>NC_044356.1:6387166-6694666 GCF_007364275.1 Archocentrus centrarchus
AGCCCAGGAGTGATGAGTCACCACGCCATGTTTTAGCAATTAAAATCGGATATAATCAGTGAGACGTGATAGATTTATCACCAGCTCTGCATCGCATTTTGTTTTCCTTGTAAAATGTTTACTTCAATAATTGATAATTAAACTTGCCATGATACGTAACCATGATACATACAGATGATGTCTTCAGTGTGGAGCCACGTGGATTATTTCTGGCTGAAATAAATTCTCTTACAGTCTCGGGTCAGACTGACACGTGGACGATATGCAGAAGGCTTTTAATTATGCCCCCTGAAATCTGCACCATTGAGATAACAAGGTAACGTTAAACTGCTCCTGACAGGGTCACGGCTCTTTGAGAGCACGGGTGAAATTGAGACTGGCAGGTGTCACGCACACACACAGGCACACGCATCAATGAGCCAGTTCCTTTTGTGTAATGAAGCCTTTTACTGTGCCAGCCAGCAGTTAAAAAGCCGCTCATACAGCAGGAGTGGAGCCACTTGCATGTAAGCAGTTGTTAATGGGCTTTTAACAGGGCCGCTAAACACACCTGATTGTGCTGCTGGATAATAGCAGTGAGCCTGGGACTCCTGGATGGCATCCTCACAGCGAGAGCTGGGCAGGAGAGGGCGAGACAAAAACGGGGACCAGAGAATCATCCAAGTGATTACCGGGAGATAAATGTGAGGATCCTCGTGCCAACAGCAGCCCGTCAAAGGCTGACAATGAAAGGGAGCAGGCGCGTGTGCCAGCATGTCCAATCACAAAGAATCAATTAGGCAACTAATCGCTAATTTGACTGACAGCTACCCATCTGATCAAGTCTCACTCGCTCCCCAACTACAACTCTAAAAACAGTGCCCTAAGATGTAAATAAGATTAATCAGTAAATTAAAAGTAAAGGAGGTGTGTGTGTGTGTGTGGGGGGGGGGGGGGGGGGGGGGGTCGTTAAGCGAAGCCTCGTTTTTTTTTTTTGGGTGTCCAGTGTCGTGTCAGCTGCACAGATACACTGAAGCGTGTATGCTGGTCTGTTAGAAGCTCCTTTTCCAGTTCAGGGTCATGGCGAGAGGCGGGGTTACACCTGGGCAGGTGTCACAGGGCTTCTGTGAGACGTTTAAAGGCAAAAGTTAGGGTTGTTTTTTGGAGTTTTTTGTTCAGTTCAGTCATAGTTTTTCCTCCAATCAAACCAAAGCATAACGAATGATTTAAGATAAAAGCCGTGCTCTCAGTATTTTCTCTCCCAGTAGCTTATTGTGTTCCTTTGCCTTCTGCTTGTCTTTTCTACCAATATTGGATAACCATCTGATTTGTTCAGAACTACATCTCTTATATCTCGATCCTCTTCTCCTCTTTCTGTTTTTGAATAATTCCTTTTGATGAATCCCTCACTGGCCTTTGATCTGTGCAGCAGATTGCGAGTGTATTGAGCAGTGGAAACGCATCAAATGGAGGAGGCAAACTCTTCAATGGAGCTGTGAGGACAGCTACAGAGCCTTGATCAACAAGGCAGGGCCATGAAAAGAAACGCGCTGCACTTGAAAAGGAGCAGTGAAAAAAGCTATTGACACGGAGCTCTGGGTTCTTTGTTTTGTGATATTGTGACAGAGACGTATCATTCTGTGCAGCGTGGACAGCGTCACGCTTGGCTTTCTCCCATCGTCGACCTTTTGGCCTCCTTTAAAAACAGAGAGAGAGAACAGCTCTTTTAAGTGAATTCTCTGTGCAGTTGCTACACTTGTTTCCTCCTGAATGTGCTGCTCTGCTGTCCTGTCACTGCTTTTCAAAAGAACAGCTTTGTTTCTGTTAGCGTGCTGCAGAGCAGACCTCAGGGCTCGAGCAGCAAAGGCGGGCGTTTAAAAAAGAGGCCGAAATATTAAAGCTGCTCTTCTTTACTGCAGCACTGCAGCTGGTGCTGATGTGCAAACAGAGGTTACACACTCTGAGAGAACCTTCCTGCTTCTGCATTCACAAAATCACAAGGAGGTAGAGCAGGCCACCTACTGATCGGAAGGTCAGCGGTTCGAATCCTGGCTACACCAGGCTGCGTGCCAATGCGTTTCCTTGGGCAAGATACTTAACGCAAGCGTTGGAGTGTGAATGTTAGATAATAAAAGAGATAATCATGGAAGTGCTTGTATGAATGGGTGTGAATGGGGTAAATGTAAAACATGTTGTATAAGCGCTTTGAGTGCTCAGACAGAGTAAAAAAGCTATATAAGAACTAGTACATTTACCATTTAAGGGTGAAATGCCTTGCTCAAGGGCACGTCTTCATACTGACTGAGGAAAAAAGCTGCTCTTGTTCTCTTCATGCAGACGTTTTCAGCCTCTCCTGCAGCCTTTCTCAGACGGCAGGATTAGGCGGTTATCTGGACACCGTGCCGCAGTGTCAGCTTTCAGACTAAAACTCTCACACAGTGTGATGAAATTATCAGGTGTCCTTTTCAGGTGTTCACCTGAGTCTGAGCACTGAAATCCAAAGCTGCTGCTGCTGCTGCAGAGACCCTGATTAGCTTTCACAGGAAGTCAGTTAATGGTCCTTATGCAGTAATGTTTGTGTTATCCTAAACTTGTCACCTTTTTGTAAGCTGGTCCAAGTCAAACACTTTTTACTGAGGACGTTGGTCATCATTTCAGCACCACTCATTGTAACCAGGATACTGATGTAAGCGTGCACAAATTTCATTTAATTTATTCTCATATTTGATGAGAGCAGTGCTCACTGATCTGCAGAAGAGCTGCAGCAGTGCAGCCGGTGGCTGCCTTTAAGTGCTCTCATGCACAGATCCACCTTTTTGGCACCTCTAAGCATTCTGCACATGCAAATAACAGGCTGCAGATCTGTAATGTCACCTCTCTGTTTTAGCCCTTCCTGTTTTGCATGCATGAAATACCTGAGCAGGTGGGAGATAAGCTATCTACACTAAGCTGCCCTACAAATTATACTGTGTAAGTAAATTGCATATCTGCCACCTATTCATTACTGTAACAATGGCTTTTGAGTGGAGTATCATGAACCTTATCAGGCTCTTGATGGTGTGAGGGTGTCAGAGAGAAGAGAAAATCCCTGCGACATTTATCATCAAAGGCCTTCGAACCCGATTAAAGATGACTGCATACAGGCCTCGTTTAGTGTCAGGTACCAGCGACTGCTGAGTCACTTCACTGTGAGAAACACTGAGGCTGGAAAACCATATTAATGCTTCAAAGATGAATGAATGTGGCACGTTTGCACCAGTAAAACCAGTGACGTCCTCAGGAGATGGTCCACTGTGGAAATCGCTGCAGGAGTGTCTCATTTGTCAGCCCACAGAGGATCGTGCAGCCCTTCAGCTCCAGTTTAAGGAAGAAAATAAAAACTAACTGGAGTTAATAGGTTGTCAGCTGACAGCATGTAACACTGAAAAGCCACCCACTGTGTAAACATGCCAATTATTCCAGCTGTCAGCCACCCATTAATGTTACACTGACAGCATTTTTCTGCCTTTGTGACTCAGTCCATCACATCACATACCTGACAATTAATGCCAAAAATAATTGAAATTACAGTTCTTTAACTTATTGAAAATTAAAGATTATTATTTGAAATGGGAACATTTGTGCGGGTAACTTCAGATCTGTGTAAATCCTTTATTTAAAGCCACCTTTCCTTCACTGAGAGACAATTAAGCTGTGCTTTGTAGCGATGCTCTCAGACTCGATGTTGTCTTTGGAGGCAGCATCGTTTGACTGAACGTCTCAGCGCTGAGACAGTCGAGCGGTCACGGCTGTGTTCATGGATACTTTTCACAGAGCTGCATTATCACCTGTCTGATGTGCTCTTTATTATCACTTCCCTGTTTCTGAATCTCTCTCCACTTCCAGAAAAAGGCCGTTTGAAATTGCGCTCAGTGTTAATGAGCAGAGCTGCAGTTACACATTTGCAGAGATGGTTCGGGTGATTCCAGCTGTGGCAGCCGTCAACAATTTACTATCTCAGTTCCTGTAAACAGCCTCGTGCACTTTCATCACGCCTGCTGTAAGAACTCAATCGAATTAATCAGAGACCTGCCGCTTTCCCCCCGTTAGAGCTAATCAGGGGTCAGTGATGTGCAGAGACAATAATTTTGGTGATAACAGGAAAACTTTCTGCTCATTCCTGCAGCACGTTTGATGAGTTCATTCTGATTCTGTGTTTTCACAGTTACACGTTGGCTTCATTTTGTCAGTGTTAAAAGAAACTCAACTATTAATGATCCTCAGAAATGTGAGCTTTTATTTGATGCTGACAGTCACTGACAGGTTTCATCTGTGTTCTCAGTGTGAGCGCTCTGAGGACTGTACAGGAATCAATGCTGCAGACACAAAGCTGCTGTGTGGACACAGTTTCACACTGTACAAAACAGATATTCAGTTTCCAAACTAAAAAAACTGAACATGGACTCGAGTACTGAGAGCAGCCAGCTTTTTGGTC
Source organism: Archocentrus centrarchus (assembly GCF_007364275.1). Taxonomy (NCBI): domain Eukaryota; kingdom Metazoa; phylum Chordata; class Actinopteri; order Cichliformes; family Cichlidae; genus Archocentrus; species Archocentrus centrarchus. Next base: position 6,391,620 of record NC_044356.1, read on the forward strand.
TTTAGGTGACATTTGTTCCAAAGATGAGGAGCTGCTGATGCTGTGAGACTGAAGCTGTCCCTGTCACAGCTAATCTCGCCTATTCTTCCCCACTGTTGATCAGTGTCCTGTTCCTGAAATGATAGCTATGATTATGAGCTGTCAAATACCAATTACCCATAATTCAAGTCCCCAGTTAGGGATGGATGAGACAGTCACTGAGCTCCAGCCTTCCTCTTCTCTTCTAATTCATGTGACCTTTGATGAATTAGATTTCTCTCATTTATGAAGGTGATGAGATTTTAATGGATGTTGACCTGCTGCACAGTGTGTGTAATGTCAGAGCGATTGATATCACACACTGTTGTCCTTTTAGAAGTTCAGACTGAATATAAGTAATAATAATGGGATATTTTCCATTTAAAGCCCCACTCCATAAAGTAAGTAAGTAATCTAACACTCCTCTCTGGTGTCTCACCTGTGTTACCTGTGTTAGCTGTGTTAGCTTACCTCAGCACCGGTGCCTTCCTCCCTGACCTCCTCCTCCTCCTCCATCTCTTTATATAAGACTGTAATAACACTGTGAGCGATGCTGTGCAAAGAAACTGTGATTAAACCTTCACTGGGAGGATCGTTCATTTGCCGTCTCTCTTTAGTTGCACAGTTAGAGTATCGGTGGCCTTAAGCTCACTTCATGCTCGATCACTCAACACTCGCGACAGCTGTCGCTCGACAAAGACGGCATGTTGCACCTCCACCTACATTCACACCCGAGTGACAAAAGCTGGAGGACAGAGATACGATTAAGAGAAGTGATCGCACATTTAGCACCGTGTACCTGGGGGCGCTGCCAATACCGGTGCTGTTTCACTGCTGAATGAGCAGAAAAAATAGAAATGAAATGGGCAATTTTATATTATATGGATGAGTGACACATGAATACCTGTTGCTCAGTTGTTTTAAAATGTAACAGAAAAAAATGGGGCCGTGGGACATGAGAACCACATCATATTTAAAAAATAAGAGATGGATGGAACCACTGCACCAACACCCACTGGTTTCTAAAATCAAAGTTATGAAATGTGAACTGCAGCATTTGGACCACCGTGCAGAAATTAGAGCACACACACACACACACACACACACACACACACACACACACACACACACACACACACACACACACACACACACACACACCTGTTAATTAGTGCAAAGTAACATTATGACTAAAATCCTAGAAGCACAGCTTTTTTGTGCTTGCTGTTGATGTTATTAAAGCACATTATTAGACACAGAAGTCCATTAAAAATGCACCAAAACCACAGATGTGACTGAGAGTTAAAGTGAAGTGAGTTGAAGCATTTGAAGCATCAGCCTCCCAGTGAAAGCAGCCATGCCCTAATAGTGCATTGTTCTAATTAAAGCCTGCACTGGTGTGAAGGGTTCATGTGGCCACAGAGACCGAAGCTGCTCCTCTCCCAGCCTGTAAACATGCTTATTCCTTTAACATGGGAGTCTGTGTGGATGTGCTTGCTTTAGGAGCAGCCACGAACTTTAGTTTTATTTTTCAGCCTGAAGCTTTTTGATCTTATTAATCTGGATTTAATCTGGATTTTCTCAAACTGCAGTAAATGAGGGGAAAATAACCTCTGACTGATGTGTACCTTTTATTTGCACTGCTGCCAGCCTGCTGTGATGTAGCCAAAGGAGGGAAAATCAAACTATAGAGTCACGATGTACTGCTGATATGTTAGAGTAGTCCTCCATGCAGCAGCCATTCTTTCAGTTTTATCAGCTGACAGCTGCTGGCAATCAACCAGCTAAAAGCTGACACGGCTGACATCATGACAGGCTGACAAAGAGCCCAAAACAAACAGCTGTGCTTCATTGCCTTCTATGAGCATGTGATTTGGATGTTAATGTGGCTGATCGAGCACCCCCATCAGCACAGTCCTCACGTTCTTCCTGCATACCCGTCGACATGGGGAGGCTCCACATAAACAGGCAAATGCCACAAGCCTCTAAATGTCAATTAAGTGTGATTCATCTCCCTGGTGCTGAGAGGGGAGCAGAGCCTGGCTGTTCACCTAAACACCCCCAATTCATGTTCCGCTGTTGCTCCACTGTGACTTCCACCAAGAATAAACTGGGATCACTGGGGCTGCAGGCTGGAAACAATTAAAAAGATATCAATTATTGTGGTGCATTGACACCAGTTTTCTCAATAGCAGGACAAACATTCGTACATTATGCTTCCTAATAAATAAAATTAGGCATAAGCAACGATGAAATCTGATTTCACGGGGCTGAAAGTTTTCCTCGAGTAACTTGAATAACTACCTTTAACTGCCCTGAAAGTCTGAGCTTCAATAAAGTTGAAGAAAAAGAAAAATAGATACATATCAGTGCTGTTCATCAAGAGTTAGTGCAAACATGCAAGTAGTAACTTTGTAACGAAACTTTTCTCAGATTTAGGAGATGGAAGAAGGAACTCCTGCTTTAATAAAAGAAGGAAAAGAAGTTATTACTTTCACTTCATCAAACTTTTATTCAATAAAGGCAATTATTGATTCTGATGCCTGCTTACCAAAGCAGCTGCTGAGGTCTAAAACCAAATCAAATCTGCTCAGACTTTTAGAGGGAAAGTTGAAACCTCCCAGTATCGCTGTAATTTTACCTTATTGCTCAGCCTCCTCCTCCTCATTCTTCTCCTCCTCCTCCTATTATATTTGCAGGGCATACTGTATGTGACTGTTTCCCAGCAAACAGATATTAACTTGGATGATTACCCTCAGAATACTTCCTTTGAGGTTTAGTCTGTGTGAATGAAACCTTCTCACCCTCTGACCTCTGACCGGTCTCGTCTCAGTGAGCCAGCAGGCTCCGTCTCTGTGGGGATTTTTGGAGTCTGGCTTTGAGGAAATGAATCACCTGTGGTGTCATCTCTGCTCTTTGCTCCCCTCTTAAAGGTTTCCCTCCTCATATCGCATATCGGCACCTCCACTGACTTCAGCCTCTCAGGCCTTTTAATCCAACCCGCCTCCTTTTCTTCCCTCTTCCTCTCTTTTCTCTCTGTTTATTATTTCATTGACCACTATGAATAACCCCAAAGTTTCTGTGGCTCGTGGCTGTGGTGAGACCATCTGGTGTGTCTGTGTGTTTTTGCATGTCAACTTTTTTATGAACAGTGGCAGTTGTGTGTTGATGTGTTTAATTCGGGGGAAATTCATCTGTGAACTTGTTTCTGAGAGAAGAAAAAAGAAAATGTGAGCAAAAATGTCACAAATGACACAAACTGGGACAAACTTTGTGTTCACTGCTGCTGCTTTTGTTGTTGTCGGGTCAGTGTGTGTGTGTGTGTGTGTGTGTGTGTGTGTGTGTGTGTGTGTGTGTGTGTGTGGAGGGGATAGATGTTTTGAAAGCCCCTCGGGGTAAAAGCTGTGGTTCAGTAACATGTCCACGCTCACACTGAGATGCTCTGAGTTATACACACACTCTGATGTACAGCGATCACACATGCTCATGTCACTCACACCGTAAAACATGCATATGCCTTCACACACAAAAGTCATTCACGCACACAGTCAGACGTGGATGTGTGCACGCTGTAAATCCAACACAACCCTGCAGCACGCACAACCTTCACACTTGTTTTGTCAGTGTGACTGTTTCACAGCTGATTTTCGGCCCGTTCACCTCTGAGCTGCAGAGTCTAATGTATTGTCCTAATCAATCCCTCATACACTAAGAGGCTTTTTCACTGGAACCACCCGGGGCTAGCTAGCAGTTATAGCCAGTGGTTAGTGACTGCTTATCCCTTTTCTTGTGAAGAGAGTAAGAGGCCGACTCCCCACAAGAATTTTATCTTTACAGGCGCAGAGGCTGGCTGAGAGGGCAGAGACTGAGGGGAGGGAGACAAGAAAAGGCCTTGGTAGGATTTGATCCCGGGTCAGTGGGGGGGTCTGAGTGAGTGAAAGGCAGAGAGCAGTTAAAGGGGCAGGTCGAGTGAGGAGGAAGCTTCATTAAAGGTTACGTTCAGCCAGCACGAGGATTTGGTGGCTCGTTGTGACAGAATAATTTGACTGCACAGCATGAACGATCGGACACTCCCAGCCTCGCGTGAGTGTTTGTGGACGCTGCCAAACACATTGAGCTGTTGGACGTTGACCAGACTGTATTAAGAAAGGATTACAAGTTCTCTGTTTCGCTGCCTCTCATCTTTTGTCTTTTCATTTTTCTTTCTTGTTCAGATTGAGTCATATTCTCTGTTTCTCCCTCTCATGGCTGCAGGAATTACAAGTTCATTAAAGTCTATTAATTATATGAAATTTATGCAGCAACTGAATATTTTTTGTCTCAAGGGGTTATGAACACATGCACTTTAAAGCAGGAGGCTGTGTAAGCCTGTTGTTTTGCAGCATTAGTGTAGCTCTTGTGCAGCATCAGTTCTATTTTGCAGGTCAATCTGAAATTCAGTGGAAGTCCAGCTCTCCTGTGGAGAGTATTTGAGCAAAGAGGCCTGATGGATGGGTAGCGACACCAACTCTTGTTTGCAGAAAACAGGGTATCAAAGCAGCACAGAGAATTTTTTGTTACAAAAGGAGGAAAAAGGAGAAAGTTTAGGATTGAAGGAAGTCTGGAGCCTCGTGATTTGTGCCTCTGCAGCTGCACAGAGTCAGTGAGAGATGAATGTTAACAAACACGTGTCCAGTTTGAACTCTGTGCTGACTCAGCCTGCAGGTCAACAGGTGGCATCACGGGACTGTTAGCACATGCCCATCATCTCTGTAAGTTTGATCAGAGAGGGCCAACCTCCTGGCCTCTTCTCACCTTCTCAGCACTCAGGTGAGGAGTTACAGGTGCCTCCACCGAACTGCAAACAGATGAAAGGTGTGATATCCAAACTGCTGTTGTTCCCAGGGGCTCGCCCCCCCAGCGTTGTCACCTGGTAGATGAGCTTTACTGTAATGACGGCCCAGGTGAAGGAAGACTCTGCCTGAGGCGTTTTACCAAAGATTGATGAGTCTTTCTTTAACGAGCTCGTCTCTCTTCTCTCGTAGTCGGCTGTCCGTCTGAGTCTCTGCTTCCTGTATCGTTCTCTAAATGATCTCGAATGAATTAAGGAGGTTCATCCGTCCCAGTGATGCAAACAAAACAAGTGGGAGGGAAAAATATCTGTCAGGGCAAAAACATTTCACTGAAAATGAAATCCTTCCTGTCTAAATCTTTTTTTATCTGTGAATGTTCAGCTTCCTCTTTCAGTTTTATTACAAACATTTTTTCTTAATATTCAAATAAGTTTTCTGTTTTGTGGATCTGTGCATAACCTCCCATCTGCTTTCTTTCTTCTGCTTTCAGGAACTGGAGCTCCAAAGGTGCAAGTTATGGAGGAGCTGGAGGCGTACCCCACAGAGTCTGTGGACCTCAGCTGCCAGTTCAACGATGGAGGAGGCCTCACCAAGCTCACACAGGTCAGCAGACCAAAGGCAACAGCACAGTTAACCCTTTTACTACCACAGGGGTCAAGGCCACCAGTGACCCCTGTGGTAGTAGAAGGGTTAATATGTCCAGTCCACTGAGACTAAGAACTTAACAGTAAGGTGGGCAAAGTGATGCCTAATGAACATGTTTATTTAGGGGTCAAAAGGTCAGTCGGTTCATGATCTGTTTATTCGACAGATAAAATACAGACACGGTAACATTTCCAGCCAATGAACATAATGAAACACATGGTTCATGTACACTGTTTTTTGAAAACTGCATTTTTTTTCTTTTTGGTGATTAAGAAACAGTGAAAAACAATAAAGTTATTAAAGCACCAATGAGACTCGATCCTGTCAGGATTTTAGGAAAGCTGTTTGCAGTTCACCAGAAAACAGTGCAGTAAGTGCTTCTTTTGTTGGTGTGTGTGTGTGTGTGTGTGTGTGTGTGTGTGTGTGTGTGTGTGTGTGTGTGTGTGTGTGTGTGTGTGTGTGTGTGTGTGTGTGTGTGTCTCATTTCCTGTTGGGCTGTTACAGAGAAGACGTTCTGGAAATGTAAATTCAGACTTTGGGCTGAAGATCGCCTCAAACCTTCCTTCAGGTGCTGAAGGCACAGACATGATGAGAAGGATCAGAGCTCCATCACTTTAACAGTGTTACTGTGTTTCACCGCAGCTCTGATGTGGCAAAAGAAGAAAGATGATACAGGAAGAAATGGTTTGTAGGAGAGCATAAGTAACTACAGTAAGTGTAACTGCAGCCTGGCAGCAGAAGTCTGAGCTCAGGAGAGGAAATGAGGCCAGCGTTTCAGAGTGGTGTAAGGAGGCGAACAGGAAACGGAAGGAAACAAAGTAATAAAGGACTGAAAGGTCAGGATGCGGGCGGACCTGCAATCTCACTGCTGCTGCGTTCTTACTGCCTGAGCCGCTGATGTCATTCAGGTATCCTTTAGAGTGACATCTTTGCAGTGTGAACGAAGCGTGACAGGAAATGAGAAGTTTAAATTGCACACAAAGTGTCCCTAAAGCAACAATTTCAATAACATCAGTGCTGTGAACCCTGAACCAGGAGATCCAGCTCCCACTCCCACTCCGACGGGTGATTCGCTGTGAAGCACCGTGATTGGGCACTCGCTCCAGATACAAACCACTCTCACCAAGAAGGAGTAGCACTTCTTGGTACTCCACCCTCACATCCTGGAAATGAATTCACTCTGCAGTGGAGATATGACCCAACCACACATCAAAGCTTTGCAGCACTTCAGACCAAAGACTGAGGAGTGCTGAAAATCATGGACTTCTCACTCATCTGACCCCCACCCCCCGTTCTTAATCTCATTTAAAGGATGCCAAACACTCCTGACACCACAGAAACACCTGAAACATGCTGAGATAATGCTGGTTATCAGATTTTGCATAAACGTGTGGAGGAAATGCAGTCTGAGTGCTGCTGTCATTAAAGCGTGTGTGTGTGTGTGGGGGGGGCAAAGCAAACACTGATATAATCCAAAGTTTCTGAAAATGTTGTGGACATTCACACTGATATCATTTAACATGAATATTCTTAAATAAATGGGAAATTAATGCTAGTAGAATAATGCTCATGTTCATCCTGAGCTGTCTTATTGTTTATTGCTGTGTGCATGTTGTAGAAGTAAGAATAGATTAATCAGGTTTGTATCATCTTCATATGGTTTGAGGTTTTAATGGCACAGTTTTCAGAATCACTGTTGGGTTTATGGCTAAATTTAAAAGAAGGAATTTGTCGTGGTATAACGCTGCAAACGCTGGTACAAAAGAAAATTAAGCTTACACCAAATATGAAAATATAAAACATATATGGACTGGACTGGAGTTCAGAGGGGAGTCAGCCAAAAAGTTTATGTGGGGGGGTGTGGGGTCTGGGAGGGGTCATCAGCAATCTTTCTCTCCTGCCTCGGTGGCCTCGAGGGTCTTGGAGAGAAGGCAGATTGCAGCCAATCACCTTCTCAGCTAAACTGATGACACGCTGCAGTCGGCCTTTGTCCTCGGCGGAGGCGGCAGTACCAGATGGTGATGGAGGAGTCGGTGATGGAGGAGCAGAAGTGCACCATCAGTGAACTCAGCAGCTCGAGTTTCTTCAGCTGCCAGAGGAACTCCAGCCTCTGCTGTGCTTTCTTGATGGGGACCTGATGCTTAGTTCTGGGTGATCAGGGTTTCCAGAAAGGAATGAAGGGATGATGTCATCCTGTTGATTCTTCCAAATGCCTTCCTTTGACTGTTTTTATCCTAATGGGCCTGACCTTTAACCTTTACCTACCAGTAGTTATTTGAATTGACATCCTTTCATCGTAGGGAGGAGACGGGACAAAACCCACACCGTGGAAGAGTGTCAGAGATTAATACATGTATATGCAAAAGGACGTCAGTTCAGTTTATGTACAGATTAGAGATGTTTACACTCCATAATTATTGATTTGGTGATTTTGAGGTGCTCCCAAAATTCAGCCATGGGTGTCACAGGCTGGTCTGATGGAGCTGAAGCACAGCGCTACCTGCAGGTCAATTCTTCCCTTCATCATATCTGACTTCATATCTACCAAATAAAACCTCCAAAAATGATTCTTCTAAAATGTTTGCCGTAGCAGAAGCATGGCTGAGCTGCTGCTGTATGTAAACACAGAGTTTAGCAAAAAATAGCAACTATCCAAGCTCCATCAAACTCTGAGCTCTCATCTGTTCGTTTCCAGTTTGTCACCCCAAAGAAAACTGACGAGGTTGCTGAGAAGCTACAAAATTCAACGTGTTAGCGACAATAATATGGAGCTGCTACAAAGTTACAGTATCTGTATCAGTATCTGTATCTGCAGCCTCTCTCTGAGCGCGTCCTCGACCGCTGTGATACTTAGCATGACACGTAAATAAACAAATTAGCAACAACGTCTCCCATAACAATGCTGTCTCTGTCTATTATGCAGTTATTTGAGTGCAACAAACTCCAGCAGTTTGTCAGCAGCAATCAGGAGCACGATGTGGGGATTTCTCTCATCATCAGTGAGAAGCAGGTTACCTGCACTGGGCCGACTCTCTCACTGCCTCTGAGTTATCTCAGTTTTCACGTGTAGCTTAACTCTGACCCGATCTGCTTTAATACACACAACACAAACTTCGATCTGCTGACTGTTCAGATGTCAGTTCATCAGGTGGAGCTGGTATGTGACACCGCCTGGATGGTTCAGGTGAACGGATGCTTTGTGCTGTTTACTCGTTCGGTTTGATTCTGAGTTGTGGATGAAATCAATAGTTAATTTGTTCCAAAACAAAAAATAAAAATGCAGACGTCACGTTTTCTCTTCAATCAGAAAGGCTTCCTCTGATTGGTGACGACATCGGGGTTACAACCCAGCATCTTTCTGCACCCTCCAGCCTCCCCCGCTCGCTCTCCTCCCTCCACCTCACATGTCATACGTTTAATAGATGTTTGCTAAATGTGTATTGATGAACTTTATTCCCTCTTCTCCCCGGTGTACCACTTTAGCCAGCAGTTTGTTAGTGGCTGCCACTTTGAAAATTGCACAGAAAGATAAAATCAATCTGGCCTACCATCACAGCGCTCTCCCTCGTCTCGCGCAGCCAGTTATCAATATCGTTCACATATTAGAAATCTCTATGATGATCCTCTTTTAAACCGTGTTTGTTAAAAAAGCAGCAGCTTCTTTCAGAGAGTGTCTGCAAGTCTAACAGGCATTTAATTTAATCTGCTCACACGTTCTTGGCTTCACTCAGACAACTTTAATTGTATTCAACATTTTGCTGCTATAAGCCAAATGATTGCAGGTTACAGGGACAGCAGAGGAGCGTCAGGAATTCTGGCGAGCATGAATATTCATACATGCCTTCTGCTTTGTGAACACACTGTCAGAATATTAGAGGACGATGCTGATAAACTGTAACTGTTGTCTGACCTGCTGATAATCGGACTGTTAAAGCCCAGTTTGTTTTTATTTAAAAGGACATTTTTCAGTCTGAACGCATGGACCTGATGAACATCATCTAATTACATCTGCAATAAATCCCATTAAAATAATACAAAAGATGCTTCTCTGGAAACGATTACAGCTGTTTCAGCTGTGATCAGGTACTGGAACAAAAGGAACTGCCAGTATTGAATATGACGAACTATAATGGGGACAATTTACTGCCCGTGTTGCAGCCTATAGCATACGTTAATTCAGGGCGGCCTTATTAATTTCCTGGATACAGCCCTCCAGTGTCGGTCTGTAAAAACCTCCTTATTAGATGATTGAAAGAGTGGCTGACGGCTACGAGCTGAATCAGGTTCATCTACTGCTCACGTTGATCTTCCATTTCTATAATGAACTGTAGTTTTTGTACCATGAAAATAATAAAATAATAATAACATAATAACAATTCCTGTCAGGTTTCTTGGATATGGGAACCTGTTGATGGGCACAGGGACAACATTGCTGTGTACCACCCAGTGTACGGACAGAGTTTCCCCAACGTGGCCTTCAAGGACCGAGTTGTGTTCCTGCACAACAGTCTGGAGAACCCGTCCATCAGGATTTCCAACCTGAGGATGTCCGACGCCGGCCGCTACACCTGCGAGTACGCCACCTACCCCACTGGAAACGAGCAAGGCACGACCACCCTCATCATGCTCGGTGAGTGTCAACATATAAACTCTTTTTATCCTAAAAAGCTGCAGGCGTTATTTCAGATGCAGCTAAAAATATATTCATAAATGTAAATGTTAAAGCACATAAAGGTCAGCAGTATTTATGCTTTCCTGCAAAGGAGAGCTGCGTCTAAAACAGGCTTTCAAAAGATGCTCTGTCATATCAGCCTCGACGAGCGCCTTCACAGCCATCTGCTTATCACAGCTTCCTGTAAAAAAAAGTTCCCACTGGATCCGAAGTCTAAGAAGAAGCAATTTAAAGCAGCTGATGAGTATTCTCGGGGTAGACCGAGGACTGAAAAAGAGGAATGACGGCCTCGTGTGGGACTTCAGCTCTGAGCCTGTGCGTATAAAGACTGTTAGAAGGAGGTGCTGCTGGGATTTGATCAGTGAGAGGTGACGTACCTGCTCAGTTTGAGCCTGTGTCATTTTATTATGAACAAACATCGAACATCTGGAAATATTTTCTGTGTGAGGTTTAAAGTGTAAGTTAGTACTTCGGCTTTTTGAAGCTGATATGTTGACATAATGTTACGTAACACGAGTTTATTGAGTTTAATAATCGCACTTCTGGACTTCATAAATGAGCAAGATTACTTTGTTCTTTGCATTTTTGATATTTTTGATTTTGAATGCAAAATTTTATTTATTTTTTGGGGGGGCAAAGCTGTGTGCAGCAGTTTGGTTGAATTGCTGAGATCATTGCTGCTAGCTCGGGGCATTTACAAACATGCTGAAGTTCTTCTCTCATGGAAAGTATGTTGGATCTGCTTGTATACTGCATATTTTTGTATACTGCATATTTTTGCTGTGCCTTTGCTCTTGTAGGAGCACTTTGGAGCGCACACAGTCACGTCCATGAGTATTTAAACAATGACTCACGTCGTGATTTCGCCACATTTGGACACATTCAGTTTATTTGAAATCAAACAATCAAAACTGAACTGCAGACTTTCAGCTTTAATTCAGGGGCTTTAACAAAATCATTGTTTAGGAATTAAAGCCATTTTGTGAGCAGGCTTCAATACTCGGAGCTTCAAATGTAATCAGTCAGCTGACTGACGAGCAGTTTGATGAACTGTAAAAGTGTGGAGTTAACTCCAAGGGTTGAATTTACTGAAACTTGCAGGATCAGGTCCAAAGAGATGCCAGCGTGAGTGAAGGAGGTCATTATTATTAGATCTCAAATAATCCCATCAGAGAGACAGTAAAACAGTAAAAGGTCCTGAAGAGCACAGAAGATAAGGCAGCCAAGAACACTCTGCAGGTAGTAAGGTTAGCTTTATCATTTTAAAAAATGGGGAAGGAAATGCACAGCTCATGGTCTGAAACATAATCACATCATCTGTCAAACATGGTGGAGGTGATGTTACAGCATTACCATGATATGACTGCTGCTCAGAATCAGCCCAATGCTGCTAAACTGATGGGAAGGCACTTCATGCAAACATTAAAAACAATTTTTTTATTTAAAGTTGATGGTCTGAAAATGAGAGCCTGTGTGTAAAAATGTATTTAATTCCTGAACTGTTCATCCAGTAACATTTAGTTTGTAGACATTGGCCAAATATTTATGCAGAAGGAGTCCTGTGCTGTTTGTCTTTGTTCCACTGCAGACGCTGAGAGCAGAAGCTCAGAGGAACCCTGACGGGCTTGTTCTTCTATGGGAGGGTCAGGCTGGAAATCAGACTGCTGCTTTTGTTATGGACAGCAACTCTGTCTGTAGACGCTCTGCAGAGGTTTCTGCCACCATAACCCACCAACATATTCTAATTCCTTACACAAACACAACATCGGGGTCAGCCTCGGCTGTGACGTCACAGAAAATGACCAGAAATCTGATGTGTTTGGGAGAAAAAGACTTAATTAGTCCTTACTGTGATTAACATAATAAATAGAAACCTCATATCTCAGAAATTTGGTTGTGAAACCAAATGTGTGCCTGAACAATAATCACTGCCTTTAATATTGATCATAACTCCTTACATTAAGATCAGGTCCAGCCTCCACAGCACGGATGAAGATGTCAGCGCTGCTTCATCATCATCTTCAGCTGAGTGAAAAATGAACTCTGGGATATTTGAAGCTGTGAGCCTGACCTGTTTAAGGTTAGCATGAAGTTTTACAGCACTAATAAGGCACCTGTGAAACCTGCTCTGAGCTGCAGCAGCAGTGATGACATTAAGGCGGTTAAGGTAGTATCACCCCAGTGTATGTTAAACATGCATGCTCCTTGTTGTAGCGGTAATATAAGCTCATGGATACGTGATTAACATATTTTTTAGTCCAGTGGGACTCGTGCTCTCTGAGGGCTTCATTATGTCGGTGCCCATTAACCTCTAATCTGCTCAGAAATCAGAAGAATCCATAAATCCTCAGCTTCTGTGAGAATCTTCTTCATACCAGAGTAATTCAGTTATGGATGTCTGCACCTTCATGGGTGCTCTGAAAGCAGAAGCAGCTAACGGCTAATTCAGGATACTTTAATCGTGCTATAAAAATAATATGGGTTGGGGGGGTGGGGTGGGGGGGGTCCTTTGCTGCACCTGTGCAGCCGCTGACGTTCCCTCTGTGTCTGGGATTTTGAAAGTGAGTGGAAGTTTAGTTGTGTTTAGCAGGGGACACATCCTGTTTGTAATCGTAGACAGCTGGTGTTATTCATCCACCCACATGTCCTCCCATTTGCACTGCGCTTACAAAGGAATCAGATGCTGCTGTCTCACTCTGCCAGCTAACAGCACTGAGGAGGCTTCATGCTTGAATGTGAATAGCAACAGTTCCCCTGATTGTTTCATAGTGCCATAAAAATATGGCCCACATCAGTGCTTATGCAATAAAGAGCTCATGCATTTAGTACTGCTGCTGTTACAGGAGGAGGAGAGAGGAACAAGTGAGGCTGGACTGATAGAGTCTGAATAGAAATATTGCATTTACTAATTCAGAGAGTCTGAGGTCACGTTTGAAAGAGTTTCTCGAGAAAATGAAAACATACCTGCCTGAATGGTGACACAGTATAGATTATTAGTTATTGGTCTGTGGTCCCTGATCTGTGACAGTAAAGCAGCACCCAGACTTTATGGAAGGTGCTGTAAAGATGATTGGACAATAAAATTTGAAATAATGCATGAAGTCGTTACAGACCTGCAGCTATGATGGTTGATGTTTTACAATCCTTTGTGTGTTTCTGCTGTTTACTCTGCCGTTCTCTGTGTAAACCTTTGCAGAACAATACAAAGTCCCTCCTGGAGCCTTCACTCAGAGCACAGCAGAGATGCAGGACTTGGCCGTGCTGCAGAGAAAACATGGAAAGATATTCTGGCTTCTTTGCAGATGGATGTGGGCTAAGCTTCCTAAACTACTGCTTCTGCTGGCACAAAGCAGAGGCAGACTGGGAAATACCTGCTGGAAAGCCTTTTGTCTGGAGCTGTGGAGTGCTGGGCTCCATGGAAATGCATTTGGAAAACTGTCATATTTTCCCTTATGGAATATATGGAATCCATACGAGCCAGTCTCATTACAGTAGGTCTTATTGAATCCACAACTGCTGGCAGCCAATTGTATTACATGTTATTTGATATAGAACCACCAGCGCCCCAATCAGATCACAGCTTATTTAAGTATGAATGCATAATCCTGGCAGCCAATCGTATTATAAGTTATTGGATGCAGCCATAGAGAGGCCAATCTTATTACCACTTATTGGGGTGTGAATCAAGAATCACTCAATTGGCAGTGAATTATATCATATTGTCCTGAATGGGGACCACGTGAAATGAATGGTAGCCAATTACGCCGCATCTGATTAGATATGGGACAGAAACACGAGTGCAGGTGAGAGGACACTGTAGCAGAGCGGGGGCTCCAGCTGTGGACAGCAGGCTGCGAGAACAGCTCTGCTTTATTTTGAAGTGAAGTACAATTTAAGTTTCAATAACTTGGATTAGAAGTGCAGAAAACTCTAAAAAATGTCACCAGCATGCTGTGCAGATGCATTAAGCAGTTAAAATTATAGAGCTTTCGGCTTACTTCAGTAATCATAGAACTCATAAAATAAATAAGCCCCTTGCTTCTGAGGCACCCGTATAGTTACAGTGTTGTTACCGTGCATTTCGGGCACTCTCAGGTAGGTTGTTCCAAAGCTTCTCGGAGAACTCGCCCGCTGCTTCTCTGAGTTTAGACTCACTTAATTGCTTCTGTTACTTCCTGTAATCCCAGATTGACGGGATGATGCTGAGATCAGATTTCTGTGGGGGGGCGAACCATCTGCTGCACAACTCCCTGTTCCATGTTGTTGGAACAAAAGTGGTATTCTTAATGAGTGTGTACTGATGTTTAGTCCTGTTTGTATGGTCCTCCTGCAGCTACTATAAGGTGATCTTTACTGTTCATGTAAAATTTCTCACCTGCAAATTAAAAACATTCAATTTAACCTTAGTTATGTTGGCTCAGTGGAAATCACGTTTATCAGTTCTTCACATCTGTGAAGTTTCAGTTGCTCTAATAATATCAGTTTGCCTGAGACTGTGTGAAACAGTCTCAGGCAGTGTTAGCCTTCAGCTAAGAGACCAACCCTGTCCCTGTGTGGGGTCCATGGACGATCTGCCAACTGGAAACAGTTTCTCTAATAAAATCCACTCATTATTAGCTGTTTAATAACATAGTCAACTCTTTCTGACAGTTTCAAGACAAGCTCGTCCCTGTCAGGCCTTAAAATCCTTTTTTTAAACATATGTTTAAGATGTTTTTTAAAGAAAGCTACTTTAGCTTAGCTCAGTGTTCCAGTTAGCATTTTTAACCATTTAAAAAAGCTCAAACTTTTAGCTTGATTTCTGTGGTGAGCTCAATCATTCATCATTTCTTAATGAGTTTCTTTACACACACACACACACACACACACACACACACACACACACACACACACACACACACACACACACACACACACACACACACACACACACACACAGGCAGTCACTGCAGTTTAATTTGTAACAAGGTTTTTGCAGCGTTATGTTTTCTACCTGTGGGGAACTCCTGCAGTTTCAAACAAAGTTATGTTGATTTATTAATGCAGGTGATTCCAGACACTGAACAAATAACTGAAGGAGTCTGTTCAGGTGTTCTTTGGTTTCAGGTGTTCTTCTGTAGAGCCCAGTAGATCCAAACAGCTGTTTGGGGGCAAGCAGCGGTGGTGGGCAGGTTAAAGGGGACTGATGGGAGGAGCCTCTCTGGCCCACAGGGACAGTCAATGTTAGAGCTCAGCTCTGATGATGAACCTGTTAATTTATTTATTTATGTCTTAATTCAGCTGAAACATTTTGTGTCGTGTGTGACCGACAGCGTTTGTGTCAGAACGACATATCTGAGCAGGGAGTTACCTAACACCATAACAAATACTGCAATAGGGCAGCAAACAGTGAAATGGAGCATTTTCCTCTCTTTGAATGGTTACCTGACATGTGAAGGTAAAATAAAAGGAGAAATGCTGCTGAGTTTACATCTGCCCTGAAGGAGAAGCACTGAATCAGTCCAAATGCTGTTAAATGCACTCGCACACACTCTTGAAATGTGATGCCTCGAGGTGCTGTTAGATTTTGCTTTCAGAGGCAAATGCGAGCTGAGCTTAGAAGTCAAAATTAGCTGTTTTCTGCTTTCACTGTTTGCATAACAATGCTGATGCTGGCAGTTATTTATTTATTTGTTTCCTTTAAGGCACTTAGCTAGTGCTCTCAAGCTTAAATTAGCTAAATTAGTCTCATGCTTAAATTAATGCATTTTGTCAACATTTCCAGCAGCCAATAATGAGTTGTCAAAACATCACAAACAGCAGAATAATTGGAATATGAATTATTCCTGTGCTGCTTGAATATTCATGTATTGTTAAAGTTGAGCAGACGTACAGAGCTTAACAAATTGTTTTGTTCTTTCCCAAAGATGTCTGGAAATATTCAGCGGCGGTGTGTCAGGACAAGATGTTTGCAAACCTGGGCGGCCGATGAGACATGAATTCCAAAAATTTAACGAGTTCCAGGAGCCTTTATTGATTTCTGGCTAATATATGCAGCAGAGTGGAAAATAAAAAATTACATCACTTGTCTGCCCTTCATCGGGGCACGGCGCTGAATAAATCCATGTTTAGAGGAGGAGAGGAACCTCGGGTACCACTGCTGCTGAATGTGCTCTGTTTCTGGGTTATTTTCTTTGCTTATATTAAAAAGATTATTGATGATATATTGGACGTTAATTTGCAAGAGTGTCTGAAAGGCTAATGAGCTACATTTAAGGGTCAGATTCATCAGGCACCGCTGTGCAGTGTTAAACTCACACTACAGTCACACAACAGGAGGCTGCAGCACAGCCACAGCTTTAGTGCCAGATTGCAGTAAACTTTGAAATGGTTGCTTCAACGATGGAGGCCGGGTCTGCAAACACTTGAAGCTGCCATCTTCAAAGTGACTTTGGTGCATCGAGACGTGATAAAGCAGCCAGTCTGCTGTCAGTCTGGGATTGGATGGAGACAAGTTGGCAACTGCGTGCAATCTGTCGTGACTAACTCTGAAAATCACATCTGTTGCTATCTACATACACCGAAATTCACATTCAGTGCTTAGATTGAGAGTCCAGCCAGAACCTCATAGATCTGAAACACAGGATGGCTAAATAACTTAAAATGATCCAGGTGCTCAGAGACCTGGCTTTCATATTGGAAAATAACCAGTTGGCAAATAGTTGGGTAGTGTAGTGTAGTGTAGTGTAGTGTTGCATCACAGACACATTGGACTCCTCAGTGCAGACTGACTCAGATTGATTGCAGTCTGTGTGCATTCATAAGATCTGCAACCAGTCTGTGTCACACCCTGATTGTTTAGAGGCAGGTTACCTCCCACCAGGTGACTTGCAATCAACTCACGGTTGAAAATGGTTGAAAACACCAGTGTTTCCTAGTCTCAAGGAGAATGTTGTCCCACTTTAACTCTAATGTGTCTAATGTGCACAGGTTACATGTGGTAGTTTCCATACGTGAACTTGGAGAGTTTTGGGAGAATCCGGTTGGAATACTTCCTGTCCTTTCAAAGACACATGAACTATGACCTCCTCTAATTAGCACTTCCCCTTTTTCTTCATAATATGAAACTTACTCTCAGTGCGAGATGTTAAAGGCTCCGTGTGTGTGTTTGGATGGGTCAGCACTTGGCTTCACTGATTTGCGTTCTGCTTGGTTTCTGCAGTCTCTGTCACCATGACAGATGTCAGCTGTCTTATCCAAATGCCACCTTAATTCAACAACAGTTGGCTTCACACTCTCAAATCTTTGTGTTTGGCAGATATTCCCAACGTGTTTATGATTCAATCTGGCAGTCAGAGGCCTTCGTCTGTGAAGAGACAATCTCAGAGAAGTCGTAGGTCCGGGATAGAGTCGGTGTGGTCCCTGCTGAGAATCTCAGTCAGTGCTGCGGCAGTTTTACAGCAAATGTTCGCCTGGAGGAAAGAAAACGGCCTCTGAAAACAAGTGTGATTGTTTCTAGAGTGCATGTTTGATTGTGAGAGTCTGGAATTTTCTAACTGCAGTGCTTTTCTTATAATTACCAAAAATCTCAGTCAGACCCTCGTTAAGATGCAGCTAGATCCCTAAAAACGAGGCATGTGGTGAGAGGACTTTAACAGGATGTGTTCACCTTTGGAACACATTCCTTTCTGAGTGCTTGGCTTCATAAAGCGAACGCCTCACGCGGTCCTCCGTGTTTGGGAACATTACTTTAATGCATCTTTCCTTTCTGCCTGTCAGGTTCTGACATTCAGCCTTTTGATATCAGCGCCAGGGTGGTGATGGCTCTGGAAGATTGGGATGAGGAGGGGTGTAGGGACTGCAGTGTTTGTTAAATCTGTTAGCGTGGCTTCCCGCCTGCCTCCTAATTGCTCCGTACTTGCCACAGACCGATTTGAGGAGTAGCAACAGGCTCGATTAAATGCAGTGTCACGAAACGCATCAGGGACGGATACTCCTGAGTTGTTTAAGCTCCTAGATCAATCTGAAGCCCGTTCTGCCGCCCTGCTTTACTGTCTTTGCTCTCTGCATGGTCGGCCGGCCTCTGTCTATTCTGGCTCCTCCGTTGGCTCCTGTTTCCTCTGGTTTCCCCTCTATCGTCTCACTTCATCGCTGCTCTCTTTTCCTGCCTCTTGCTCCCCCTCCAAGGTTTCAGAAACAATTATGTAAGATTAATGCTTTGCTAATTTTTCCTTATGTTAGAGTTTTTGTTATTAAATCTGAAGTCCGTTAATATACCAAAGCTGACACACTCGTCCAGCTGATGATTAAGACTGTGTCACAATGAGAATCTGTGAAATACAGCAATAATGCAGAGGGTGGTGTCTGTCTAACACAGGAAACTCCAGATAATTGAGCCATCTATGTGTGATGAAACAAGTGTCAATCTGCACAGCACCACGGAGCCTTGATGTGTAATTATGTTGTTATGACTGGCTTTAAGGGCTGGAACATGAGGAGGGCGGTGGCACTGGATTAGATGAAGGGTGATAGATGGATGGAGCAATGGAGCTGGCCTCAGTCAGTCATCAGTGAGCAGCAGCTACAGAAATATAGAAGAAAAGATCACATACAGGAAAAACTAATAATTTAGTTTGACACATAATCAGAGACGTGATCACGACTCATGATACATGGTACATGGGCGTGTCCAGAAAGGGGGGGCGGGGGGGCATTAGATGGGAGCATGGATGCAGTCCATTTACTGCAGTACTTTACTGAGGTTTAATGTACTTGTAGTTGAATTAAATATTTTCATGTTATGCTGATTTCTGCTTTTGTACTTCATTTATTAGTTAAGTTATTTTTGTAGATTTATTGTGTTATTATAGATTAAACCACTGAGCTATAAATGGCTCATTTAAATCATCAACAGAGACACACATCAATTAATAATAATGTTATTATGCAGTAATTTAATGCACGTGAGTCTGTAAAGTGTAATTCTACATAGAGAGTACTTTTAGGTGCCTTTAATATATTTTGATTATGCAGTCTGTGCACTAATAAGATACTTAAGTAGGATTATAACTTCTAATTATGTAAAAAGTCGAAACACTGCAAAACAATTATCCAACACAAAATGATGCTGAAATTCTCGTGCAGCACTTTTACCACAGTAAATATGCAGGAGTACCCCCCCCAATGCTGCCCCATTTAAAAACAACTTGGAACACCCCCCCCCCCCCCCCCCCCCCCCCCCCCCCCCCAGGGCAGGAGCAAGATAATGATCTCAATCTCTAATTAGCAGTGATTGACACTCTCATTTAACAGAGTTCATTCACTTTTCTCCAAAAAACACGTCCTTGAAGTTGGTGCCGTAGCAGTGCAGGCACAGCTGATGAATACTGCAGTATAAGCAGTACATGAACCCAGAGAGTCACAGCAGCCACCCCGCCTCCCTCACAGGTCATCAGCTGTTTAAGGGCAGGTGCAGGTAAATGTTTCCATGCTGGGTTCAGGTGTTAGTTTGTGCAGCGATGATTAAACTGGAAATGAATGTTTTCTGTTCTTGGTGCTTCATCATATTCAATTTAAGGTGCTGCATAAAATTTTGATTGGATTTATCTCAGAACTGGAATAAATCAGAGATGCAGTTTCCAGAGTACTTGGACAGTTGCCCCATCACATTTCTGTAGCAGCTATTTTAATATTACAGTCATGCAAACACACTCAGAGGTGATTGACAGGAGTGATTAGGACTGAAGCAGCTTTGTCTCTGGAAGTAAAGCACTGAGCAGGATGAAGGAGGAGGAGGACGAGGGTAACCAAAGCAGAAACTGAGGGAGTGGGCCTGCCAACATCAGCTGGGTTTGCTCCAAATGTGCACAGCGTGTTATTACAGTCTGATATTTTCATGGTGCACAGCGTGATTTAATACATGTTCCCGTCAGCTGTAATGAGACTTTATGAGTTTAACCTCAGAGGGTTCTGATGGCTTCTATAATGGACTTATTTACATGTGTTCACAGTATATTTAATGTAATATCAGATTATAAATTAGTTTGAAATCTGCTGAAAAGCCAGAAAAATGTCTGAATCCCTGCAGTTACACGTGGTTCTTGTCTGATTGGTCCTAAAGCATCAGTTTAAAGTGTGAGTGTTTAAATAAAGTGAGTGCAGAACACAGAAGGGGCTTTATATTAGTTTAAGTGCTGCTCTCTGAAATCAGCACCTTTAATGTGTGCATTAAAGTATTAATAAGTATCATTTTCCTCTGCTGAGGCCGAGGTTTGTTTGGATGCTGTGCTTTGCATTTTTATTATCATGGATATCTGCTTTATTTATTCCATTTAGGCACCATACAGGACTTTTTTTATTTAGAGTGTATCTGTCCTTTAGAGTGGAAGCGAGGGCGCGGCTCTTTCTTAATAAACAGAAACCAGTCTGCCCATTAACTGCAGCCTCAGTGAATCAGGGGGCAGCGCGCTGGTTTGTAACCGCTTCACTTTTTCTTGATAAGAGAAAGCGTTCAGTTCCAGTATGTCCTCACTGTCTGTGTGCAGAGCCTGCAGACACATCACACAGATTTAAAGGCATTTAGGGGGAAATTCATGAAATCCCGTTCTGCAGTACAACATGTTTGAGGCGAGTGGGTGTAACAAAATAATAACATTTCAACAAATAATGGATTTCAGTGACATTTTCTGATAGACTGTAGCAGAGTGTGCGTATGTTTAAGAAAGGGAGGACATTTTCATAGAAAATTGGCACTTTCCAGAAGCTCCGCTCGGTTTGGGAAAGCTAATGTGACAAAGATGGAAAACTGTGCTGCTGTTCAAACTGTTCCTGCGATTTTGGTTTCATTCAGCTGGGAATAAAAAGAAGCAATTTCTCTCACTCTAAACTACCTGCTTCATGAAGCTGCTTTTCTGACTTTTCCCACATAAATTGGGACATTTTCACCAGTGCAAGGAATAAAGTATAATCTAAACGCATTATGATTCTTTATAAGGCTTGCATTAGTGAGCACGTCACTTTGTGAGGTTTTAAGGCTCCATCTGTATTTCTTCTTTCTGTCGCTGTGAAGTTGGCTGGCCTAGGGTCACACCAGAGGGCCTCCCGCTCCTCTCAGTATTTCATTACAGCCACAGTAGGAAGCCACCACAGTGGATATGCACAACAAACTCAGCCTCTTCCTCCTCTTCCGCCTCCCCTGCCTCCTCCCTCTCCTCCCTCTCCTCCCTCCCTGAGCCTCCTGTTAGATGTCCCTCTCACCGCCCTTCTTTCATCTTTCTCCCTCTTCTGCCACTTTTCTTCTCTCCCCGTTATCCTCTTCGTGCCTTCTGTCTCGGACTCTCTTACTGACCTCCCGCTTGTCTCTCTTATCTATCACCCCCGCAGCCAAGCCCAAGAACTCGGCCAGTGGTCTGACTGTCCAAGCCGGCACGAAGTCCGTGGTGGTGGCCCGGTGCGTGGCGGCCGACGCCAAGCCGGCAGCCACAATCGAGTGGTTGGCGCCGGTGGGAGGCAATCACTCGACCAGCACCACGAGTGGGCCGGACGGTACGGTGACGGTGCGCAGCGAGTACCGGCTGGTCCCGACGCCGGCGGACAACGGCAGGGAGGTGATCTGCAGAGTCGACCAGAAGACGCAGAAGCAGCCGTGGGTTTACCCCATCAAGCTTTCTGTGGAGTGTAAGGAGGACACACACACACACACACACACACACACACACACACACACCGAACAAAGCACTGAGAATTGAACTGCCTCGAGGAGAACTTTATTTTAATGATGGACTAAAGTTTTAAATAACTTGAAAGTGTGATTTGAGACACGGATCAGACCTGAACTTTCTCCCTTCATCAGCAGCTGAGACCCCGTTCCTGTAATGCAGTTTGTCTCAAACAGGGTGGGCCCACTGCTGGGAGTCCCTGCAGGTGGGGCAGAGACACTGGGATTACTTCGTAGGGATTTTTGTAGGGAAAATAAACAAGAGCTGGTTGCTCAGATCTTGCTGACCTTTGACCTTTGCTTCATGTGTAGATTTAGTCAAGCAAACCTGTTGAATATGTGACAACTTCTAACAGGTTTGGAATGTTGGAGAAAATGAATACAGACTGAAGACAGCTGTGACAAATGTTCCCTGACAGTATTTTTGTGTATTTGGCATTAATCATATTATAGTAGTAATGGTAATCCAGTCCACTGCTGGATTAATGAGCTTAAAACCACCTAAACCAAACTCAGCTAAGGCTGGTTCACTTGGTATGTTTTAGCACAAGGTCCAGCTCTGCTGTCACATCCAGCAGCCTGCTGCTGATGTCATTTTTTGCAGTGTAATCTTTCAGTGATTAGCTGTAAAACTGCAGGATTTTGTGTGCTGTTAATTGCATCACCTTTAATGGGCTCTGCAGTCATTGCTGGTTCCCTTTGGTTGTTCCTTTATCAGCATATGATGACAAATGTGTCCACTTAGAGTTCTTTAATTACATGCAATATGAGGACAGATGAGACAGATGCTTATGGAAGCTCCCAATGTTCAATCTAAACTTTAATAAGTTGTTGTTTTAGGACTTTTGGCCCTCAGGAGTGCAGAAAATCACAAACACGCATGTTTGCGCACTAATAAGCACACACACTGCTTTCATTTAATCCATTAAATTCCATTCTAATTTGCATGGGATTAAAATATTACACAGGTTCAGCATGGCTTTTAAAGAGATTTAGGGATGCCGACAGCATCGTCTCAAGCCTGTGACCTTGCTGCTGGTTACTGCAAAGATGGAACAGATTGTCTTCTTTCAGCCTCGTTTTATAAGCTCTCATTTTCAGATGGCACGCACACACGTAATCAAACTGTATGTCAGATGTAAGAACGAGGCCCCTGGCTACACACTCAGTCACATTCATGGGGAAATGGCTGCCAGTCAAGCTTTCAAATGATCTATTCTGGCTACACTTACAAAGCGTATGTCGCAGTATGCAGAGATGTACCAAATCTATGCTAAACCCAGCTTTAGTATCTGGGTGCATACATGCATATATGCAAGGTGTGATTTAAATTTGCCTGTGATCCCCTTCAAAGGCGTCCGCTCATGCACCTCTGGACCAGCTGCACTGCTCTGGATCTGTGAAAGTCCTGATCACATGTCTGTGGTTTTCATCATGAACCAAGTTTGCACAGAGCACACATCAAAGTATGTGTCATACTGGGGGTAGAGCGGGTCACCTACTGATCGGAAGGTCAGCGGTTCGATTCCTGGCTACTCCAGGCTGCATGCTAATGTATCCTTGGGCAAGATGCTTAACCCCAAGTTGCTCTCCGATGCAAGTGTTGGAATGTGTGAATGTTAGAAAATTAAAGCTTAGTTAATCATGGAAGTGCTTGTGTGAATGGGGTAAATGTGTTGTATAAGCACTGAGTGCTCAGACAGAGTAGAAAAGAACTAGTCCATTTACCGTTTTACCATTCATATCACCCAACTTTAATTTTGAGGACCGTCGCTCATAATTAAGCTGAGTCCAAACACCAGTTATCAGTAAAAGAGACCACAGGAAATCTGATGATCATCAGGTGAGGAGCGCGATCAGTTCTACTGTGACCTCTGAAGGCGTCTGAGGTCATTCATGAGGCTGTGCACTGAAGTGTGTTTATAACACAGTTCAGCTGATGGGTTTGTGCACGTGGGCACAACAAAACGTCCAGGGAACACCCCAAACAGGCAAAACACTGTGTGTGTGTGTGTGTGTGTGTGTGTGTGTGTGTGTGTGTGTGTGTGTGTGTGTGTGTGTGTGTGTGTGTGTGTGTGTGTGTGTGGGTGTGTGTTAATTCAAACAATGCTTTAAAGTGAGAACTGGTAAAAAATCATAGTGAAAACTGTTGCGTACAGAGCTGTAAAAGCTTGAGCAGACACACTCACACAGTGTGAGTCCTCGCTGTGGATGTGTTAGTTTAGGGATGGTGTGAAGGATCGTGTCTCCTGTCTGTTGCTGTGTAACTCAGATCAGCTTTTATAGGTCAGTGCTCTCTAGGAGGAACACACACACACACATCCTGTCCTCTTCTTCTCCCTCTCACTGCCTCTCTGTCCTCTCCTCACACCGATCGCTCTCTCAGACAGCAGAGAGAAAAAGCCACGAGGCTTTTCTGAGCTTCCTACAGTTTTTCCTTTTGAGCTCAGATATCTGCATTTTAAGGAATGACCATATTTAATATCCATTTAATGTAACAAATGTAATTTTGTTTGTGTTTGTTTTGAATATTATTTAATAGGGAAAATGCAGTTTGAAGCTGTTGCTCAATGTTACATCCCTCCTGTGTTTCAGATGTGCCGTCTGTGTCTATAGAGGGATATGATCATAACTGGTACGTCGGCCGTTCTGATGCCATGCTGGTCTGCCTGGCTAATGCCAACCCGGAGCCCACTACCATCACCTGGACTGCGTAAGAGCCTGTCTGTCTCCCTGTGTGACTATACAAACCCATTTCCAGCATATCTGGGACACCGTGCAAAATGTCTTATTGCATTCTGCTTTTGTTTACATTATTTCCAACCTTCTTGGAAATTCAGTGTTAGTTGTAATCACTGCAGAAATGTGCCTCCTTCTTCTTTGGCTGTAACAGTAATTAAAGGCAAATAGTGAGGCAGATGCAGTTTTTGGTGAGCCTGTTTGTTTGAGAGCAACATCACACACAGATATGGATCCGTCATTAAAATCAGGAAATGGGGCGCCGGCCTTGGCAGAGGATATTTTTGAAAAAGTAGATGTTTGAATGCACTTGTGTTTTCTGAAACGCACAAATGCAGTTAACATGATGGACAGATGGCTGCTGCCTCTGTGTGAATACTGAGCAGGGAGACACAATGATGGCTGTTCATGTGATTATTCACACATTACTGCAGCAACAAACCAGCTTCCCTTTTTTTGCTTCATCTTATTTTATGCAGTTTCTCCAAATGTATGGCCTCCTCCCTGCTTTCTTTTTGTCCCCCTCTCCTTGTCTCCTCTTTCCCGTTAACCCTGATTTATCCAGTTACTTTTCCCCCTGCTTTACTTCATCATTACCACGTTCCGTTCCTCTCTTCTCTATCCTTAGTTGATCTCATCACAAACGTCGATGACCTTTCTTTCATTTCCTGCCGTCCTTCTCATTTTTCCTCCTCTATCCAGGGCTTCAGGTCCTTTGCCAGAAACAGTGATGGTGGAGGGCAACAAGCTGACTGTGAGGAAGGTGGATGATGCTGTCAACACCACCTTCATCTGTGAGGTCAAGAATAAACTCGGGTCCAGCAGGCACCAAATCACCACTGCTGTCATTGGTGAGTCTATCAATGCACACACACACACACACACGCACACGCACACACACACACACACACACACACACACACACACACACACGGCTGTACGTGTGTGGAAGTGTTTACAGTCGAATACAGTGGAGATCCATGTGTATTTACCTATAAATATGATGAACACACACTGGTGACCCAACACAGCACTCCATCAAATCCAACAGGAATACAGCAAACGCCATGTAATCACCACACACACACACACACACACACACACACACACACACACACACACACACACAATGAGTCATGCTCGTTCCATAACAGTATTGCACACATTACCCTGTGCACACCGTCACACCTGTGCATGCACAAA
The DNA here is from genome assembly GCF_007364275.1 of Archocentrus centrarchus. NCBI lineage: Eukaryota > Metazoa > Chordata > Actinopteri > Cichliformes > Cichlidae > Archocentrus > Archocentrus centrarchus. Next base: position 6,417,424 of record NC_044356.1, read on the forward strand.
CAGTCTCATGTGCCTCCTGCAGCTGACAGATACACTTGCACACATGCATGCACAGACACACACATTTGTCTCTCACACATGCACACATGCTGGGATCAGGGCTGATCTGAGAGCTGCACAGGGATGCTGATCGCGCTCAGTCTTCACATTGGATTGTTTTTCTGAATGTTTTTTTCCTCACTGGCCACATTTTAGAGAGGCACAGTGGAGACCTTTTACTGACCCTTTCCCCACAGCAGGGCCAAAAATGCAGGCTGAGGGCCGGTGTTTATAACTTCCGATCGAAACCACTCTCTTGAAACTGAACTTTATATGGCCACACTGCAGCGGGAAGCTGTAGCTCTGCTGGATGCAAATTCACAGTGAATTGTGGTGTATGATAGGCCCTTGTTCACAGTTTTGGCCCTGTGGTGGAGGCAGCGGTGCTGGGATTGTTGGAGGATTTCCAAATTCTTCCACGGGGTTCAGGTTGGTGTGAGCCAGTTTGCCCGGGTTTGCTTTTCTTTCTCTTCCTGTTTGTTTGCTCTGACCTTTTCCTTTCTCTGCATTTATGACTAACACTAATCATGAGTCCTCTCTTCCACACTTCCTCTTTTACCTCTGACTTTCCCCTTGTTCCAGTAAGAGTACAGTGATTGTGTCTGCATGCAGTCTCCATCCTTCTGCTGGGTCGTGACCTCTGATATTTACCAGTCCGGTGATGTGGCTGCTGTTGCCACAACTTTCAGCCACAGTTTTTACATTCTTATTTTTTCGTCCTCTGCATTCTGATGCCTCCATATATCGATCCTACGCACACATCCACACAACTCTGCACTCACAAGCACAAACCCAGGAACAGGAAGTCTGCATGAAACGCCTCATTGCACATCAACAGGCAGGTCTCCAAACCTGTTAGTGTCACTGTAATCTGTGTGTGTGTGTGTGTGTGTCCACACTGCCTGCCTAACTGGTCAAAATGTGTTTCTTTCTTCCTTCTACATTTTTTTAAAGAATGTGTTCGGATAATCACCGTGTGGAGCTTAACAACAAAGTGAACCAAAATGTAACGAAGAAAGTCGTACACTCCTGCCAAAAGACAAAAACTACATTTAGAAAATCCCCGGGAAATCGGAGCTGAAGATTTGAATTGTTTCCTCTGAGAACAAAGATGCTTTGTAGCCAGACGGTGCGCTGAGTGTGGGAGGTTCAGAAGTGGCTAAGCTGCTGCTGTTCCTGCTTGAAGCGCCGCATTGTGACTGACTCAAAGTATCATGGAGGGTATACGTCCCCCCCAGCACACACACACACACACACACACAACAGTAAGTACAGTACAGTAAGTAGTAAGTAAGTCCGCACACTCTTTGAGGACCTGCAGATGTTTTATCTCAGACTCTGATTCATCCTCCAGTGTGTTAAATGTGTCCTTGTTGTTGACAGCAGTGGAAAAACTGGACCGTCTTCCAGTTGTTTTCTTTTGGAATTTTAGTGCCAGAACTGGAAAAAAAGGCTTTTTGTCTGTTTGTGAGCAAAAACTAAACTAAAGTAAATCTCAGATTACAGCTGTTGAAGCCAGTAACATGTGTTTGTGCACTAAAGTGTCCTTAAACAAAATCGTTTTTTAATTCAAATCCACATCAGTGTGACAGTTTGGCTGCTCACGTTATTATAAATCAGGCTGCTGGATGATGACCAGTCTCACCTTCACCTCCTGGTTAAATCCTCTAATCTAAGGAATGAATTATAGTTTAACCAGTTTAACGGGGCCTAGTTATCAAACAATAACATTCATATGATAAAACAATAAATGCTAAAATTAGCGCGGCTCATCTTTGAACAAGTGTTGTGTTTATTTTAATAAATAAATCATTAGAAAATGTCTCCACACCATCCGGCGCTGATGGTTATATATCTCTGATCAGTGATATCAGTGATCGTTGTTTAGGTGCCATCCAAACAGAGGCTGTTCAGTCATCTGTATATGCTCTTTATGCTCCTCATATTATGAACATAAACACTCTGTTTCAGCCTTCCGTCTAAGATAGACTCTTAGTCCTGCTCAGGCATTCATAAATATTGGTGTTTGTAAATTTGTGCTGGTGAATCATGATGAGTCTTCTTCACTCTCAGACCTGCTGTCACATCCACTGTTTCACTTTTTATTCTTTTCATTGGTTCAATTCAGCAAGAATCCAACTGGGAAAACTCTCAACAGTCCAGATGGCCAGTCTGCCACCGACTCCCAGCAGAACGGCTCGTTTGAGTCACCTTAGTGAAAATCATCGTACATTCAGTCCAATGACTCATTCTCCAACATGGAAGTTAGTAATTAAAGCACAGCAGCAGTTCAGTCATGAGCAAACATGATGCTGTCTGTCTGTCTGAATCGAGTGGATTCACATGCTTTGCTTTCGTGTTTCTGTTTAAGTGTTGATTATGTGTTGGGTGGAGTGTAAACATGACCCCCGGTGTTCCTCTGTGCCTTTCCTGTCACAGTGAAACCTGAGCAGTCATTCAACAACTGCAGACACGTCACACTGACACATTTTAAACTGTGTTCTCTGCAGTGACCTGTATCAACATGCATTTATTCAGGCAATTAGTTCAGCCCAAGAGAAGCTTTAGCTGAGGAAGGAGATCATTACGCCGACCCTTCCACCAGCGAGGCTGGCGGTATCAAAGGTCAGTGCAGTTATTGGCTGCTGTGGAGACTGGTTTGGTGTGAGCGCTGCTATGCAGAGAACTTCACCAGTTTATTGCAACTCTAAGCTGATTATGTGTGTTTACATTGTAGAGGTTTCAACCTGTCACAGAATTTAATGCGCATCATGATTTTGGTTTTAATCAGACTGATCCCACTTCCTTTCTGGCAACTTGGACTCAACTATTACTATTACTCGCCACGAGCGGCAGAAGCCGGCTGCAGTCTCTCAGTGTGAGTTGTAAACTGTTCAGCATGAAGACCCCAGCTCCCAATAATGCAGCAGTTAATACCTCAGCAGTCTGCGTACACGAGCTCATAACACCCTGCTAATGTCCCTGCTGAGAACTGTTAACATCTTTCCTCCATTCTGTTAAATGGTAGCTGAAAGCATCACACTGTCTCGCTTTACTGCTGCCGTCAAGCAGCTGTCACATGTCGTGATTCCCCACAGCCTCTGTCACTTGGAGGAGGAGGAGGAGGAGGAGGAGGAGGAGGGGTGCAGCGTGGTGTCACTGGCTGGGTGTAAAAGATGGACGTAGTTCTGAAAAGCAAATCCTGCAGTGACTCAAACGTGCATTATTTTTCTGATGGTCAGTAGAGGGTGAATATTTGGGGGGGCTGGATCACGATGAGCTGAGGGGAGAGCTCGAACTGCTCGGAGGCATTTTGAGAGTCGTAATAAACACACACACCTACACACAGCGCACACTCCTGGTCCGTATTTCTCTCATCCGTCTTAAGCTCTCAGGAATAAATGTTACTGTCATCTCTGTTCTTTGCTGATCAGAGCACCCCCCCCCCCCCCCCCCCCCCCCCCCCCCCCCCCCACCAACATCCACACACCCCCCAGCCCCACCCTGGATCCCATCCGTCAACACGAGCATCATGCCAGCTATGCATGGCTCGCTTAGTTGCCACAGCGCCAGCCGGATCTGCCCAGTCCACTGTGCACCGAGGGGAGAGAGGGAGGGGGTGTTTGCAGAAAAAGAAGATTGAAGGGGGGGGGCAGCAAAATAAAGACAGAGTGATTTGGAGAAACTGAGATGGAGGCGAGTGGGTGAGGAGAGTGTGAAAACATGGTGCGTGATGGGGAGGTGCAAACAGAGGTAACAGCAGGAGCAGAGTGAGCTGGCAGGAGGCTGTGACCCCCTCTGTCCTCCACCCCCCAGCTCATCACTCCACCTCCTCCACCCCTCATACAAAAAAGTCCTTTCATGGGGAGTCCAGCTGGCAGTGGGCTGGGGGCAGTTGTTACTGTTCAACACACACACACACACACACACACACACACACACACACACACACACACACACACACACACACACACACACTTTTACACATTTATACACACAGTCACATCTGAGTGGACCAGTGGAGAAGCATTTCCTGGATCGCCTGCAGCGAGTGAGATAGCCGTCCACTGCAAAGATACACGCTCACTGTGCAGACACGTCACATACACAACAGTGTGTTACATGTGCACACACAGACAAATTGGACCACACGGCTCTGTGCATGAAGTAATCAGACGATCTAACCATAGGGGAAAACGCTGGCACCGACTCTCTATGGCATACAGCCCGAGTTAACCTCAGTACAAACCTAATCAAACACACATGCAGTGTGCATATACACAGAGATTAGGTGAAGCAAAGGAATCGTTGGAACAGGGTGTTTTATATTAGAGGGGATTACAAGTGTTACATTAATCTTAACAACAGCCTGAAACATAAAATAGAGGTGCTGCATTTTCCCCTCATAATTTTCACAGTAAATTATAATTTAAAGGTTCTTCTCTTCAGCGCACTGCAGAACTGCTGTGCTATTCTCTTTGTAAAAACGTCTGTCCCCATGAAATAAGTATTTCATAAAATATGTAATGCTGAACATTCTGAACATCTTCAAATAGCTTGTTTTGTGTTGTCACATCAAAGTGCAAAGATGGAAAACAGAAAGGAATTTAAGAGGCAACGCATAGAGAAGCAAACCTCAGCAGATGAATTGATTATCAAAACTGCCAATCTTTACTGCTGATCAGTCTGCTGATTAATTAATGGTTTCATCCCTAAGAAGAAGTGAGAAAAGTAGCAGGTTAATGCCACTCACCTCTGCAGATCCTTCTGTAGACCCCTCTTTAAGCCCCTCTGTAGCCCCTCTGTAGACTCCTCTTTAAGCCCCTCTGTAGGCCCCTCTTTAAGCCACTCTGTACGCCCCTCTGTAGGCCCCTCTTTAAGCCCCTCTGTAGACCCCTCTTTAAGCCCCTCTGTAGACCCCTCTTTAAGCCCCTCTGTTGGCTCTCAAAACAAGCCAACATAACTGCATAAGCTATCTGATGCTCTATCCATCGCAGGCTGTGATCAGTAAATCTAAAATATTTATGAGTGTGACTTCATTCTGACACAAAGTAAACACATAAACCATCAGTGAACTGCCTTTACAGCTCTTTGGGGCTTCCTGTACAGCTGAGGTCTTCCTGCACTGGCAGGCAGGTAAAAGCCGCCTGTCTCCTAAGGACATATCTAATCTTCATGCCTTGATTAATACGATTTAGTTTCCCTTCACCTGAGGCCATAAAATGCTCCTTCCAGGTGAACGTGGTGCAGATGTGGGTGGTGTGGATGAAAAGTTGTGTTCAGGTTGGTGCTCAGACCAGATGATTGTCCACTGCTTTACAACAGTGGAAGTCTGAGTGACTGAGAGGGCGAGGGGCGTCAGTCACTGAATACATATATGATTTTGTAAGAAAGTACTCAGCAGGATTTCCCCTCTCAGTCTTTTAGTGTGGTGTTATTATCACTTTCTTATTATCATCAGGACCAGCACAGTCTGTCTGCTGCAGAACATACAGGCCTGATTTATCACTGCTTCTGTCAAAGCAGCAAACACATAAACATAAACAGTGCTGTCAGGGCTCCTCTGTGAGACCGTGTGATATGTCTGCCAGTGACTATTAACTAATATGTCTTTCCATGAAAGATGTGCCTAAAATAATAACAGGCTACCAGTCACCACAATCAAAAAATGGGCCCCAGAGAGGGAGACAGTTATAACGTTATAATGTTACACTTCCCAACAAGTGCTTTATATAAATATTTAAAAAGACAATAAATGAACACAATAAATAATATCTTACAAGGAAACAAGCAAAAGTAGAAGAGAAAAGTCTTGAGAAGCCTGATACAGGCAGTCGGGGGGGTTCAGTGGGTGAACAGGCACGTGGCCCAGCCCAGGTTTGCCTCTGACCTTTGACCCCTTCCTGCTTGTAACAGTTTTGATTTTACTCAATGGAAAAGAGAAACCAAAGGTGAAAAAGTTTAAATAAAAGAAGAAGAAGAAAACAGTTTGTTGATATTCTTGATGTAATCGATTATAATTAATGCATGTGATGTGAAAATTCATCCATGATTTCACTGTGACTTTCAGATAATTACTGATCTCGTATCAGCTGTGTAACCCCTCAGATGAATCCTGGCACTGACTCAGGAGTCATTTCATCTCCACGAGTTTTATTTAAACTCAGAAATGATTTTTTCCAGTTGAGCTCAAATTCCCATGAATACCAAGGACTCAGACTCTTTGTATGTTCAAAATAAAACATATATTTGTTTTATTTTCTTGGACAATCAGAATCCAAAAATCTGATTAAAAACTTGCAGAGATCTGAAAGATCGCTGCTTTCGCAGGAGTGACCGCTGGAGCCGCGGCCGCGTAGGGGTAACGTCTGTCAGGGAGATAAGAGCCAGGAGAGGGCCTTCAGGCTGTAGCTTATCACACACACATACACACAGGGAATACACAAACACACACACACATAGGATGGGGGCGGGGCGGGGCAGGGGGTGAAGTCTTTCACATAGAAAGAACTGAGTTGGGGGGGGTTTATATCTCACCTCAGTATCACTGAGTGCCCAGCAGCTGTAACTTTAGTCTGTTTTTCTGTCTCACAGCAGGATGACCTTCCAGACAACAGATTACACCAGCCGTGTGTGTGAGTGTGTGTGTGTGTGTGTGTGTGTGTGTGTGTGTGTGTGTGTGTGTGTGTATACATGCGTGTGTGTGTGTGTGTGTGTGTGTGTGTGTGTTTGTGTGTCTGAGCCAGGGCGATCAAAGAACAAAGTTACTGTGAAGTTTGCATTAAGCATCGGTGTAAAATCGTTCTGCCTCCGGCTGTGTGAGTTTTGGGAATCAGTGGCAGGATTTTGCAGAGCCATGATGATGTCAGAGGTCAGAGGAGGCTGTTCCAAGACAAGTTGTATTGATGCATTTTGTGGTGTCAGCTCTCGGGCGTTGTGCTAATAACTCATCCTTCTCCCATCTAGGTCCACCATAGGATCAGAATGATCATTAAGGTTCAGGTTAATGTTGCTCAGATGTAACAGAAGCATTTGTAACTGAAGTGCAGCAGCAGCAGCTAATGAACCCAGTTATTTGTCTCTTAGGCTCAGTGTGCCACGTTAATCCAGTTAATAAGTCAGCCAATTTGTAAGTAAGAGAGACTGTTACTAAATGTTTATTAATTTAATCAGATAATTGAACCTGGTTTATTCAGACTTGTGAAGAATGCCAAATAAACTGAAACCTGCAATAATCTACAGCAGCCTGATGTAAATACTGCATGCATTCAGTATTTACATGAAATATGACCGGTTGGTGCCGGAGCAATTAATAAACTTTAATGCAGCATAGGCATAAAACAGTTTGTATTTCAGCCACTGTATGAGCTGACCATAAATTACAACACATAAGTGAGCAATTATCTGCTCTGTCTCACAGTTATTGAATATTATATAATATGGAGACTAATTACCTCCCAATGCAATGCAGAGGTCCTGCTGAAGACTCTCTGACACATTAGTAATAAAAATGTTTATTCTTTTTTTTTGGGCTCTTTAACTGCAAAGGTTTGAAATGGTTTCATTAAAATGGAGAAAAAGAAGCAGCGTCCCGGTGAGGGCAGAGCATCCGAGCTGAGGCCTCTGCATCACAATCAGGAGCTGAAATCTGCCTCTAATAACTTACTGCGTGTCTGGTATTCATTTAGCATCTGCACTACATTGTTTAAGTGTAGGACCTTGTTCCTCTGGCTGTACAGCACGAGTGCAGCAGGACGATGATAGTAGATGTGAGTTTGGAGCAGCGGGGGGGCAGAGAGAGGAGAGCTTTTAACTGAAAGGTCAAAAGTTCAGTCCTGACATCATCCTGAGAGCATGTGGCATCTCCATCGCTCCGCCTGTCTGATTTATACTGTGTCTATAGGTATAACTGGGTATATGCAGGTGTTGGACATGTGTATGTATGTGTATATGTATATATACAGGTGTGCGTGTGTCTATCTATCTATCCATATGTGTATATGTGTGTATATATACATATATACACATATACACACACACACACACACACACACACATATATATATATTTTCTTGCTCCAGCCTCTGACGGGGACGGTCGCATTCTATCTCTCTCCCTGCCCTCCCTATCTTTCCTGCTTGCTGCTTGCTGTGAGAGCGTCTCTTGCACACTGTTTGAATAAGAATAAGATTGAGAGCAATATGGATTTGGCAAACTGGGCCTTCAAGACCATGGATCGAATTTTTTCCACTATGAGATCTGGGAAAGGGGAGCCTGCGTGTCCGAGTGGAACAGACCCGGTTGGATACGTCATCGACTCTTGGAGCTCGTGGAGACCTGTGTGCTTCTCGGCCCTAGAGGTGGAAGACGTGGAAGACGCTTACATATTTGGCTATCTGGTAGCGGTATCTTTTCTGTTTGGGCTTGGAGGATACCTGATTTACCGTGAAATCAAGAAAACCTGGACGGCAGTTCGACATCTGCAGAGGCTGCCGACCCAGGTGGATGGGCTGACCAGAATGGTACAGACTCAGACTCAAAGCCTGATGAACCTGAGCCGTAGACTTGGGGAGTAGCAGGTGAGAGGGGTTCGATCTGGAGATAAGGTACGGTTCTGCTCAGTGAGGACGGTAACTAATGAATTTGGATTATTGGATTTATTGAATGGTTTCCCAGTGAGACTGAAGGCTGTTGAAAAAACAAGCAGCCTGTTCCAAAACAACATCTGCATTATCAGAATTCGGCTCCCTAGCCGGCCTTGGCTGGCAATCATATCTCTCCAGAACTATGTGTGAAGGCCGCCCTCAGCCCTCTCTGTGATTTGTGAAGCTGGATCTGGTGTACCAAGGCTGCTGATGAACTTCCATCACTATCAGCAAACTGTTTGCCTGGGAGCTGGCATCTGGGCTCCACAATGCCCCCACCCTCTCGTCTCCGTCTGCGTCCCCTCCTGACCCTGACCCTACCCACCATACTGCTATCCCGGCTTTATATGTGCAATATGCTTTTTGCTGAGGTGTTTTTTGGAACCTCGTAAGGTGTTCTTTATGAACACAGTATGAGATGATTTTTTGAACCTAACTATCCCAATGTATCTCTTTCTGTCTCTCTGCTAAAGGTAGCGCCGTTGAGAAACGGTTGCATGACCTCAGACATCTGTCCCCCCCCCTGTCTGTGTTATGTTTTTGTTTTGGATGGATGTTCTGTTAACTGCAATTTCCCCATTTGTGGGACTAATAAAGGCATTCTTGATTCTTGATTGATTCTTGATATATATATATATATATGTATATGTGTATATATATATATTATATCTATGTGTATGTGTGTATATATCTCTATATATATATATATCTATATATATCTATTGTATCATGTGTCTATCTATCTCTCTATCTATCTCTCTGTGTCTGTGTCTCTGTTATCTGTGCTATCTCTCTCTCTTCTCTCTGTGTCTCTGTGTTCTCCTCTCTCTCTCTTGTGTCTCTCTCTCTCTCTCTGTTCTCTCTCTCTCTCTGTCTCTGTGTCTCCTCTCTCTCTCTGTGTTCTCTCTCTCTCTCTCTCTCTCTCCTCTCTCTCTCTCTCTCTTCTCTGTCTCGTGTCTCTCTCTCTCTCTCTGTGTGTCTCTCTCTCTCTCTCTCTCTCTCTCCTTCTCTCTCTCCCCTCTGTGTGTGTGTCTCTCTCTCTCTGTGTGTGTGTCTCTCTCTCTGTGTGTGTTCTCTCTCTCTCTGTGTGTGTCTTCTCTCTCTCTGGTGTGTCTCTCTCTCTCTGTGTGTGTGTTATCTCTCTCTCTCTGTGTTGGTGTCTCTCCTCTCTCTGTGGTGTAGTCTCTCTCTCTCTCTCTCTGTGTGTCTGTCTCTGTCTCTCGTCTCTCTCTCTCTCTCTCTATCTCTCCTCTCATCTCTCTCTCTCTGTGTGTTCTCGCTCTCTCTCTCTCTCTCTCTCTCTCCCTCTCTCCTCTCTTCTCTCTCTCTCTCTCTCATCTCTCTCTCTCTCTGTCTCCTGTGTCTCTCTCTGTGTGTCTCTCTGTCTCTGTGTCTCTCTCTGTGTGTCTCTCTCATCTCTCTATCCTCTCCTCTCTCTCTCTCCTGTCTCTGTGTCTCTCTCTCTCTCTCTCTCTCTCTCTCTATCCTCTCTCTCTCTCTCTCTCTCTCTCTTCTCTCTCTGTGTGTCTCCTCTCTCTGTCTACACCTCTCTGTCTGTCCCCCTGGTCTATGTGTGTGTCTGTCCCTCCCTCTACTTTTCTTTTTGCTTCGCTTCTTTATTTAGTCTCTTTTTCTCTTAGTTGACTCCTTTCTGGTCTTATTTGTACATCACTGCTGCAGTTCCTCCAAATTTAATCTGAGCCTATAGCAACGAAATCTCGTTCTAATGCGCACTGTATGGTGCAATTTTGAATAATAATGTTTGTCTATGTCTATAAGAACTTACATGTCAAACATGTCCACATGAGATTCAATGTATCGACTGTGTGAGAAAATGTACATAATGCAGTACTGTACAACACTGTACACTCTGGTGCATCACATGAGCAGAAACAGCATGTCACAGTCTCCGGTCCAAATAATGGCAGCATCAGTAAAACTGTAATTAACAAAGTGGGTAGAGCAATATTTAGGAAAATTCTTGTTCTGTGTGGTAGGTACAAAAATGACACCTAATTAGGATTAGGCCTGTAATTAGCTTAAAATACTAACATGGAGCATAATGGGTGTAAATTTGTAAAAGTGGCTGTGTGGTGCAGGAACAAATGAGCAGAATTAACGGAGGATTAGGCCTTTGATTAACGGCACATTAACCAAAATAGGGTTCAAAAGGTCAAAATAGAAAGGGGGGGGGGGGGGGGGGGGGGGGGCTGGCTCTACAGACTAAAAGTATCGTTATTCCGAACCTTCACGCTACATTATTTTCTGGGAAGCAAGCCAAAGATTTAGTGTTCCATTTGTAGCTGTTGGTGGTCCTGTTTGTCCCTTAAGACGAGTTCCCATTCCAGAGACTTGCAGTGAGAGGGTTTCTCTCACAGACTCGGCACCATCGCGTCTCTCAGGTGCTGCTCAGGCTGTTTCCTGCAGCAGAAAGCCACCAGCAGCTGAGCTCGAGGTCGAGCTCTGATTCAGAAACAATGTTTCAAATTGTTGGAATTTTTCTTCCATTTCTCTGGTTTTTTTTAATGTCATTTTTTCACACTTGTTGCAGGTCAAACACGTTTCTCTCTGTGTTTTTTAATGCAGTTTAATTGATACTGCATGAGCCTGCTGCCCAGTTTCAAAGGTTATGAAATATTGATGAGAGCTTTCTCTCAGTAACTCACCCTGAGCTCTGCAGTGACCGGCGTGCGGACTTTGTTAGTCCAAATTTTAATGTTGCTCTTTACAGGAGCCTCTTATCCAGCTCGGACCCATCTGGGCTTTAATTGAATTCCCATCAGCCAATCCTCATCCTGACTATGGGCTGGATCCATGTAATCGAAAGAAGTACATTATTGATACACATCAGAGTTGGAAAAGAAGCCGAGGGGCCAGCGGGGTTGAGTGTTGCGTGGTGTGTAGTCTAAATATTTTAAAGAGAGGTATTGGTTTTTTACCTGAATATTTCACGCTCAGGGCCCGTGCGGCTCGATGCGGTCGAGACGTTCGCTCTCACTGTACCAGTCGAAGGAGAAGGGTGAGCTCATCGAGAGAGCCAAGCCAAAGCAGCACGGCTGGTTTCAATCAGGGAGGGGCGGCGCGGGGGTGACCTCTGAATGCAGAAACCAGCACACACTTACATGATGTACTGTATCCACCCCCCCTGGGCTTCAGCCCCTCTCTGCACTCAGTACTTGTGGTTTTCTGAATCCAAACTTCTTCAGCTGTCTGGCTCCAGGCAAAATTACATGTAATAGTTCACTAACTGAAATAATGTATACAGCACATTACAGACATCACCTATAGCCTGTGTGCTCTACATACTGCTGTGGTTTAGTGTGCTACACATCCCCAGCCTGTAATCTAAATGCACAGTGTACTTGTGTGTCACACATTTACTTTGTTACATGCACATGTGCTGCTGCACAGGCTCATTCTTCTCTGGACTCACAGGGTCAGATGTTACCTGCACCTGAAGCTCGGTGAGGGAGCGGTTCATGATTACCTCTGTGCTTCTGTGGCTGCTTTCTATTTCAATGTTAAAGACCCGAGGCCGCAACTCAGCCACTCTCAGCTTTTTAATATATTTTTATTTATTTTTAATGCCATTCATTCCTGCACACATGTGCTGATAGTGTCGCGCACACACTCACACACACTGACAGATACTTACATAAGTAAATGCGGTGCATGCACACAGACACACTCATGAACTCCACAGAGAAAAACACATGCAGGCACAGACACACAAACACTGGTATAACATCCAATTTGTGTTGAGGGCTTAGTCACTTTTCTCATTTCTCTGTGTCACAACTGTGGGCTATTCCTTCCTGGCGTGACACATCCAAAAAGCTCGACAAACCTCTGTCTCACTCTCTGCTCGTGTGTGTTTATTTGTGTGTGTTTGTAATAATGGTCCAGACAGACTGGGCAGTGTCTAATCCTGCAGACCAGCTCACTGTCTTTCAATTAAGTAGCAGGGCTTGTTGGAGGCCAGGCAGGGTCAGATGGCTATCACAAACTGCAGCTAATCCACTACCAACTGATCAATGCAGAGAGAGGGAGAAGGTGTGGGAGGTTAACAGGAGAGTGAGAGAAGGAGGGGTGTAAGGTTAGATGTTTGAGGGCGGACAATTTGCATATACCCCTTGGCAGGTAAATGAAGCCAGGAAGGAGGAAATGAAGGTAAAATCGAGCAGAGAGAGTGAAGAGTGCAGGAGAGGATTGAAATAGCTTGGTGTCTGACTGCAGTTTTTGCTCAATGGTTAAATGGTCATCGGACCAGAACTTAGTAGGTGGGATTAAAAATGTAGTTTTCATCTTCCTGCCTAGCTCGCTCCCTGTCTGACTGCACAGTAGCCATAAAGCAGCAGCTACAGTGGGTGAAATTGCTAGCAAAAAATATCCAACTCCAACGTTTCTGTAAGGTCGACCGCACCTTTCTACCCCAAATCTTCATGTTCTGGAGGAACGGCCTTCATCAGGGGCAGCGTGCACGCTGAACGTGCACGAATCTGTAACAGAGACGGCAGAAACATCAGCACTTCTCATGACAGCATGTGATATAGGTGCTAAGAAACCTGAAGCGGCGGTAATATTCCTGTCTGGGTGTATACATTTAATTTTTATGTCCCCAGACATACATCATATTTATGGACAGAGCTGGACGAGGGGGGTGGCTTTAGAGAGCATCCTTAATCCCCCCCACAGCAGGTTTGCCATTTTCCTCCCTCACTGGCTCCCCCAATACCCCCCCCCCCCCCCCCCTTATTTGATTTGATTTGATTTGTGAGGATTGAAGTGATCCATTTGAAATCAAGTACACACTCATTTTCTCTCACCTTTAATATTTCTCTCTCCTCTCTTGGGCCCCTTTAACCCCCCCTTCCCTCCCTCGCTCGCCCTTGTCTTTCACTCTCCTCTCTTCCCCGGTCCAGATTTGCTTAGAAATGAGTCACCCAACCACAAATCGCCCCATTTAAGAAGGAGGGAGCAGTGGAGGAGTGGTGGGTGACTTGGAGAGGGAGATGAATTGAGTGAGAGTGGGTGAGAGGGATTGAGAGAGAGAGAGAGAGGGGAGAGGGAGGCTGATGGCTGTTTTTCACTCAGCTGGTTTTGTTGATCATATCAGCAGCCAAGGTCTGGATGCAATCAGCTCCCTGCATTCAGCCAAGCAGAATGAGGCTAAAAATATATGTGGCAGTGCACAGCACGTGCACACACACACACACACACACACACACACACACACACACACACACACACACACACACACACACACACACAGACACACGCGCGCACACAAATACAGTATCCAAAGCAGCAGCAATGCAAATTCAATACATAATGCAGCACAGGCAGGGTGTAGAAGTAAGAGGACTTACCAGGGTTTTGGATTATGACACGAGCCTGCTGGTTTTGTGTGTGTGTATGTGTATGTGTGTCTGTGTGTGTGTGTGTGTACATGTGTCCGTGTATATTAGCTGGATTGCACGATGAATTAATGAAGCTACAGACATGTAGGTGTGAGACATCACACTAATTATGCCAGCAGTGCTGTAGCCTCGCCATCAATAATGTTCATTAAACTACTGAACCCACTCATGTTGACAGCTCTGGGTACGAGTGAGTGTGTGTGTGTGCAGCATGCGTGTGTGTGTGTGTGTGTGTGTGTGTGTGTGTGTGTGTGTGAAAACAGCTTTCATACACTGCAGTGAGTAAGCGCCACACTCTGATGATGGATCAGCACATATTTGCATTAAATGCTTCTTTATGTGGACGCGGCTGCAGACGGAGGCTTTTTTAATCATCTCTGCTGGTCCTGAGTTTCAGGCAGACTCTAAAAAAAGCTGAACATGATCCCACTCACAGCTTTCCTTCATTTATATAATGCACAGTTTTCATAGTTGGGGGGTAATCTGATTCTGCACAGATAAATACATTGACACTGCGTATGGGTGGAGCACAGCCTGTGTTTTTTGTTTCTAAGAGAGGACGGTGCCATCAGAGCTCCAACCAGATTCCTGAAAACACGCAGATGAGAACTGCAGGACTCCATCCAAGCTTCCAGGCTCGCTCTGCATTTATTCTGATACATAATATGAAGCAGTTCTCATCTCTGGGAAGCTGAGTGTTAACAAATTGAACTCCTGGGAAGTTGCAGCCGTGACCGACCCTCAGTTGTTGCTTCACGCGTCCTCTCGGTGAGGACAAAGACCACAAATGTTGGAGGAAGTGAAACCTTTTTTTTCCCCCCAGTAATTCCTCTAATCCGGCAGCGTGTGAATTACTGGGAAGTGTCCATGATTCGAGCTGGTTGAGAGTGTTGTGACTTTTATTTACAAGCTGGGGTTTTCTTGTAATCATGCAGTGAGAAAATAAATGAACCATACAAAATGTAAGAGAGTAAAATGGGAGCAGTAAAGAAAGCAGAGTGGAGGTGTGAGCAGGTCCTGAGGCAGGCTGCCTGTCTGTATGTTACAGGCCTGTGTGTGTAATCACAGACCACCCTGCCCGCCCGGTGGGCAGTAAGTGCTCATTTTGCAAGCAGCAATCTGGGTTTGATTAAATCAGGCTTTGAACATGCACACACGGTTTCACTGCACTATTTTACCTATAATAAGATTCAAAGGCTAATTGCAGAGACAGTTACAGTGAACATGACATCTTACAAGGCATCTGCTGATCTGGAGGTGCTTGACACCTCCGGGGTCAAAGCACTCATCTTACAGGAGACATATTTCCAAGGCGTGCCTAATTATCTGCTGCTTGAGGATGTCTTGCAACTCTGTATAATCATACAAGAGATGGTGGAAAATGTTAAGAGAAGACATTTCCATTACATCCTGGGATGCGTGTGGGGCTCGGTGGAATGTTACCGTGGCACTCTGTCAGATGACATCTAAACCAGAAGTCTTATGATGAGAAAATAAAAGGTATATTATTCCCTGATGAGTCTGCATGAGCTCTGCTTTGAACATGAAGCAGCTGAAGGTTCGTTTTACTCTGTGACCTTGCATATTATTAGAAGTGCAGGACGAGCGTTTGGGTTAAGGACCAAATGTCTGAGCAGATCTGAACAGCTGAAAGCTTGAGCTGACCTTCATTTTAAGTTCTTCAAATGTAGCTGAGGATGCTCCACGCTGGTGCGCGCTGTCCGGCTGCAGTCATACTTTAATAACAGGTTAGAGCCTCTTCAGCTGAAGCTGCTGATGGGCTCAGGTTTGGCTCTGTAACAGGCGCCACCCGTGTTTAATATCGTGCTCTCAGCCCACCCGACTGGTGTTAGTGGATGTACATGTGCTCAGAGTCCATATACAGTCCTGTTAGTCTGTGTTGTTGCCTCGCAGTGTGTTTTTATGACTGCATTTTACAGCTGTACAGTTCATCTGTGCTCAGTAAAACTGCTGCCTGGAGTTGATTCCCTTCAAGGCCTTACATTCCTGTGGCATTGTGTCAGAGTGTGGTGTGTGTATATGTGCATATGTTAGTGTTTGTAAAAGGTTAAGGTGGTTTCTGTGTTCATGCTGTTTTGCAGGAACATGTGTGTACAGGGTGTAATTTTTGTGCATTTCCACTTCAGGCTAAGGGTGGTTATTAAGGTGAATGGAGCCAGGAGTGGGGGTGAGAGTGTGTGTGTGCTTTTGTGTGTAAGCGAGCCAGTTATTGAGTGTTTGTGTGAGTGAGTGTGTGCAGCAGCTGGATGCTAAATAAGCCTAGCAGAGGAAAGTGGGGAGGTACTTGAGAAACCTCCTGAAGTTCATAACCCCTGCAGGGGGGCCGCAGAGGGAGGGGGAATATAATTAGACTCAAAGTGTGTGTGTGTGTGTGTGTGTGTGTGTGTGTGTGTGTGTGTGTGTGTGTGTGTGTGTGTGTGTTTATGTAGGAATGGGTCGCGCTGACGTGTGTGTGTGTGTGTGTGTGTGTTTGTGTGTGTGTGTGTGTGTGTGTTCGTGTGTGTGGGCCTGTGTTTGAATGTGTTTGCTGTAGAAATAAAGGTTTTCAAGGTGAAAGAAATAATTAACTTGGAATGGATGAATCCACCCGTTTATTTCCACTTGCATCCATCCTTCCAGCTATCATCTGTCCACACGGTCCTTTATCGGCACCCGCTACCTACGCCCCCCTCCCTCTCCGTCTTCCTCTTTTTCTCCTCCCCATCTGTGTCTGTGCTTTTTAGTTTTCATGCTGCCTCCTCGCTCTGTGTCAGAAAGCATCCATTTGAGATCCTGAGAGTCTCAGAGGAGAGAGCACGCGGAGGCTCAATGGGCCCCGAAAAATGCCAAAAGCTTACTTTTACTTACTTACAAAAAAAGTCCTGCTACACCCCCCCCCCCCCCCCCCCCCCATGGCTCTCTTTGTGTAGTTTAATGTTTCTTTTAGCTCTCTGATTATTTGCTAGCTAATGAAACACGAAGGGGGGGGCAGAGATGAAAAGCCCCAGCTAGAATCGGTGATGAGGAGACAGAATCGAAGATGATTTTAGGCAGGAAATTTCCTCCCTCACCACAGCAGGAAATGATTGAGATCGTCATGGAAACACCGGTGGTTGGATTTGTGAAGGGGAGCTGTGAGCGGCTCTGGTTTCAGGGCAAAAAAGTGTGCACGTGTGTGTGTGTATGTGTGTGTGTGTGTGTGTGTGTGTGTGTGTGTGTGTGATGTACTACCGCTGCGGCTGGGTTCAAGATGTGACACAGATACACACTGAAGGCTTTTAGTATCTTGTGGCTAATTGTGAGGTTTGTGCATGTGTGATACTGCCTGTGTGAGTCAATGGGAGAGCATTAAATACTCAGTATACAGTATGCATGTGCACTGTGTGTGTGTGTGTGTGTGTGTGTGTGTGTGTGTGTGTGTGTGTGTGTGTGAGACTGATGATGTTCAGATGTATCCCTGTGTTTGGATGTTTTTCATTATAATTAGTGCACAAACTATGATATAAACTTAAAGCTCCATTAAACACTGAACTACAAATATGTGTAACCTGCTGCACGTGAAGCCTGTGCAGCCTCGGCCGTGTTTGCAGCAGTAAAATGAAGCCGATTATTATGCAGTCACTGTATCAGCACTAATTACGTTAGAAGTTGCTGTGATGAGTCCAGTAACTTACAGAGAAACACTTTTACTTCATAAATAATATTGTGGTCTCTGAAAACACTTAAACACCACTGAAAGTGTTTGATTTAATGTCCTGTTAATTATTGCATTCTACAATTATTAACTTCAGGGAACCACTTATTATTTCTGAATGTGTTATTAATTCAAATGCACAAACTGCTCTTCGTGCTCCCAGGTTAAACACTCATTTATTCCTGACACAGTTTGTGCTCCATACAAATCAGATAATATTTAAAGGAATGGTTTGATTTTTTTTTTTCTCTGGGCTGTAGCTGAGGTGACTGGACTGCAAAGAGAAATTATATTTCTCTAATATTAGCTGCTCTTCATTAGCTCACTGTAAAATAATAACCAAATAACTGAATTAAAAATTCCTCTGCTCATTTACAAAGTTCATATCATATCATATCATATCGATAGGTTAGTGGTTCCTAGTTTCCTAAATCTTAGAAACATGGTGTCTAACCAGATACTTACTCTGGATGGCATTACTTTGGCCTCCAGTAACACTGTGAGAAATCTTGGAGTCATTTTTGACCAGGATATGTCCTTCAATGCACATATTAAACAAATATGTAGGACCGCTTTTTTGCATTTGCGCAATATTTCTAAAATTAGAAACATCCTTTCTCAGAGTGATGCTGAAAAGCTAATTCATGCATTTATTACTTCTAGGGTGGACTATTGTAATTCATTATTATCAGGCTGTCCTAAAAGCTCCCTGAAAAGCCTTCAGCTGATCCAAAATGCTGCAGCTAGAGTACTGACAGGGACTAGAAAGAGAGAGCAGATTTCTCCCATATTGGCTTCTCTTCATTGGCTCCCTGTTAAATCTAGAATAGAATTTAAAATCCTTCTCCTCACATACAAGGGGTGGCTGTAGCTCAGTAGGTAGAGCAGGTCACCTATTGATCGGAAGGTCAGCGGTTCGATTCCTGGCTACTCCAGGTTACATGCCAATGTATCCTTGGGCAAGATACTTAACCCCAAGTTGCTCTCCGACCGTCCTGTCGGAGTATGAATGTGTGTGAATGTTAGCTAATTAAAAGCACTTAGCTTAGTAAACATGGAAGTGCTTGTATGAATGGGAGTGCATGGGTGAATGTAAAAACATGTTGTATAAGCGCTTTGAGTGCTCTGACTGAGTAGAAAAGCGCTATATAAGAACTAGTCCATTTACCATTTACCATACAAGGTCTTGAATAATCAGGCACCATCTTATCTCAAAGACCTCATAGTACCATATCACCCCAACAGAGCACTTCGCTCTCAGACTGCTGGCTTACTTGTGGTTCCTAGGATACTTAAGAGTAGAATGGGAGACAGAGCCTTCAGCTTTCAGGCCCCTCTTCTGTGGAACCAGCTTCCAGCTTGGATTCGGGAGACAGACACCCTCTCTATTTTTAAGATTAGGCTTAAAACTTTCCTTTATGATAAAGCTTATAGTTAGGGCTGGATTAGGTGACCCTGAACCATCCCTTAGTTATGCTGCTATAGGCCTAGTCTGCTGGGGGGTTCACATAATGCACTGTTTCTTCTCATTCACCTTATTTACTTTGTTTATACTCCACTCTGCATTTAATCATTAATTGATATTAATGTCTGGCTCTCTTCCACAGCATGTCTTTCTCTCCCCTCAGCCCAACCGGTCGCGGCAGATGACTGCCCCTCCCTGAGCCTGGTTCTGCTGGAGGTTTCTTCCTGTTAAAAGGGAGTTTTTCCTTTCCACTGTCACCAAGTGCTGCTCATAGGGGGTCGTTTTGACTGTTGGGTTTTCTCTGTATTATTGTAGGGTCTTTACCCACAATACAAAGTGCCTTGAGGCGACAGTTTGTTGTGATTTGGCGCTATATAAATAAAATTTAATTGAATTAAAGTAAAATGGGGCGGAGCCTTCAGCTCTCAGACCTTCCCTTTGATAAAGCTTCCAGGTGGGGCACCAGGTGACCCTGCCGCCTCACTCAGACATGCTTCTGTAGGCTCAGGCTGCTGGGGGAGGAGTCCTTCTTCACTCACTCCAACAATTTGTGTTTTGTCCTTGAGCTCTCATCTCCCCCCCACCCCTAACCAGTCACAGACGATGGCTGCCCCTCCCTCATTTGGGGCTCTTTACAATATAAAGCAGCTTGAGAGAACTGTGGATGTGTGTTACAGTATATATCTCAGCAGGCTTTGATACAGAGAGGAATGCACTGAGAAAGAGACTCTCTCATTTCTGTTGTGTGTATGTGCTGTGCGTGCTGTTGTGTATCGCTGAAGCTCTTCACTGATTCATTCAGAGGAGAAAAGCTGTTTGAAGTGGCTGCTGGTAGAAAAATTCACTTTTCAGTATCAGATCAAGTTTTCCTAGAAGGTGATGGTTTTATGGGAAGTAACAGTTTCAGTATTTAAAAAGAAAATAATAATAATTGAAGAAAAAACAATAAATGGGTGACTGTGAGACAGAGTAATTACAGCTGTACAAAAGGGCTTCAGGAAATAATCAGTAGTGTGACGAGTCAGGTGTAGTACTCATAAACTGGGTCGCTGTGCTGTAGTGTGTCATTATGAGTAAACTTGTGTGTGTGTGTGTGAATGTGTGCATGTTTATAGTTTGTTTAAAGCAGAGGAGGGCCAGTCTGGAGCTGGATGGTGGTGTTGGTGTCATCACCTGTCCGTGTCTCACCTTGGATCCAGCGCCCCTCCTGAACACGCAGCTCCGCCTGCTTTGCTGTCGTCTCATTGGGGGATCTCAGCTGGTAAATGAGACTCTGCCCGGTGCTGCTTTCTCTGCTAGATGCAGAGATGAAGGTCCTTCACACAGACCTCGTGTGTCTCTTTAATTTTAGTTTGTTTTTTAAATAAAAAATCTAATCCCAGGACTCCTGTTTAAAAGTGTGCGCTGTCACAGTGAGCAGCGTTTATCTGCAGCCTGCTGTGTCAGTGATGAAGGTCAGACTCACCTTCCCGCTGTACCTGATTTATCCAGCCTCTGCCTCACCTCGTCCTCCTCCGCTCGCTTCTGTGTGATTATGACTGCTTATACATGAGTAACTCACACTGATGTTTGTTTAGGACTCATTTCATAAAACACAGCAAAACAGTTTGAAGGTCGGCTGGTTTCAATTAGGATCATTTATCGGTGACTTGGTTTATAAATGAACTAAAACTCATGTTTACTTTTCCCTCTGGGGTGAAAATAAACCAAAGGTCAAGTGTGTTTACAAACATCAGTGAGAAGGTTTTCATGAACTTATTAAAAACTGGAGCTTCTTGTGTTTTTGCCTTTTAATTTGGAAACACAAAGCAGAACAACAGTGGCAGCAACTCGTACGGCGGCTCAGAGATGAGCACTCGTGGGAAAACAGTTTGGACCCTCTGGGCAGTTCTCTGCGTTCCCGGTTCGCTCCGAGCGTTCAGGATTCTTCCACCCTCCATTTTTTTATTTCCCGACACAGAGATTCAGAATCTGGAGAGTTATGGCTGCTTTTAAAAAAGAGGAGGCTGCACTTAAAAGCAGACAAGGCCGTTTTACAGTTCAGGTGATGTAGCTGCATTTTGTTTACAAGATAGCAGAAACATGCATTGATGGCATTTCAAATGCTTTTGAGTCTGCTCGTTATTCTCCATCATCAATGAATTCATTATATTGGAAGGACCTCCAAAAGCTGATGATTTGCGTGGCAGGTTCTCTGCATTAATGCTCGAGTGTGTGTGAGAGGCTCAATGAGAAACACTGTAAAGCACTTTGCAGTACGGAGCTAAGGAAAAAAGGCCAAATGAAAGTCGATTTATTTTTCACTGAGTGATGTTTATACGTTAATGCCGGCCTTCAGTTTAATGTTTTAAACTACTAACTTTGGTTTTTGGGATGTTTGAACTTTTCTTTGCACAGATTTGTATCACAGACATTTCAGGTTGAAGGCTTTCTTATTTATTTAGTTTTAATATTCTGCATCATTATCTGCGTTAAACCTCTGGCTGAGCTCCAGAGGGCGGTCCAACCTTTCCTTAACTTTGCAGTTACTTCCATTTTGGTCCTTCTCTGCCTGCTAAAGTTGATCTACAGTAACTGGTCCACAGATCACACGAACATTTGCAGTCATGTGGAAATAAAGTTTGACAGGACTCGATTCAGTCCCATCAAAAACTGCTTCCAGGGGGTACGTAGCAGCCAGGTGATGCTAATCAGAAGCAGTTGATTGATTGATCAGCAGCAAGAACCAAACAGCCTTTCATACCACCTGTCAGCACGGTGGTGGAGGGCTGATGATTTGGGGTTAAGTAACCTCAGGACCTCAGCAGCCTGCAGTCTCTGAGTGAGCACCAAAGCAGTCCAGAGTCAGAGCCCGTCTGTCCCACAGCAGGAGCTCTGCTATAGAACGGCTAAAAAGGTAATGAATCATTGGTCCAATCACAGCACAGACCTGACTGAAACTCTGAGGCAGGACCTTAATGAGCCAGGCATTAATGAATGTTTGTAAATGAACCGCTGTAGAGAACAATAATCCTCCACGGTGATGTACTGTGGTTCTGATGAAGTCAGACTTATTTTGGCTAAAGGTGGTTCTACTGCCTCAGTGGGTGCACTCAGGTTTTCTTCACTCTAAGTACTAATATATACAATCATAGTTAAAACTTACCTGGAGGGTTTCCAGACTCTTCAGATCATTTCTGTATTTTTGAAAAGCTCCCATTCCTCTCTGTGGTCCTAATTGGATACACTTAAACATTTCCCACAACTCTGAGCCGCGGGAGTGAAGAACAAACATGGCGGCAGATGCTCCGTCAGATGCGTCGTCACTGAGAACGGTTGCTCATTTTATGTGTTGTCTTTCATGGGAGGCTGTTCTGGTTTTGGGGGCATATTGGAGGGAGCATTTTTACATGTCCTTGACCAGAAGCTGCTCTTAATTAGACTCCCTCCTCAGAGTGAAGCTGGCCTCTGGCTCCTGCTGTATGAGAGCAGCTTTCACTTCCAGAATGAAAACAAGGAGAAAGGAAGGAGGTGATGAAGGAGACTCACCAAAGATTAAGTTTGCCTCATACCCCCCCCGTTTGTGTCTCCCTCTGCCCTCTCTCTCCTCCTTACCTCCTCACATCCTAAATCTTCTCATTTAGATTATCCCTATTGCAGTGAGTGTAACTGAGCAGCAATGGATAGTTTTCATGGGTTTCTCTCTTCCCTTTACGCTCTCCCACTTCCTTAATCTCCTCCATGTACATGACACTAATACAGAGACTGATATAAGCCCCCCTGCCTCTCTCTGTGACATTTATCACTGTGCTTCTTAATGCAGGCAGGCTGCCTCTGTTGATGAGAAATAAGGATGACAAGCATGGCCTATTTTCCAGCTAACGATAGTCCTTGCTGTTTCCCACTTTTTTGGAGAAATGTGCTCGCAGGAAAGTGTTTACCAAAGCGTCTCAAAGGCAGCCGACAGGAATCTGACAGTCATGTTGATCATGCATCTAGCACGTTGTTGTCAGAGCTGATGGGATCCATTAGTGCTTCAGATCATACCGAATGGTTTCAGACAGCGCCTGAGGAAACACTAAATTTGATAAATGAACACTTAACATAAATACACTTTTATCATTTTATAACACATCCAACATCCTGGTGAAATCAAGTGTGCAGCTACTGATTTACCTGGGACCAGTTTACTGTGGGATAAATTTAAAAATCCATTTATAACACCAGTCTACCAAGAAGAAATTATATTGTATCAAAGGTATGTTAGTGTATCTAATACAGTGTTAGACATTTCAGGAGGAAACGTGTTACTGAGGACGGTGATGGAAACTGTTGGTGACCTGTGGCCACGCCCACATCGGTCCTCTGGTGGGGGCCTCACCACCCCAGAGTAATTACTGGACTCCAGCGTGTGTGGAGAGGATCTTCACCTCTAACTAAGCTGGATGTGAAGATCCATTCATTCTAATGGAGTCTCACTGAGATATACTGCACTGCTCACTTTAGTACACGTGAGTTAACTTCAGTCCATCATCAGACCTCATTCCTACAAGACTACTCGAACAAGTCCTCCCATTAATCAATGCTTTGATCTTAAATAAGATCAATCTATTTCTATTAATGGGCTACAGAGCATAGGCCTTTAAGGTGGCGGTAATTAGAACCCGGCACTGACCCAGCAGTCTTAGCTAATTACTGACCAAACTCCAACCTGCTAATCTACTAACTTCTTCAAAGAGTTGTTGTAAAACAGCTGATCATCTGCAGAGAGTTTATTTAAAAAGGATGAGTTATTATTAATCTCTGCCCCCCCCCCAGCCTCTCAGCAGATGACTGCCCCTCTGAGCCTGGTTCTGCTGCAGGTTTCTTCCTGTTAAAGGGAGTTTTTCCTTCCCACTGTCACCAAGTGCTGCTCATAGGGGGTCATTGTGACTGTTGGGTTTTCTCTGTATTATTTTAGGGTCTTTACCCACAATATAAAGCACCTTAAGGTGACTGTTGTTGTGATTTGGTGCTATATGTATATAAATAATATTGAATAGAATTGAAAAGTAGATCATTAAACACATCCCAGATGAATTTATCATCTCAAACACTTTTTCTTATTTAATATAACATGATGATTGTTTTATAGATTATTAACCTGACAGGTTTCACATCGTTTCCTTGCTCATCATTACATTATACATGATTTTATTTATTCATAAAACACTGCAGTGAGAATCATTTCTGTGTTTTTGTGTCTCCACTCATTACACCAGCAGATAATTGGACCACAATACTTTTATTAAATGTATGTTTTTGTTTGACACTTTGCATTTATCGATGAATTTACATAAAATATTAAATTGTTACCTTAAAAGAAATTCCCTGTGGTTTACTGACAGCAAGCTTTAGCTGTATTCATTAAGCTGAACCTAAATGACTCAAAATGACTCTGTTAATCTGACAGCAACATTACACATGTTGGATTTATGTCTTAATTTATGTCTTAATTTTCTGTAATAGCATCCTCACAGTCAAATTCATCGATCACTTTCCAAGTCTGAACAAACTCAGTGACACTCTGCTCTCAGGTTTCTCAGCAAACATACCATCAATGCCATTTATTGTTGCAGTAAAATTAAACATTTCACAGTTCCAGCAGAGATCTCAGAAGTTGTGTAAGGGTCAAAGTACACACACACACACACACACACACACACACACACACACACACACACACACACACACACACACACACACACACACACAGAGTCAGTGCTCAGCTGTGAGTATAGCTGCTGCTGAATGAAGTGCGACACGTTAACATGATTTATGTCCAAATGACAGAAAGTCGTCACTTTAACAGATCGATGAAGCTGCAGTTTTACACATCCTGTCTGAAAAGGGCAAAAAAAGCCTCTCAGCTTCCACCCGCTCATCAGAGGAGCTACAAAGTTCCCACAGATGAGATCATTTCTGTTCAGATATCACCAGCACCCCCTCAGCTTTGGACTTGGGGAGAAAATTGGAAAGATAATCATGCTGCTCCTGCATGTGACCTCAGACTTAATGAAAAATGAACATGCCAGCTCTAATGGGCCTTTGTAGGAGCATTGTTCTTTATAGCCCATACAGCATAATAGATTTTTAAGCACTTGATTAACAGAAGGACGGCAGCCACCAAAGACCTTCCACAAAAGGCCATTATTCAGCTGCCTCTCACTCAGGCGCTTGATAAATGCCACTAATGCTCAAAATATAAATGGCACAATAAATATAAATAACACTTTGGCCCACATGTTGTGTTTCTATGCCAATCTGTAAGTTTGGAAAGAGAGAGAAAACTAGGACAGGGAAAGTTGGATTCATCATCCTTAATGCCTTCTGTCACTTCAATTGGATATTACCAGACACTGTCCCCTAATTTAGACATCATATCCTGTCCCAGGAGCCCCGCCTCATCCCCCCAGCCCGTCTGTCTCACCCTGGCATAACCCTAATGCGTCCCCATGTGAGAGCAGAGCAAGAGTGTTTGAAATCAAACTGAGACCTCTGCTTTTATCTCCCCTCTCCTCTCGTCTGCTCGTCTGTGTCTCTTCACCAAACCCTCTTCCTGGTGCTTTTTCTCTCTTCTTGCTCAATTCCTCACTGCTTTTATCTCCTCTCTTTTTTCTCCTACACCCTCAGAATGAACAATTTGTATGAATCACAGGCTCTCTATCCAGGCTCACTTATAGTGACATCCCCCCACTGGTTTTGTTAGCAGAACTCCTACTCGCTCACTCCATACACATCATTATTTGATGTCCACTGTGATTTCACTGTAAGAAGAAAGAATGTCGTTGCCTCAGTGGTGCTGCCCTGGCACGTAACCCCACACAATGCTCATTTCAGCCAACCTCGGATTGTTTGATTGGCATTCGCTGCTGTGTTTGCCAGGAGTGCTGGCAGCACATCGCTGTTATTTGCATAAAGCAGGAAGGGGCCCCGATTTCCCTGCTGTTCTGTGTTTCACTGCCCCCGCTGCACCCCAAAGACACGTCTGAGTGGAATTCACAGACAAGAAGAAAAACATTAGCTAGCCTTGTACAATTTTGCGCTCGCACTCAACACTTCTCCTCGCTTGGTTTGAGACTTGCTTCTCTCCACTTTTTAGCCCAGCAGGAATCCTTCGGTACAAATCCGACACTATCCGAGACCCACCTTTTCCCTCTCTCGTGCTCCTGCAGGGAATCCTCTTAAATATGTGCTGGTTTGAGTCCGGCTCCGCAGTGTGAACCTTTTTACTTTTGTGTGCTGCTGATCGGTGAGCTCTGGACTCGGTCCTGGGCTGACAGCAGGCAATCGCTCTGCCCCGTGGTTTGACTAGTTGACCGATAAGGGAGGCATGGGGAAGGAAGCAGTCCAGGCAGAGCATAGGAAGCAGGAAGAAAGGGAATAATTGAGAATGGGAAAGAAAGAGAGGGTAAAAATAGGAGGGATTAAGGAACGTTAAAGACTGTGGCACTAACCCTTTCCACGTCACCTCTCTGCTCGTCTGTCCTGTGTATCTGTGTCTGTCTGTGTGGCTGTGTGGGACCTGAACCTCTAACCCATGGCAAAGGCAGCGCTTTTTTTCTAAACCCTTCTCTCAGTTTTGTTTCAATCATCAACTGAAACGAGCGGAGAGGCAAACCTGGCTCACACCAACATCGAGTATAGAGCAAAGGACCGTCACAGTAGTAAAGGCTTTGCCCCAGCTGGCAAAGGGGGGAAGGGCAACACAAAACTGAAGTGCCAGCAGCTGGACTCAAATGCATATAGAGCAAAATGTTTGCAGCACATCGAGCCGCTGGGAGAGAATGAATGAGTCCCATTCAGCCTGATCCCAGCAATGACTGACTGCACCCTCACCAAGGGATTACACTGGGAGGAACATTACCACACACTTGTAAGAGGATTGTAACACACGTAGAAGAAGACACTACTACTATCACTACAGCACACTCACAATACAGGAAGAACTGTCAATACCTCCTCCAAAACAGCCGTCGTTTCCTTCATTCTTCTTTTCCTCCACCCATTTTTCCATCCCTCCTTCCAACCCCTCCACCCCCTCTGCAGAAGCCTTGGAGGATCCATCCAGTGCCGGTGTAGTGGCGGGTGCAGTAATCGGCTCCCTTCTGGCCTTGCTGTTGGTTGTCGCGCTCATTGCCGTCCTCCTGACCCGCGGCCGCCGGCAGCAGAGGCGTGGGTACCCCAGCAGTGGGGACTCCATAGCAACAGGCAGCGGGGGAAGCAATGGCGGAGACTATGGCAACAAAGCTCGTCTGCTCTTCAGCAGCTCTGGAAACAGCAGCAGCAAGAACGGCACTGGCACCAACAACAACGGGCCCATCTACACGTATCGGGAGGGCTGCGATGCCACCGGAACGCTAACGGAAAAGGCCAACGACTACCACCATCACCACCTCCACCACGCCTCGGCCGGAAACGCTCCTACTGCCCATGACATCCTTCTCAGTAGTGAGATGGATGAAGCTGAGAGGAGGAAGTTTGACCTTGATGACAGCTTGGAGGAAGAAGAGGAGCGATACGACCGGTTCGGAGGAGTAGGTGGAGGCGGAAGCATTCTGCCTCCGGCCTATCACGTCCACAGAGGCCACGCCGGCGAA
This sequence comes from Archocentrus centrarchus, assembly GCF_007364275.1. NCBI lineage: Eukaryota > Metazoa > Chordata > Actinopteri > Cichliformes > Cichlidae > Archocentrus > Archocentrus centrarchus. The sequence continues at coordinate 6,445,305 of NC_044356.1, forward strand.
GAAATGGATGTGTACCTTGACGATGACATGGAGTCTCAGAGAGACGGCTCTGTTATTTCCCGGACTGCCATTTATGTCTGAGGAAGGAGGAGAAGAAAGGGAACAAAGGAAAGCTAAGGAAAGGAGACGTCGTGGAGGAAGTGGTGCGGCCGAGCCGGTCCCTTTCACCTGTCAGTAAATCAGCATCACCTCCATCAGCTTATCATTCAACCTGATCAGAGTCACCATCAGCTGTCTCCTCTCAGCCTGGCAGTGACTGCAGACTTTGATAAGAGGAGGATTCAATCAAAATGATAAAAGTAAACAAGAGTCCAAATGAAGCTGTTGTTGTTAGGCTGATGAAGGAAAGCGGTGCACTGAATACCTGAATGTGTTTAACTGTCCTGTGGAAGAAGACTGGATGCAGTGAGGTGGGAATAAAAAAAGCTGCCGAGAGCAAACCGGTCTGTAGTGACTGTGACGCAGTGCTGCTTATTGCTACGTCCTTGTTTCTTCAGCTTTGCTGTGTGGTTATGTGCTGAGTGACTAAACTCTTTGTATTTTATACCTTACCAGAAAATGTAATCAGCAAAAGCACCATAATCACTTCAAAACTGTCACCACTGTCCAACAGCCGCCTTCGTGCTTCAGAGGAAGAGGAAATCTTCATCACATTGAACTCTGTGTTAAACTGCTGGAACTGCCTGGGACTTTATTTTGGCGGTTTCAGGCCAAACTCGTTCCTCTTAGTCCCAGAGACGACCCTGTTTGGGACTCCGGGTTCCCGCTGCACCCTGTGACACCACCTGGTTTCCTGCTGGGTGCCACTGAAGCAGAGCCACCAAACTGAGGAACATAACAGATTGAACAGGATGTGCTAATGTGTGGCTGGCTGTGGTGTTAATGATGTGCATCATCTCTATACTGGGCGCCGTCTCCTGATAGCACAGTTGTTGTTATTGTTGTTGTTGTTGTTATGGTTATTGTCGTTGTTACTGTTGTGTAATGGTGTCGCTCTCGCTAAGGAAAAGATGCACCGAGACACTCGGGGGTTTCACACGGTTCCTCTTTGGATCGGTAACGACTCGTTTAATGAATTTAAAAAAGATTATTTGTTTCCAACTTTCTGTCTCGGTTCAGCTCTCGGTCTCCTCCGTCTTTATTTCCTGTTCTCTCCCCCTCGTTTTTCTATCTTCTCTCTGTTCCACATGAATCCTAAACGGTTTGTATATTGTCTTTTTACTCTGTCCCACACACGTTACATCTCTCCCTCTCATTCTGCGCTTTCTGTATTTACATAATGGGAGGCTTAGACCGCCGCGATGACTGTGTGCAGGGAGAAGGGGATAACTTGTATTTATGTTCCTATCTGGGTCGCATTCAATGAGACAAAATATTCACCGGCTTTGTTGGGGGCTGCTGTATTTCATGTATTCATTTTCTATGTCTTACACTATGTACCGGATTATTCCGTGTTCTGCGCTCTGATTGGATAGAAAGACACGGCCCAAGATACATTTGAAGAGAGGATGTGAAACACTCAATCTACACTCTGTGACTCCTGCAGAGGTGCAGGTGGTGGTGCAGGTTTGGCTAAATAAATCATGTTCACTTGATTACTGAGTGGTAAGATAATGGTGCAAATCTGCATTAGAAATGTTATTATTATATTATTTTCTTTTAAAATAATGTGTTGACTGAATTGTTAAAATGTATTTGTTGCAACACGTTTGCTGATGCATAACAAGAATTGGAAGCTGACCTGGACTTCATATATTTTTGCCTTATTGTTTCCAATGTTTTTCCTGCTGCGGGGCTTTTGAACTTTTCTTTATTAAGCCCGGCTGTGATGGCGCAGTGGGAGGATCTGGGCAGGGAAACCTCGCAGAGATGTAGAGATGTGAAGCTAGCCAAGAAGGGCACAATGAAGGCATAACAGAGGAGTGGTGCTGGATGCATCAGCGGAGCACCTCTCTGCGCCACATCACAAACACGCTGAGAGTTTGGTGTGAGCAGGCAGTCACATGACTGCATGAGTATTTTAGGAACGTACACAATAAATATTTATGAGAAAGGATCTCAGAAAGGGAATCTTTAATAAATGTGATTATTGTTGATCGCAGAGCCGTCAGTACATTTATAGCTGGGGCAGAAACTTATTTTTCAGACTGACTTTGTAAATCTGTTTCATTCTGATTATTTTTGATGTGCTTTGTGAGAGTATTTTGTCACGATGATGAAGACGTTATTGCCCAGCGTGGATTATCTGTGGGCTGAAGATCTGAACACGGACTGTGGAGATATTTCAAACTTTATTGAATTTTTTTGTGTGTGTTTTTAAGAACCCTGTGTCAGCCCCCCCCCCCCCCCCCCCCCGGCCCGGCCCGGCCCGGCCTGTTGTTGTTGGTTGTTGTTGAACATTATACCTGTGCAGTCTGTTGTTCTGTGATTGAGACTGTCCTATCTGCTGTTACAAAGCATTTCATGAAGCCTCACAGTGTTTGGACAAGTTGCCAATGAATCTCAGAAACAGCCATAGTGTTATACCACACACCACATTATTGTAGAGGAGTGGGGTTCAAGTGTATTATCTGCTGCACCGGGTGCATGCATGCTCCAAGGCCTTTAAAGTCTGGAGTTCAGAAATCAAAGTCGTCCTTCAGATAAATGATATTGTCTAATGTACCTCGTTCAGTACTTAAATATACTTCTTTTTTTTTGTATTTCTCAAATGAAAATGAGCCTTTTTTCCTTCAGTGTATAATATGTTAATGATTTTCACCCTGGAAATAAATCTTTTTGGAGGCGTCCTCTTTCATCCTCCTCCAGCATATTTACCCTCTATTTGGCCAACGTATGCCTCAGCGCATCTTCTCTCCGAGGGGTTCTCGCAGCGCCGTGATTTTAAACAGTCGGCTGTGATCACAACTTTGGCGCCTAATTAGTCTCAGAGTCTTGTACCATGGATGCACCCTCAGTGAGAAAACTCATCATCATTCATAACTTTTGTTTTTGCACAACCCATTTTCAATAAAAAAAAATCTTTCTGAGATAATTCTCTGTGGAAAAACTGGTAATTAATTAAGCAGAGCTGTCTTATTAATCTATAAATACCAGACTTACACAACTCTTTTTTAAGCATTCGTTTCACAGCACAGTGTGGTTCAGAGCACCTGCTCTGGATAGTTAGCCTGTTTAACAGAGATGCCACAGGACCTGCTAACAGTGCACTCTGTGTATTACAGCCCACAAGTTCATACTTCTGCACACAGTCTCACCGGCCTCTGCAGCATGTAAGACCTCTGCTTTCCACAATGCTCCATTTAAAGCTAATGTGGGATCTGGATGATGACGTTCAGCCCACAGACCTGTTATTATACATTGAATCTGACTTCAACAAAGTAGACAAGAAAAAGGTGTCACTTCTAATAATGAATTATGTTTGCGTCTGCAGCGTTCAATACTGTGTTTCACCATCATCAGGATACATAAAGATTTTATACCAGAGCAGCTTCTGCTGCAGACTTCACACGAAGGTAACATCACAAATGTAAATTGTTCTTCAGATCCTTTGTTTTCAGAATATTTAATCATCTAAAAAAAACAAATATAATTTTTTAAATATATATATAAAGTGAGTGAGACTTCCTGTGGCCTGTCCAGTCAGTTGAAAATGAGGCCATGCCTGTTACAAGTGTCCTCTGATCTTTAGCTTGCCACCCCGACTCACTTGGTGGGTGCTCTGGGAGGTTGTGGTCCTCAATGCAACCCCTGTTTGTGTGTGTGTGGCACCCATGCTAAGCACAGCACGCTGTAACAGGTCACTTGGCTCTGTCAGAGGGAAAGAGAGTGGAACGAAGGGAGGGGAGGATGGAGAATGAGGGTGGTAGTGCGGCGCTCCGTCTGGGGAATACCAAACAGGCCTGGAGAGAGGAAGGAAGACTTTTTCTTCTCAGATCAGAGAAATTGAGAGTCAAAAAAGACGAGACAGAACAGCAACTGAAACCTCATCCCCTGCAGAGAGGATGAGAAGACATCTCCAAGTTTTTTTGTAAACCACCTGAGACCAGAAACATTTGAAACACTGTCATTTATTCACCATCAAGCCTGGAGTTAGAGATGGGCAGATTTGTTGCTTGTGGAGCCCAATTGGTTGGCTGCAGCTCAAAGATGGCAGAGTGTGTGAAAGGAATACGAGATTGGCACGATGGGATTTACAGCTCTGACAATGAAAGCTTGAGGTGCGTAGGAAGCCTCTGAGGAGCCTTTTTTGAGTACTATCCCACCTCTTCACTTGGCGATTGGCAGCTTCCACCCAACAGCAACAGCCGACAGTCCTTTTCAACCCGGCCAATTAGTGAAAAAAGCCCATCCTGTTTATCTCTCCTCGGCTCAGTCTATCTGCGACAGATCTGTTTAATTGTAAAGAAATGTTCAGCAGCACTACAGAGACCCTCGTGCAGGGGTGGAATTGTATATATCCTTTTCCATAGTCCATCTCTTTTTACTTCTACTTTAGCACCCAGTACAAGCTGTTCCCTGCATGTTTAATTCAGCAGAAGGCATAAAAGTGCTCTGCATTATCCTCCTCCTCTTTGCTGTGAAGGAAAAGGAAGACAGCACGATGGAAAGAAAAGGAGAGGGAAGGGGAAAGAGGGGAACAGAGTAAAATGAGAAGAAGAAGAGGCCTATTAGTTATTGAGCTTGGCTTTTCTTGTTAATCCAGTTAAAGCTGAGCCTCTGCCAGGCCAGCTGAGACTTCAGCAGATGTGGATAAAGTTTCTTCCTCCCAACGCTGGTTGGGAGAGATCTCATTGTGCTCTGTAGCAAATTTCCTTAACGCAGCACTGTCCTGCTTTCCTCCTCTCCCACTGTGCTGCTCTTGCACTGTTCCGTGCTATACTTAGGGATGTAATTCGTCATGGCGTTTTTTTGGTTCAGGTTATTTCAGGTTTTCGAGATGAGCGCTCTTTTGAATGGCCATTCATTTAAAACGCTCCTTCACTTGTTTGGTTCGTGCTGCAAAGATTCAATAGATTGTTACACACACACATGCACACACGAGCTGAGGCGCTCCTTCAACTTCACAAAGCTGCATCTTTTTTTTTTTAAAAAACTTCTGTGCTCTCTAACGAGTTTTCTTAGTGGTTTAACTCAGACACATACAAACACCAATCAAGCATAACATTATGAGCACCGACAGGTGATGTGAATAACACTGATTATCTCTAACACTGATTATGTGGCACCTGTTAGTGGCTGGGATCTATCAGGCAGGAAGTGAACATTTTGTCCTCATATGCAAAATGTTCCTGATGTTAGACGACTGGGTCAGAGCCAGGGTTATAATGTTTTTGGATTTTACATTATTGTTTCGTTTTAGTTCGTTTTCAGAGCGGTGTCGCTCTTTTTTATTAGTTTTTATTTTAGGTTTAATGTTTAGTTTTGTTAGTTTCAGTATTAGTTTTAGTTTTTCAGACTTTGTCAGGTGCAACATTCAGGGCACAAAAGTGATTATTGTGTAATAAAAACTCAACAAAAGATACCGTTTAAAAAACCAACGGTTCACAAAACAGCAGCACTATGTGCTAAATGTGTATAATATTAAGGACACACATGAACATACATATACACACATACACATAAATTTGTTGTTTTGCAGTAATGTGTGTGTCATGCAATGTACTCAATAATGAGGGCAAGAAACTGCAACCATCGTAGTTATCGTTTTTTCCTTTTGATTGTAGCTTTTATTTATTTCAGTTAATGACAATGACAATAACCCGGGTCAGAACAAATCCAAAGCTGCAGCTCCTGTGGGGGTTCTGCAGTGTCTATCAAAGTGGTCCAAGGAAGGAACAGAACCACCCAAAGGGTCATGGGCAGCCATGGCTCAATGATACACATGGGGAGTGAAGGCTGTGGTTCAGTCCAGCAGAAGAGGTACTGTAGCTCCATTACTGAAAAAGTGGCCAGGTGTATGCACATTGCTTACCTGGAGAACACCTGGCACCAGGATGCACTATGGGAAGAAGGCAGGCTGGTGGAGTCAGTGTGATGCTTTGGGCAATGCTCTGCTGGGAAACCTTGGGTCCTACCTCAGCGTTGTTGCAGACTATCTATAGGAACTGATAGCTGTGGCCTCTTTCAGCAGGATAATGCTCCCTGTCCATTTGTTGTACAACAACAAGTTTGAGGTGCTGACTCAGCCTCCAAATTCCCCAGATCTCAATCCAATCAAAGATCAATGGAGGTCCCACCTCACAGCATCCAGGACTAAAAGGATCTGCTGCTAACATCTTGGTGCAGAGACCACAGCACAGCTTCAGGGGTCGGATGGAGTCCATGCCTCGATGGGTCAGGGCTGTTTGGGCAGCCAAAGGGGGACCAACTCAATATTAGGCAGGTGTTCATCGTGTTATGCTTGATCGGTGAATGTTGTTTGGAATCAGCTGAGCTTTTCCACAATGTTGTTGGCTCCTCCTGACCTCTGCAAACATAACCTCCATTCACTGTATCAGATATCTTTGTACATGCTCTTCTGTATATGCAGCAGAAGAAATTTGAACCTGCAGTAAATGAAGTTTGGCTTCACTGGTGCAGCTGAAATTAGGTTTTTGATGAGTATTTATTTTATTAGGGATGAATCAAAGTAAATATGAAAGACACAACCACAAATGCTGAAAGATGTAAAACGTTGAGTTTTTCAGACACACAGTTACAGGCGTACCTTCAGGAGTTGAAGGCTGACATGCACTGCCAGGAAAAAAAATTCTGGCCATTTCTCAGCATCATCTGTCTATTAATAAAGAGTGAAGGAAAAAAATCAGCTTGTCTCATCAGAGTTAATTGTCGCTCTGATACTTTAACTGTCAAGGAAACTTGACTGCGGACAATTTGGGAGTTTTGTCCTTGTTTCTCCTCAAGCCCTCACGGGTTCACAAAGCTCTTCAGCTTAAGTAGTGCTCTGCATTCCTTCTCCTCATCAGGCTAAAGAGTTATCCTCTGTTCAATGATTTCCAGCAAAAAATGTTCTAAAGATTCTGGGAGTGTTTCATTAATGAACTGATCAAAATAGACTCCTGTGACGCCAGGGCCAAACCATTTAGTGGAATTAAAATGAACATGGCAGTGAATCAGCTGCTGAACCTCATCTTTGATGGTGACCTTAACATTGATGTTCACACAAAGGGAGCTGTGTAGGCTTTTTTCCCATTACCCCAATAAAGCAACTTTTAATCATTCATCTTTTTTGGTGGAGGAAATTCAAGCTTTTATTTCCTCCTGCCTAAATGACCCCTACTCTCTTTTCTTTGCTTTGAATCAAAAGCTTCTCTGATGTGTGGAAAACAGTTCTGATTTTATGTTGTACCAAAAAAAAAAACCCTTTACTCACGTTTGATGTGATACAGCATTTAACTCCTTGTGAACCCAAGTATATCTTTAGATTTCTCATTAATCCTAAATTCACGCTGAGGGACGAATCTCTCACATCTTAGAATGACTCTGTGTCAGGCTTTTAAAGGCGCCAAGAACTGCACACAATGAGGTACCTAGTCCCTGTCAGTACCCTAGCTGCAGCATTTTGGATCAGCTGAAGGCTTTTCAGGGAGCTTTTAGGACAGCCTGATAATAATGAATCAATTCTACATATTTTTTTAATATGTGCATTGAAGGATATATCCCTGTCTTTATGTCTTTAAGACATTTATGCAGTTTATCTGATTGCTGTGTTTTGTCTGGCTTCATGGATAGATAAAGCTGGGTATCATCTGCATAGTAATGCAAATGTATGCAATGCCTAATGGAAAGCATGTATAATATGAATACAATTGGTCCCAGTGCGGAACCCTGTGGAACTCCATAATGAACCTTAGTGTGTGAAGAAGACTCCACATTTACATGAACAAATTAGATATTTTTCAAACCACTGCAGTTCAGTTCAGTCGTATTTATATGGCACCAAATCACAACAAACAGTCACCTTAAGGAGCTTGATGATTAATGCAGTGCAGCACCTTTAATACCTATAGTATGCTCTAATCTCTGTAATAAAATGTTACGGTCAACAGTATCAAAGCTGCAATGAGGTCCAACAGGACAAGAACAGAGATGAGTCCACTGTCAGAGGCTGTAAGAAGATCATCTCTAACCTTCACATATGCAGAATGGGGTATGGGGTCTTGATGCACATTGGAGTGCCAACTGAGTTGGTCTACCTGAGTCTACCTGAGTATTGTGGCTGACCATGTCCATACCTTTATGACCACAGGGTACCTGTTTTCTGCTGGCTGCTTCCAGCAGGATAATGTGTCATGAAGCTCAAATCATCTCGAACTGGTTTCATGAGCATGACGTGGAGTTCACTGCACTCAAGTAGCCTCCACAGTCACCATCACAATCCAATAAATCATCTTTGGGATGTGGTGGAACGAGAGATTCACATCATGTATGTGCAGCTGACAAACATGCAGCAGCTGTGCGACACTATCATGGCACTATGGCCACAGATCTGGAATAATTCCAGCGTTACAGCGTCAATTCCCACCCCTACCTGTGGCCACGGAAGGGACTGGAACACCTGAACTCAACGATCTGGATGGTGAGTGAGCATTTTTGGCAGTGTGGGGTAACAAAGTGTTGGTCTCAGTACAGTAGTTGATAAGGCAGAAGATTTTCCAACAATGATGTTGCCATATGAATCCAGGGACCGGTGATAAATGGAGCAGATACTGAAGTATAAAATATAAATATGAAGGAGATTCAAGGTGTGCTGCCATTAACTTCCAGATGGGATCATTGAGTCAATGCTGGAAAAGGAAAAAAGCCGACTGAGAACAGCTGCAATGCTGCGCTCAAAGCAAACAAACTGATTTTATGAGCTGCTGCAGAAATGAACTTTGGTAAAAATGATTTAGTCACAACTTAATTTGATAGTGGTTTCCGAAGGTGTGATTGGAAGTATGTATAATTACTTTACTACCAGAGGTTTCGCTCACCGTAAGATTCATTTATACTTGCTGGAATTTTATAAATAAACCTTTTAGGTTTTCATGTTTTTCTAAATAAAATATAGCCCTAAATAAAATATAGCCCTAAATAAAATATAGCCCGATGCACTGGAAGGTGTCAGTCTGTGTACTTCTGCCTGTCCACGGATCAGCACAGACCTGAGCACAGATGTGTTTTCATTTAGAAAAGTTTTTTATTGCTCTCTGCAGCACCGCAGCTTCATCTGACGGCACAGAGTGAAGTACTACTTTCATGTAGGTCCTACAGATTTTAAAATCTGATGATGCACCTTGATTTTGTACTCATTATCGACAGCATACAGATCACAATGTAGACAATAATTATGGTTTCTTAATATTTCTAGAAGCTGATTGATCCTGCCGCTTTGGTTTGTTGCTATTAAATTAAACTTTTCTGAAAGCAAAACAACATTTTTAAAAAGATTTCTCTTTAATTCAGTTTCTATGAAAGCTTCAGATCTTTCCTCAGTTTAAAGAGTACACAACACATTTGACTGAGAATTTAAATTCTTAAACAAGTACAACTACATTTTCTAATATTTACAGTCATGTTCAAAATAATAGCAGTGCATTTAGGAGCATGAATAAAGCTGGGAATCCTTAAATAGTTTTTATTTCCAGGCATTGGGAACGCTGCACATTATATTCTGAATCAAAACATGAAGAAAAATATAGAATTTTTCCAATTATTTAACAGGAAATGAGGATTTCTCCCAGGCTTTGCTTTCTATTTTAGAGCACTGGAGATCATTTTAGCCGAGCAGCCTGTCGTTTTCTGCACTTCTTTATATGTTTTCTCCTTTTCAATCAACATTTTAAAGAACGCTTTTCTTTTGAACGATGTCTGGAACGGCCCATTGTTCTCAGGTTTTCAGTGAGAAATGCAAGTACAACATGTGATGACTTCATCCTTAAATAAGGGCCACCTGATTGATGCCTGTTTGTCACAGAATGAATGACCTCACTAACTGGATTAATTGATGCCTGTGTGTGTGTGTGTGTGTATATATATGTATATATATATATATATATATATATATATATATATATATATATATATATAATATGCATGTAGTAAAACTTCCTCAGATTTAATATGAAGCCTGTCAGAGAATTCTTCTGCCTCTTCGACCAAATAGAAAACTGAAGTAAAAATTAAGGGTTTCTTTATAATGATCGAAGGGTCAACTCGAGGATTCCCAAACAGCGGTGCAGATGCACTTGGTGCTGCACGTGTGGCTGAATTTGACATCAAACGTCCCAAAGAGCCAAAAATGCTTTTACATCTAGAATCTCTGTGTTTGAGATCAGGTCCTGTAACTGTGGCACAGTCAGAGGCAGGGTTGTCATAATTACATCACTGCCTCATGTTTGAGGAAAAGTGTTTTACTGTTTTTTTTCCAGGTCAGGAATATTGACCTGAAACTAATCACCAGCCTCTCTACAGCAGCGACTGCACAGCGCACAGTCCTGATCAACAGAACGAGCCTAACGATCAGTCGCACACATGTGTGAGTGACTCACAGCACAGTTCAGCAGCACTTAGCTCCAGAATCAGTCTCAAAGCACCACAGGACCACCCCCCCCAATAATCCTCATACACTTTCAGAAACACCAAGAAAGATCAATAAGATGCAAACACAGGATTTGTGTCTGTTTGAGAAATCAGCGTCCTGTGGACAGACTGCATGGTGCCCATTTTTTCTCTCAGCCAAATAAAACTTTTTTTTTTTTTTTACCAGATGTGAAAAAAGTAATTTGTTTGTTGGGATGGGAAAATATGTAATATGTTGTAGTTTTGTTTTTATTTGAGAAACCTTTTTTCTTTCAGTGTTTCACAGATGAAGAACTGAGGAACTTAACAGGAGAAATGAAAAGTTGTATTAACCTCAGAGGTGATGGAACTGGTGTCATTTTGCCTGACAAATACAGATTTTTTGGTCTTATTTAAAATAGGAGGAAACTCGGTTTGTGTGGAAATCTCATCAAGTGTCTGAGAGCTAGTTTTGCACAGAAACTCCTGAAGTTTCACCAACATTCATTTCTCCTGAGTGCAGATGACCCGCGAGCAGATCCTCGTGTAGGCGTCTTTGTCATGGTTCAGCACACGTTCTGCATCCTTATCAGAACTCGGCCGTCACACCGATCGCAGCAGCAGGGCTCCAGATCAGTGTGGATGACCTTCCTGATATGTGCCGGCCCTGATACTGTTTCCTCAGGGAAGAGTGATGCAGTCAAAGGTTATGTTTTATTGCTAAACAAACATAATGATGAAATGGATCTCTGTGCTCGCGCTCGGCTGATGTGGAGGTTTTTGGAGCATCTGTCCGAGTCCAGAAGTTTGAGGGTTTCAGTCCTCTCACTGTTTCCACTCATGAGTGTGATCTGAGAACCAGCTGATCCTCTCCCAGAGAACCAGAGAGAAAAATCACTGGTTTGATTTTAGCAGATAGTGTATCGTGTTGATGTGTTCAGCATCGTCTAAATTGGAGCTTCGATGCCTGCTGTGGGTTCTCAGTGGTGTGTAGTACAGTTTGGGGTTTATTGTGTTTGTAGAACAGCTCCCCAGGAGGTGAGCTCAAAGTTACTACACTGTGCTCTACTGCAAAATTAGAAAGGCTTACTTTGTTGCTCTGTGGTTTAGACTGTGTGGGGGTTAATTAGTGTCTCTGTGTGTACTATATATAGTTATGCTGCAAGGGTGTTTTGTAGAAGGACGTAAACCAACTTATTTACTGCAGGGAGTTGGTTTGACAGCTGAGGTGTGTGTGTGTGTGTGGGCTGAGAATAACAGCACAAACTTGCTTTTCTTCCAGGAATAATCCTGACAGCAGAAAGTTTATTGTGACTGTCATCTGCAGATGTTGCTGCCGACATGATGCAGCAACAGAATTTCCTGCGTGTGTTTATGATGTTTGTTCATCACACCTCCAGTTACTTCATACACCATCGATTAATGACAGGGAAGAAGAGACAGAAAAAAATACATATATACAATTAATACATGAACTGTTAAAGAAACAAATCAGGATGGAATTCTTGGACCTGTCAGCTGGTGCAGTGGGTCCTGGTTCCTCCTGGTGCCTCACGTGGTGAGAGCATGCAGGTCCTGGAGGATGAAGGAACTGATGGTCACAGAGTTGTTGTGAAGCCACTCCTTTGTTATTTTAGCTCAGGACCTCAGACTGGGCTGAATCTTCAGCCCAGTCTGAGGTCCTGAGCACTCTGGAAGAGGTTTTCTTCCAGGTCTAGGAAGAGTTCTGGTCGTCCCAAACTTCTTCCTTTTAAGGATTATGGAGGCCACTGTGCTCTGAGGAACCTTGAGTGCTACAGAAACCTTTGTAACCTTGGTCAGATCTGTGCCACAATGCTGTCTCTGAGCTCCTTGGGCAGTTCCTTCAACCTCATGATTCTCATTTGCTCTGACATGCACTGTGAGCTGTGAGGTCTCACCTATATAGACAGGTGTGTGCCTTTCCTAATCAAGTCCAATCAGTTCAATTAAACACAGCTGGACTCCAATGAAGGAGTAGAACCATCTCAAGGAGGACCAGAAGAAATGGACAGCATGTGAGTTAAATATGAGTGTCACAGCACAGACCATGTGATATTTCAGTTTTTCTTTTTTAATAAATTTGCAAAAATTTTTACTTTTGTTTTTTTTTCTGTCCAGATGGGGTGCTGAGTGAACATTAATGAGAAATAAAATGAACTTTTTTTGATTTTAGCAAATAGCTGCAATGAAACAAAGAGTGAAAAATTTAAAGGGGTCTGAATACTTTCTGTACTCACTGTACTTCAGTTTCAGCCCTTTGAGCAGAGTCATTCTCAGTGTGTTTATAGTAACCTTGGATTGTGTGCATGCGACACCTTTTTAAGTGGAGTTAAATCAGAGTAAAGAACACCAAAGCAGACTGCAGGAGTTCAGAGTTATTTAAAAGCGTATTATCTTCTCAGCAGACGTCTCAGCTCTCTCACTTCTACTGTAGAAATGACATTTATACATTTCTGTTACAAGATGATGCAGGCTCTCGCTAGGTGACAAATTGAGTCTCGATACAACAATGTGATAAAAAGTCATTGGCGATGGGACAAAAAAACTGTGACAATATTAAATATTGAGTTATAACAGCAGATGTCATGTGGCTGGTGAAGCAGAGCTCTTCATGTTTGCAGCCTCTACCCGTGATTAAATTCTGGCTCCATAAAGCTGCAGTCTGCACCGAGTGCCATCTCCTCAAGATGTTTTATGTTTACTGTGGAGTGAATACAATGCAAACCTAACTTGAACGTTACTGCCAGCAGTATCAGGTGCTGTAAAGCAGCCACAGACTGCAGACTGGGATGTCATTCGCCAGCATGTCAGTGGATGCTGGCATTTCACCCAGAGTTAAAATGAGATGGAGTACAAAGTCCTGCATCTAGCTTTGTGGAGGGTGCTGACACACACACACACACACACACACACACTTTATGGAATTTTACCAAAATAATGGATAGCAGTTTGTTTATCATGCATCATCTTTAGGCTCCACACTGATGCATATTTAGGTGAGAGAAAGCCTCTTAATAAAAGTTACAGATCTGCGGGTCTTATTTCAACTTCATTGCTTGTATTGTTGGTGATACATGCCGGCTTTGTGTCACAGTTAATAGAAACCAAAAGCAGTTTATATGAAAGTCCATCAAGACAAATGATGAAACTTAGACCTGAGAAAGCTGCAGGAAAGGAGCCGTGAGAGAAGCTCTCTCAGCTCAAACCGTGCGAGCCTGTGGCACCTCAGTCTGACTGGTTTTTAAGCATTTAGCTGATGTTGAACCAGTGTAAACAAAGCATGTGAGCCTCTTATCACTGATCAGGTGATGCAGCCAACGGGGAAGTCTCCACAAAGTCTCAGCATAAGTGTAACAGACGCTGCCACAAAGTGCAAAAACACTGAACGCTGCATTTTTACCAAGTTAGTCATTTTTCACTTTCACGCAGTAGAAAATAAAACATCAGTTGACACATGACACGATGGTCCCACAAGAAATGTGTGGCTCATAAAAATGTGCTAATCTATGCATCAACACTGAGACCCAAAGATAGAAATACAGCAAAAACCTGCACGAGCTTCCTTTTTAGGCCTGATTTCATTTAGTTTGCAAAGTATTTGGATAATAAATAAAATATATTTGTTCTATAAAAATAAGAACCACTGCGGCACGGTGGTGCGGTGGTTAGCACTGCTGCCTCACAGTTAGAATGCCATCTGGAAGGTCTGGGTTTGATTCCACCTCTGTGGAGTTTGCATGTTTCCTCCCAAAGACATGCACTTCCTGGGGTTAGGTTAACTGGAAACTGTAAAGTGCCCATAGATGTGAATGAGAGCGTGGATGATTTTCTGCCTCTCTGTGTTGGACCTGTGACCCCCCCCCCCCCCCCCCCCCCCCCCCCCCCCCCCCGTGACCATGAACAGGATAAGTGGAAGTGAATGGATGGATGGAAAAATGATTAATCTGCACTGTGTGTGTGTTTGTGTGTGTGTGTTCTCCAAGGTTAGCTGTATTGTTGCCCATTGTTCCTCACAGACACTCAGGTTGAGTTGGGTGGGATTCGGTGGTCCTATCATTCCTTCAGAGGTTATCTGCTATTGATCGGAGATCAGACGCGGCGCTGAGCCACAGACGGACTCCTGTCTGTTCCTTATCTGTTTACTGTCTGCAGTGCCAAAGAGAGGCTGGCCTGATATCTGCGGTTCATTCAGATCTTTGCGGTGTATCAGAGATCACTGAGTCTGTGACTGACAGAGGAGCATATTTATCATCATTGTGTTATTGTTAGCATGAGGATTGTGTCTGTCTTTAGTCTGAGTTTAATGTTGAGCTGTCAGCCTGATTTGAAATGTAAGCAGAGACGCGGATTATATGCATGAAGAGAGAACATAAAGTGTGCTGTGTGACGGCTCTTCATACATCACACCAGCATTCAGCAGCATGCAGAGCTTCACATGTATCTGCTGCAGTGGAAAGGACATGATATATGATGGTCAGTGTGCTATTTAGAAATTATTCAATTATTTCTCTTTTTTTTTGTGCGACATGATGAAGCCAACTGGAGCCGTTGAGAGTAAAAAGCTTTCAGCAATCTCTCATTTTCAGTCTCTCTGTATAGTCGGACAAAAGACGGTCCTGGAAGATAATTGAAAGAGTTTTCAATTAATAAATGTGCCACTGATTTGCACTCGCAGCCTTCGCTGGTGTCCCGTGGTTACCCGGTCTGCCTCGCTCCAAAAATCCATTGTTTCAAATTGCACTTTTCATTTCACCGCCAGCTGTTTCATTCTCTGCAGGTCCTGCCTGTGTTCTGCTCGGCTGCAGGAGAAAAGAGGCAAAAACAACCAGAGGAAATGAAGAAATTAAAGGGGGAGAAAAGATCTACATTAAGCATAATGGCTATCATTTTACATTTCATCAATTTGTCTCTTGGTGGTTACTGTGAGAGAAGAACTGACCTACTTTCTCCATTTCTTCTTACTTTTCTTTCTCTGACCAAGAAAATGAGCTGAATGCTGAGATGGTCAGCTTTGCACACGCACGTCTTGATCACAGTTTCTGACGATGGAGGCTAAAACTGCAAAAAGCAGCTAAATAAATAAATAAATATGCAATCACCAAAAATAATGGAACATGCAGGCGTTAATTGCCCTGCAATATTCATAGAAATTTGACACTTCCTGTTGTGACCGCGACATCAATCAGCCAATAAGTGAAAAGTTAACTGTGTGAAACACTTGGACTAGTTTTTTTTTTTTTTTTTTTTTGAGTGACAGTCCTTTAATAGCAGTAGCGGGAAGACGTGTTTGAGGAATTTAAATACAGGAAAGTTTGGAGGGATGAAAGTGCCGTGGCTCCTGGGATCAGTCGTGTGTTTAAGTTTGAAATCCTTTTAAGTATTTTAATCACAATGAATTGATGAGTCTAAGGCAGATTAATTGTTTCAATCAACCATTAAACTAATGAAACTGAACAAATAATAGTTCAGTTGAATTCGTTTCATATAGAAATGTATAATTGTTGTTAAACACTGAGTCTCAGTGTTGCAGATATGAATATTTGTATGTTCTGAAGAAGCAGTGGACTGAATGAAACGAGCTGTGTTTACGACTCTGTAAACTCAGCGCTCGACATCTTTGTGTGTTCACGCAGCACGATGATGTAATTACTGCTGATTGAGTTCTTACAACTACAACCAGGAGCATTTCACAAGTACAATGGAAGTACAGAAATGTGTCCTTGTGGAGGTTCTCAGAGGAATAATACACACTATAAAACATATTCCCTGAATTCATTATGTTAGTTATGATCTCACGGTTTTAATTTGCCAACATGATCGAGTGTCTCCGGGGCGGGAAGCCGGGAATCTCCCGATGAAACGTTCACGGATACACGCAGTGACTTCCACAGGCTTCACCACACGGCAGGAAATACTTTACTACTTTACAAGAACATTTTTTCTTATTCCACCTCATCTCCTAAAAATTACATTCATATGCACCTAATTTACATATGCAGTGAGTTTTTGAAGAATAATAGGCTGGGTTGTAGTATTTTATCTAAATAAGGAGGAAATATTACTAATTATATCTCCCAATTCTTAAAAATCTCAGCCATTAATACCTCACTATGTTTACATAAAATGTCTACATATTTAAAAAGTCATGAAAACCTTTTTGCTCACAAGACAAAATATGCAAACAAAGTTAGAGAGGTGAGGCTGAGATGGTTTGGACATGCAGAGGAAGGACAGAGGATATGATGGGATGGAGCTGCCAGGCAGGAGGAGAGAGGAGAACCACAGAGAAGGGTCATGGATGCAGTGAAGGAGGACGTGCAGAGGGTTGGTGTGAGGAAAGAGGATGATATGGAGGCAGATGATCCACTTTGGTGACCCCCACATAGGGAGCAGCCAAAAGAAGGAGGAGATTTTATTGAACTCTTCTTAAATTATCTTCACTCAAATAAAACACACTGCTCAAAAATTAAATAAAACAACTACTTTTAATCAGAGTTCAGCATCAAGTCATTTAAACTTCTTAGATGTTGATCTGGTCAGAAGGTTTGCTGTGTCTCCCAGCACAGTCTCAGAGCATGGAGGAGACTCCAGGAGACAGACAGTTACTGTAGGAGAGCTGGACAGGAGAAGGTCCTTAACCCATCAGCAGGACTGGGATCTGCTCCTTTGTGCAGGAGGAACAGGATGAGCCCTGCAGAGCTACACAATGACCTCCAGCAGCCACTGGTGTGAATGTCTCTGAGCAAACAATCAGACACAGACTTCATGAGGGGGGGCTGAGGGCCAACCTCCTCCAGAGGGCGCTGTGCTCACTGCCCGGCACCGTGGAGCCTGACTGGCATTTGCTATAGAATAGCAGAACTGGCAGTCCAACAGACACCTCTGGGACATTATATCCAGGTTGAACCTCAGATGGTCCAGGAGCTCAGTGACGCTCTGATCCAGCTCTGTGGAGATCCTCCAGGACACCATCCATCATCTCATTAGGAGCCCCGTCTTACAAGCTGGGGGCCACACAAACTACTGGCTAGTTTTTTGAGTTGCTGCATCATTTTTCACTTTGAGTTTTGGGAAGTCTTTGAATTGAACCTCTGTAGGTTCAAACAGCGTGGTCTCCCTTTATCCCTAACTCATCACCCAGTCTGTATCAGGATAGTTATCCAGCACAGTGTTCCTTTATCTGGGAAACACGGACTCGGCCCGGATATCCACGTCTGTTTGGAAAAAAACTGTCCGTGGCCCCCAGAGTCAGCAGACATATGAGATCAATCATGTTATATGATTTCTCCAGGCCAACCTTGGAAAGATTTCATTAAAAGAACAATTTCTCTTCATAATGAAACTCAGCAAACTTTTTTGTTACACTGGCAGCAATATCTTCCCATACAGAGTTATGGACGATCTAACATTATTATATCTGTGCTGTTTGAGTCAAACTGTGTTGTAACTTTTAACTTAAAGGAGAGCCGGTGGATCATTAACAGGATCCTCACTTCAGTCCAACCAGGAGCTGCAGTCCCTCTACAACATCTGTCTGTCTCAGCAAGAACACCTGCTACACTTTCCTGCTCATGCACATATTCTTCCATCTACTGGGAGCAAATAGTCTTTTTTCTCTCTTTGTGAGGTTATTGTTATTTATATTTTTGGTATCTTTAACTCTGTGCTCATTACTGTCATCGAGGCAGATTCAGTCGTTTCTCTCTGTGCAAACCGAACAAACCCATAACCTTAAAAATCTGAGCAGGAGAAAAAGCAAACATGTTTAAATCTAAGATAAATTATCAGCTGTTAATAAGGATACAGCATCTCTGTGAGCGTCATTTTCACTGAGATGCTGCTTCAAGTGAAAGCCTGAAAAATCAGGATGCTTTCTGTGACAAAATGATTGCTGACACGTAAAATTATTCTGAAGTTATGAGTCATCCAAAAATATGCCCTTTTTGCTGGGGGGGAGGGGGGGTCAGCTCTGTTCAGGCATGCTATGCCTCACTACATAAAGTCTATAAAAAAATTTGTGTTGACATAATAGAGTGACTGCAACAGTTTCAATATTTTTCTTTAGCTGTGCTGGAAGATGAGCCTGGTGTCTAAAAATCAGATCTTTTATCAGATATCAGATCTATAGTGTAACCTGATCTGACTCAGGTGGTGATGATGCAGGTCTGAAAGCAGAAATCAGGAACAGATGAAACCCCAGCACACCGGTTCCTGTTCCCGTTCCTCTGGATCATAAAGTTGGTTCAGTTCTCCTGTGAACGTGACAATGATGCTCAAAAACGCAGCTTCAAATTTCCCCCCAGCCCGTTTACATTTTCAGAATATGGAGGTGAATCTTTAAATGTGGTAGCATCGTTGGTGTGGCATTAAAGGCAGCACACAGGAAACAGCAGGGGGTCGGAGGAGGCAGTAACGACCCAATCATTAACAGAGACACGAGATGATTTATGCCTTAAATGACTGAATTACCAACACATACACACAGTCTGATACACTGTGACCACTCTGACGTGATGATGCATCATCACATGTACTTGTTACATTGCTGTGAGAGTAGGTGTGTACTGGTGGTGGCTGGATAACAAATCCCAAGGATGAAACTCTTGACTTCTGCGGTCAGATTATTTATTTCTGTAAAAAAAATGGGCCGGCACTTCTCTGCTCTAATTTAGCACTCAGAGCATTTTTTACTACAAGCCTGACTCACACACACAAATGGAGGCTACTCAGGGTTCAGTACCTTGCTCAAGGGTACTTCAGTATGCAGACTACAGGATGCAGCAATCAAATCAGGGACCTTCTGATTAGTTCTCGTCTGTAGACGACTCTGTAGACAATGATAGTATTACCATATTTAACAGCTGAGTCTGTGGTGCAGCATGGGTTGAATGGCACATCCTTTTTTAAACTCGTGCTTTGTGTTGAAGGTGAATTAAACGTGTTATTTGAGGGCTCTTCAGGTCTGAGGGGGCTGCGCGCTCTCCTCCTCATCATCACACAGGCTCACACCTCAAAGACCAACTGTGTCGCAGTCTGCATTAAAGATGTTTCTCCTGCATCTTCTCCACTTGTCTATATGACTCCAGCTCTTTCTGCCTCCCCGCTCGTTATTCATTCCTTCATACCTCTTTTTCAAACACTCAAACTAGGACTTGTTATCTTTTATCGCACCCTGCACAGCTCTCCTCTCACATTAACAAGTACAAGACTCCCGCGCTCGCTCCCTTTCTTCTTCTTTTACTTCTCCTAACTAGTTCCTTCTCTCCGTCTGTTCTGCAGATAAAAGGAGGCTCTGCTTTCTGTCTGCAGGGTTTAAACATCCTTTTTGATTATTCTGAGGAAGCTGTCAGACAGCTGCTATCTGTCGCAAGATGTTACCAGGAAAAAACAAAATTCCTCATGATCCCTGAGTGCTGACCAGCGCTCTGTGCTGAGAGTCAGGAGCAGTTGTTTTTGGTGATAATGAAACCTGCTTATAAGTATTTAAAATACCTTTAGGAAGACTCTCTATTGATATACTCATCAGGTCTGTGTGTTATGAGCTTCACAGTTCCAGGCAGGAATACACTGTCTAATGTTCAGTTTGTACCTTGTCTGGTATTTTCAGCCTTATTACACAGTTATTAACCTGTAATTCTGAGGCAGCTTTAATCTGTGTGACACTAAAATAGAGAGGAAGAGGTCAGCTGCACAGAAATTGGATAAACATGCCTGTTCATGTTATTAGAGGCGGTGACGGCGAGGCATGCCAATCAGCTGTCAGAGAGATTTATGGATGCAGGACAAGAATGAGAAAGCCATCATCACTGTGCTGCTGCTAATAATAAGATAAAGTTTAAACAAATCAGGCTTCGAGCAGAGAGCTCACTGAGCTCACCGACATGTTCATACAGTCCCTGCAATAAAAAAATGCAAAAAAACAAAAAACTTCAGACTTAAAGCAAAAGTTATTACATCCTGTTGGAGCGGAGCATGACCAAACAAGTTCAAATAGCAGTGCTTCAAATACTGTGTTTATGAAGTCCTGTGAGCATGCCTCATGTTCCGCTGTGTGTGAGTACACCTGTTCCCATTTCTACAGGTAATAACTGTAATCCTGCAGCTCCACACCGACAGTTGTTTTCATGTCTCGCTTCACATTCTGTGTCAGCTGCAGCAGAAAAACGTGCTCCATTTTATTCATCCTGTTAAGCATTTTATGTTTTGATTAGATTTACAATATTGACAGAGAAAATTCTCCCTCAGGTTAAGCGTAGCATGTTTATTGCTGGCAGAGTGGGCGGTTTACCCCAAAAATGAAATACATGTAGTTTTTGCTGCTGCCATTATTCTGCCCGGTGCTGGAGACGCACGTCTGAGGACATTTTTTCAAAAAAAACCAAACACATTATTCAAATAAATCCACCGGCCTCGTTCTGAACTGTTTTCTTTGTCCTGAGCTGATATTTACTGACTTAAAGAAAACTGCAGCCTGCAGCTAACAGTGCAGCTCAGCTGATGCAGACAGCTTCATTTCTGTCCTCTCCAAGAATCCTGCAGTGGGCGGAGCCAGTCGCAGGTGTAGTTTGGTAAAAACAGTTAGTAGCAGTACAGTGTGTGTATAAATATATATAATATTTAGCTCAGGGTGAAATCTAGACATAAAGATTCACTAAGTTGATGCTACACTATCATTTGCTAATATTATTGGCTGTACTCAGACTGCCTCGTGTGTGAAACCTTGAAGAAAAGCATCCTGTTGGCAGGAAACTTCAAACTGCAAATAAAATCACTCATTATTCTGCGTCATAAATCTATTTCTGCCTTTCATATGTAAAATGTTTCCACAGCCCAGACGTTATTGTTGTGACATCACTCTGAGTAAAATCTGGGGGTATTTGGGACACGCGAGCGTATAAAAAATCCACGTTTAGATCATCCTTTCAGAACAGGGACAGTTTTGCTTTTCTTTAGTTCTTTAGATTCTCAAACCCTCGGCGGTGAATCGGCAGAACGACGGCTCAAGCTAACGTATACGCTAACATACATGCTAACGTTTCCTTGTTCCGCCGTGAGAATCAATCCGATGCTCTACGTTTGTTTGTTTATTCATATTTGAGGAACTCTGACAGCACAGCATAATGACATCATGAAATCATATCCTCAGAATCTGATCCTGTGAAAAATGTGCAGATTTTGTGTTTCTGTGATTTACTTTTAGATTTCTGAAATATTTTAGCCACAGGTAAATAAATGTGCACAGCTGGACCTCATTAGACAATAATTTGCTAAAATATGAATTTTTGTAAGAAATCTGAGTCAAAGAAAAAAATCATGTAAACGAAGTCTGTTTATTTTTCATATTACCGCACACCTTCAGTCATATTTTGGTGTGTCACACAAACAGAAGCGTCTTCTTTGCTTGCTTCTCTCCTGGGAGCTGTGCTCACAATCATATGGTGAATAACTAAACAAAGAAAAACAAACTGATGTGTGCCTGCAGCAGCTAATGACTCTGAGTCACCTGATGAGCTATCAGTGTGTTTCTGAGGACAGCTTTGAATCAAACCTGCTGTAAATACTGTTAACTATAATCATATCAAGAGGTCAGGTCTAATTAAGAGTTTAATGGGTCATTGACATACATTAATGATGAAACTGCCTTTATGATGAACACTGCTGTGCATTCTTCGACTGTACTGTAGCACAGCAGCCTCCCCCTGCAGAGCTGCAGGAAGGCTTTCAGTATCCATCAATCACGATGCTTTTTGCAGGGGCGTGAGATTTCATTGTTTTCCTTTTCCTTCTTTTGCTTTTTTTCCATTTCAAATCTTTCCGCTTTGCCCTAGTCACATTATTTTTGAATTCAAGCATTATTACAGTGGGACGGATTTAAAGAGAAATTGGTTCTGAGTTTATAGTGCGGACTTTGATGGTGTGAGTGGCACTGATGCGACGGTAAACAATAGGAAATTGGGTTTTAAAATAAGACACCAGGGGATTTGGTGCATGGTGGGGAATGGTGGAGTCGCTTTAGGGAAGGAATGACAGAGATTTCTATCAAAATGAAGGCAGAAGACACAAACAGAAGATCACACTTCCAGGAGTGTATCTCCTGGATCTGTTCTGTGGGAGCCTCACGACAGCGAGAGGTTGACCTCCATTAGAAACTGGCTTTATCCTTTAATGCCTTTTTTCTTTCCCCTTCAGCAACTCGGAGGAAAGAAAAAGTCTCCTGTGAGTTACTCACACCCACACAGTTACTCTGTATATTCCATTGTTGGCCCAGTCATAAGACTTAATTGTCATTGTGTTTAATTTTTCAGCCTGATATTATTATGTTCACATCTATTTCTGCTACACAGAGCTTTATTCTGCAGTCAGCAGCGCTCGTCTGTCACATCTATATTATTTTAATTCAGCTCAGGCTTGTTGGCAGTTCTGCAGAGAAGTTAACGGTGTGTTAATTGTGTTTATTAAAGAGTTATTTTCTCTCTTGCACTTGAAACTCACTTGCTGTACTTGCCAACCACCAATAATTTTCTTCCCATCTGCAAAACATCTGAAATCCTTCCTGCAATGCTGCAATAGAGAAAACGGCCGACAGTGAGCACGAAACCATGCAGACATGCAGTTTCACGGTGAGGAAGCATAATTCAGACAGACATATTTGTGGAACCTGTGGGATAATTAATACATTAATTAAATAAAAGCCCTGAGTCTGCAGTGGGGAAGCTTCATTACTGTCTAAGAAAGAGGAGGCTGTGCAGAAACAGCACCTCGGCCTTGTTGTCTGAGTCCTGTTATTCATGTTCTCTGGTAGAAGGAGGTCAATCAATCCAACAGTGTAAAAGCTTGATGTTACATCAGCACAGGAACATCTCTGTATATACAAAAGCAGGAGAGAAGGAAAGGCTCATAATCAGCAGGACGATGCTACAGGTGAGAACAAATAGTCTCGCTGTGGGTTATTGTTAAATTGTAACAAGTCTGAAACTATTTTTTAAATGATTCTTGATATTTTTTCAAATCACCCCATACATGATTCTAAATTCTAAATTAGCTATAGGTGTGAATTTAAGTGCCTGCTATGTGGTCACTAAATTAGCTAAGCAGAGGGATGGAGAGATGGATGGATGGATGGATGGAGGGATGGATGGATGGAGGGATGGATGGATGGATGGAGGGATGGATGGATGGATGGATGTCCCCACTGATGGAGAATGGATGAAAAATGTGGAAAAGCTCAAAAACTAACTTGAATCAAAATGATTGATGTGGAAATAAATCCTGCTGAAGTTATTAGTTATTATGCTCGCCATTATATTCAACAAAATTGAACTTTTTGTGGCCGTCCTCCCCTCAGGATGACACAGCGTTCATGAAGCCCTGCTTTAGTGCATATGTGGTTCAGGCTCCCGACCCCAGCGTTCAGAAAGAAGGTTAGATTTAGTGCAGTGCAGAGATTATAAGATGATTCACGTGAAGTCTTAATCTGAAAGTAATTAGAATAACAGGAAGTGTGAATGAGCATATCTCTGCTGTGTGTGGGTTGGTTTTGCAGCTCTCCTTTGTGCTTCCTCTCAAAGGTGAGCTCCTCTGTGAGTCGAAAGTTTGACCATGAACCATAAAAAGCTGATTTCCTGGATCCCAAAAAAAGAGGATTTGCATATTTTTAACATAAATTGCAGTTTTTCTCTGAACAGCAGAAGTGACTCCCTTTAGCTAAAGAAACTCTCTGAAATGATCTTAGTAATGAGCATTCCTCATTCATGAAAAGCTTACCTTTGTGTACACACACCTTTGATCCATCAGTACAATCCGGGAATTTATAATCCTAATCCGTCCCATTCCTTACTGCTCCTGCAGCCAAATGTTTTCTGTGATCATCCCTTCAGACCCAATTTGATTTCAGTGCTGTCAGTTTTTTTTCCCTCTGCTTTTTAATTATTTAGCTGATGTTGTTGCTGTTGTGATTTTGATGCATCTGTGGAGCTGACATATGAAAGCTGTTGGTTCTTTTCCCAACCGTATACACACTTGACAAACACCAGAGGGAAGCTGAAATCCTCGGCGCTGCTCGCAGTTTAGAAAATTATTTCAACACATCTCCACTTCAATTTTAATTCCTGAAACTGTTATCTTGACAGATTTTGTTGTGCGTGTGTCTGCAGTTGTAAACAGTCCTTCATGCCCTGCCAAGGTGATTGTCTCCTATACAAAGACAGGGAGCATTTAAGTGACTCGTCTCACACACATTTAATGGCCGTCCTTGTGGATGCCACTTTCTTTCACCTTCTGTTTTCTTCTCTGATTATATGGATTAACTTGTAGAGAATACATGTCGTTCTCATGACACTGTAGACAGCTTTTCTAATGGAAGCTGCTCCCGTTTGCATTCATCAGTCTGTCTTCACCAAACCCTGGTTTGAGCCCACCGTCACAATCTTTTCGTTTTGCATAAAAGGATCAATGTCACACAAAAAGCAAACTCTGGCAAGAAAATTTAAGAGTTAAGTAATGTCAGTGAGTGATTAGTATAAAGTGACTATAATGTGTGAGTGTTTTATCTGAATTAATTAGCAATGAAGCATAAAGAATAAGAGAAGAATAAAAGGATGACAAAGGAGAGCATAATTGATGTATGTAGCTGGATGTTCCAAGGCAGAAAACACTGACATACAGGCACATTTTCTGGATCATCTTCTACATAAGGAAATAAATCAAGTGGATTTACTGTTGCCATATTATCATAAAAAATCCCAGCTCGCTCTGTGGGCGGTCTTTTTCCTCTAAGCTCGGGTCCTCTACCAGAGGCCTGGGAGCTTGAGGGTCCTGTATCTTAGCTGTTCCCAGTATTGCGCTCTTGTGGACAGAGATCTCAGATGTTGTTCCAGGAATCTGCTGGAGCCACTCTCCCAGTTTGAGGGTCACTGCCCCAAGTGTTCCAGTTACCATGTGGCCCACTGTTACCTTCATCTTCTACATCCTCTCCAGCTCCTCTCTGAGCCCTTGGTATTTGTCGAGCTTCTCATGTTCCTTCTTCCTGATGTTCCCGTCGCTTGGTATTGCAACGTCTGTCACTACGACCTTCTTCCTTTGTTTGTCCACCACTACGATGTCCGGTTGGTTAGCCATCACAAGTTTGTCTGTATCTGGAAGTCCCACAGGATCTTAGCTCTGTCATTCTCAACCACCCTTGGGGGCGTGTCCCATTTTGACCTCAGGACTTCAGGTCATTCTCGGCACAGATGTTCCTGTATACTATGCCGGCCACTTGGTTATGGCGTTCCCATGTTTGCCCTGCCTGCTAGCATCTTAATAATAATAATAATATCCATCTGGATTATCATTATTATCTTGCACCTTGTCCTTCAGTGCAGCTTTGTCCAGCCATTGGTAGGATTTCTCTACATCAGCCACTTCTTCTATCTGCCGGTGGTTCATGCCGTGCAGAGGTTTGTCCTTCCATGATGGTTCCTGTTCTTCCTCCTCTTCTTTCTCGGGTTTCTGCTGTATGAGGAACTCACTAAGCACATCTTCCTGATGTACTCATCTATATATCTGTCTGTGTATATGTGTATGTAGCTAATGCTACAGAGATGAAATTAAAGTTGAAGATTAATTTTATGCCATCAAAGCAGAGCACACTGTTTAATGATGCTGTCACTTTGGTTTGAAAGCAACTGTTATTTATTCTCACATGAATGAGGATGTTTGTGGCACTCTGGTTGGTTGTGTGCAGTTTGAACTGCAGTGTGGATTTAGGTTCACACTGTCTGAGTAGCTTACTATAATTTATAAACTAAATGCACGTGGTATCTGCAGCAGTGCATTTACTGGTTCCTCTAAACTGTCAGCATTCCCATTTTTCCCTTTAGGTAAACATCACACATTTGCTTTCACTCTTCTTCTCTGCTGTGCATATCAATGAACCCAAGACAGAACAGTTCAATGTCAACATCAATCAATACTGTTGTGTTTGGCTGTCTAGCAAGCAAATTGGCCATGGCTAAACAACAACTGCCCAATCATGGCCTATCAACCATAACTACTCAGGCATCCCTGTAAATTCTAGATCAAAGTGGTATCCATGCTCTTTATCCACCGAGCACAACCAGAACTCGATGTTTTTCTGCAGCATTTTACCAGGTAATACTTTAAATGTGACAGAACAGGTGAGCAGACAACATGCAGCTGCAGTGGTCAGTTACATCACAATCTGCAATATTAAGCTAACTAATTCCAAAAAGAAAGGTTTGCATATGACCTGATGTCCTGCCAGCAGGTTGCTGTTTCCCACAAACAGGAAACTGTAGTGCTTGTTGGGCAGTTTGATATCTTGACTATCCAGATCTGGAATTATGCAGTGTTACTGTACCACACTCTTCTGGATGTGATGTTATTACATCAGAGTTCATGCTGATGTTTTCGGGTCTTTCCTGCTCCTCATTAGATTTGGGGAATTTTACACATTAAGTTTGCCAAAGTCATTATTTAGTCTTCACCCTACAAGAGTGTCTTTATCAAAATGTAGAGGAGGGAGGTTATCTGGATGGTTAACCGCAATTCAACGACTGCTGGGAAGCCTTCTAATTAACTGCTCTGTTGTTTGTTGTGATAAAATAAGACTTTATTACCATGACAACACTCCAGCTGGAGCTTTCCTCTAAAAAAAAAAAAGGCACAGTCATGACGACAACTAATTTGACTTTGTTATATCAGTAGATGTGACTTCTGAGACACAAAGCAGGCACACACACAAAGGCAGAAATTCATATTGGCAGAAACCCAGGTTAATGAGCATATTACCACAATAATACCATTTTCTTTTAGACTCCAGTAAATCCTAGGTATTATCTTTATTCAGGTGGTGTAATGGTTCACAGGTAATTATATGTTTATAATGGCTGAATGATCACATCCTGTTCATACACTTCACACTATGGTTCAGATCAGTGTTGACTGAGGCCTAAGAATTACATTAATGTGTCCATAACAAATTTTGAGCTACAGATTAATGAAGGAGCCTAAATAGCTGATCCAACATTAAGATGCAGATTGCAGTTAATACTTTTTTCTTACCCTTCCTAATTTGATTGCATAATCCTAGCTACGGTGGCCCCTGTAGGACAAACACTTCTGGTTGCTTTAATCTGTAGTGAGTCTAGATTGTCAGTCTGTTGTTACCTCAGCTGTGTCCACATCTATTCTGGAGGAGGCTGTAAAACTTTGAAAGGAGTTTGATACGATTCGATGGGCCAGTAAAGCTTCTGTCCAGTGACAGCAATACTGAGGGGAGTTGTTGAGGAGCTCCTGAACTCTTCTGTCAGTAAGCGCTGCTGTTAGCGGCTCTTAGCTGGCATTAGTGAAGCTTTCTCTGAAGTGGATCTAACATTGGTGGGGGTGTGCTCCGACACAGTCCCGATGTGAGAATGTCATCAAAGTGTTTATCAGAGGGAAAGTGAGATTGGCTGCCATAATGTGACTTATCACCAGCTGTTGTTGTTGTTTATCAGGCTCTCTGTCAGCTGACCGGAGACGGGAGGGTCGCATGTCTGATCTGCAACAATATCGGGAATAAATACGACTGTTTATTCATGATTTGATGTGTTAGAGCTCTGACTTCAGTTCAGGAGGTGAGACTTGAAGTGAGGAGGAAGAGGATGAGGTGGAAATGAGGGAGGCGACAGAGCAGTGACTTATGCATGTAAAAATGTTAAATGATCATATACAGTTTGAAAGAACCATTTGTGATCTTTAAATTAAAAATGACTTACAAAGTTTCTACCCACATCCTACAGTTCCATCACTGTATTCAAGGTGGTGAGGCAAAAAGGCAGCTTCCACAAACCATCCACCATCCATCCATCCATCCATCCATCGTAGACTGGTTGGGGGCGGGACCCTCACCCAGCTGTACCTTTAAATAGATTTTATTGAGAGGGAAATCTGCAGGAACATTTGGGATTTATTATATAACCATGAATAACAATTACAACCATTAAACATGGTCCTTACAGCTATATCATAAAAAATGCTGGTAACTATAATCTATAATTATCAATATTAATTCAACATTAATGAACACCTGGAGCACCAAAGATTAAGAAAGCTTATGGCCGATGAGTCTGTGCGTTCAGAGTGCTGGTAGGAAGCTTTGATGTGCAGAACCTGCAGATGTTTCTACAGTCAGCGAAAGCTCAGGTTAAAGCGTGCTTACAGTTTAGATTTAATGAATATTGTTAACATTGGAAACATTTTCTTGCTGGGCTCTGTATCATATCTTTACTAACCCAGGGGAGACTAAACGTGTTTGGATAAAGTTTAGAGCAAGGCCCCTGAATGAGGGCAAAATAGTTTAGCAGAAGGAAATCAGAAACCTGCTGAAGGGCCTTCTGTTATGAAACAGGGCTGTAATGTTATCTTACATTTATTCTATAATTGCATTAATCGCAGGAGGATATCCCCATCGCTGATGGGTTTTGTTATCCTTCAAAGCCCAGCAGGTGTCTGTCTCTGCAGACAGTGTCAGGGTCCCTCGTCCACCACTGTCCCGTTAGAAAAATGAAATCCGTCTGAATGAAGTCGAGTCGAATTTCAGGCTTAAAATGATGTAAGGTTAACACACGCAGTTTGAACACTCATTTTATTTTTGCTGTTTGTTGGCTTTGAAAAAGAAACATTGTGTTCCTGTGTCAGGCTGAACGGCTGAACAGGTAATAGAAATGTTAAAATTGTCCGGAGCAGCAGATTTCTGATTTAAAACGCAATCCCACTCACTGAAACACAAACTGTGTTTCAAAAGTGCATCAAATGAGTTCTTGTTAAAGTCGCAGCTGCTCGGTTTAAAAACAGTGAGAGGTCAAAGGTGAAGTACACCCAGGTTAGGTCGCCCGCCTGTCACAAAACTAACACCAAGAGACGACGACTATACATGCACACATCCACCCAGAGGCCAGCTGAGACTCATTTATCTCTTTAGGCTGATACACCAGCAGAAACCATCGAGCAGCCATGAGGACAACAAGCTCCAACTAGGAGGACCCCAATTTACCAGCAGGTTTGAAGCCAAAACCAGTTCACTGTGAGGATGGGTCAGAGTTATTATTCTAGTTAAAAAAACAAACAACAACAACAAAGTCTCAGGCTAATGTAGCTGCAGTTATGATGCTAATGTAATAATGCCAGTTTGATCATGGTGAGTCACAGTGCTGTGATATTAGGGTTCCCTCTCCAACCAAATCCACTTTAGCCCCTGTACAGTACCTCTAGCAGGGGTTAAAGAGGCTCCTCTGAGCCAGGGGGGGGCCTTTCTGTTCCTGCTTGGGTCTGTCCCACAGGGTGGTGACCTGTTCAGCCCTGCCTCTGACACCTGACAGCTTCAGACCGCTGCAACCCTGAATTAGACAAATCAAAATGGATGGATGTACCACTCCCGGTCCATAACGCTCACATTTAATAAAGCTGTTCACTGTCAGCTTCAGAAACTCTGTGTTCATCTGCACAAACAAGCAGTTTGTTGTTTATTAATGTTGCTGAGGTTTCTGTAGTTGGAGGAACAAAACCAACTTGGTTGAGCGTTACATAAAAATCATGGTTTGCATAAAGGTTAGTTTAAAAAGGATACTGAGCCATAACCACCTCCTCACGCTTAAAATAACCGAGATTAAAAAAGAAAATTGAGTTTCCTGACAATGAGTCCAGCTTCTGCACATTTTTGGTATTTTAATAAAATGATTTCTTTCTTTGTTTTGTTTTTGTAGAATTTTGTAGAAAAAATTTTAATGATTTTTGGGAGTAATAACAAAAATCAGTGTCTTATAATTGGTAATAATCGGCAGCTAAATGTGAGGATCAGTATTACCTCTGAACATAACTGTGCAAAGGAAAGTGTTTTAATCTTCTGCTGTCACTCATATTTATTGTAGGCGTGTGAGTTATTTTAAGTCTGCCTATAATATTGTGCATTGGTACATTTGCATATATGTAGACATAACGTGAGAATTAACTCAACAGCTGTTTTTGAAACATATTCAAAAATATGATATTGAGTATCAGCAGAACTGATAATTGTTAAAGCTCCCTGATGATTCCTTCAGTAAACAGGCAGCACAAACAGCACAGCAGATAAATAATCCCTCCCTCCTACCTGAAAATATAAATTGCAAATGTCCGGTCGTTAGCAGACAGCAGAGGCATCAATCGAGGGAAATATTAGAGGAGGTCTGCAGCGTCTAACAGGTCCAATCCCTCTGCAGAACTGCACCACTGTCAGTATCATTTTACCTCAACTCGCACAATAAAAGGCCAATTACAGTCACAGCAGGAAATAAACAAAGGAGAAATCCAAATGAGAAATGACGAGACCCACGAGAGCGTTTCTATTTTTTTTTTAACAGCCAAGTGTTTCACTGAAGGGGAGATTTAATGTTTCTGCTCATGTTATTCGACTGTATGCACATCCAGTCTCAATCGTTACCCATCGACACACTGAAGTCAGGCAGCTTCAGTTAGGGCTGTTTGCTATGCCTAATGTATAGGCGTGTGTGTGTGTGTGTGCACTAAATCCTGGGGATTTTGATTGGCGTGAACTCTTTATATATACAGTCTCTGTGTGTGGAGCCGATCACGTGTGATTGAGCTGCAGTGGAGATGTCGGTGACTAAATGAAGAAGGTTGAGCAAGGTCGAGAGAAAAAAATTGGATTTGGCGAAATGTTTTTTGCTTTGAACCCACTCAGTGCAGTGGAAGAAAAACGTGTGGAGTTCTCTGCTATGCATCTTTGCCTTCAGGCTGAACTGCCTAATTCACCGTAAGGGTTTTACATGAGCACACTCCACACTTACATGCTGGCCTCTGTCTGCTCTCCCCCTCCTGTACACATGTTCATTTCAGGAATTTCACAGATCCAGAGATTACGACGAGGTGAGATGTAGGCGTTCAGTATCTTTCATAAAGAAATGTTAATGTGCTATTACAGGCCAGATCTGTGGATTTCCTTAACTGGATCACCTTGCCACCTTTTCCTTTCGTCTTTGTTTGACAGTTTCAGTGTGTCCTTGTTTGCAGCCTGTCCTCAAACACTGTTGTTTTTTTACACTTGCATAAAATCTGGAATTTAAAGAGAGGGAATCAAATAGCAGAGAGCTCAGATATCTGTTTGAATAAATACATACTGGCAATGAAGAGAAAAGTAAGCAAATGTGTCCCCTGAATATATTCAAGTCATCATTTCAGAATTATATTTGGTTTTATGTTAGTACAACATTATCATTTGCTACACTGTTGTTGTTTTTCACATTTATTTTTTATCTGAACTTGTATCTTATTGTTAAGCTGTGAGTCATGAAAAGTACAGCATGTACTGTTTACATTAAACAGGCAGTTTAATGGATACATAAAGCTGAGTGTCATCTATGCAGATGATACTCAGCTTTACCTATCAATGAAGCCAGATGACACACGTCAATTAGTTAAACTGCAGGAATGTCTTAAAGACATTAAGGCCTGGATGACCTCTAGTTTCCTGCTTCTAAATTCAGATCAAACTGAAGTTCTTGTTCTCGGCCCCACAAATCTTAGAAACATGGTGTCAAACCAGATACTTACTCTGGATGGCATTACTTTGGCCAACAGTAACACTGTGAGAAATCTAGAAGTCATTTTTGACCAGGATATGTCCTTCAATGCACATATTAAACAAATATGTCCTGTCTCTCTCCCCCCTCAGCAGATGACTGCCCCTCCCTGAGCCTGGTTCTGCTGGAGGTTTCTTCCTGTTTAAAGGGAGTTTTTCCTTCCCACTGTCACTAAGTGCTGCTCATAGGGGGTCTTTTTGACTGTTGGGTTTTTTGTAGGGTCTTTATCTACAATATAAATCACATTGAGGCGACTGTTTGTTGTGATTTGGCGCTTCCTAAATAAAACTAAGTTGAGCTGAAGTGTAGATGTTCACAGTAGATTGCTTCCAGGGAAGGAGAGGGATCATATATGTTGTTACTAGAAGAAAGTGTTACACGTAAAGAGAGGCTGAGTTCATCCTCATGTATTTAGGCTTAGATAAGTATTTTTGTCAAATAGAAGTGTCTGAAAATTAAACAAATATGAATGCGTCATGTTAACTTTATTCAGTTTAATTAAGTGTTAATGATATGATGTAGTAGTGTCACTGTATAGATGCACAGATCATTAACTTGGAAATATGTCCCATCTGTTCCTTTCCACCCACATGCCGTGAACATGGCATGAAATAGGAAAGTAACCTTCAGCACGTTTTAGCTCTTTGTTAGCATAGCTCCTGATGTATTCATTTGTTTACATAAAGGCAAGATAACAACAAAATCATATGAATAAACTGTGGTGTGCTGAGGTATTTAAGATAGTGTTTATTTGTCACATGCACAATTATACACAGTACAATGCACAGTGAAATGTATTTTGTACCTGCAACCATATATACACGCACATATAAATAAGAAGAATAAAAATAATAATAGGTAATTCACACTATACACTATACTCTATATACTATACACTATACACACTTTTACATGGAATTATAGATTATAATATTTACATTGTGCAATAATGGTCCAGTTAGGGCTCAGAGTTGAGCAGACGGATGGCTTGTGGGTAAAAACTCTTCTTCAACCTTTCAGTCTTAGCCCTCAGGCAGCGGTAACGCCGGCCTGATGGGAACAGGGAGAAGAGAGAGTGTCCGGGGTGGCTGGGCTGTTTTAGGATCTTCATGGCCCTCAGCCTGCACTGCTTGGTGTAAATGTCCTGCAGGTTGGGGAGGGTGGTTCTGATGGTCCGTTCAGCTGAACGAACCACCCTTTTTAGGGCCATGACGTCCTGCTTGGTGCAGTTTCCCATCCAGGTGGTGATGCTCCCACGCATGATGCTCTCGATGGTGCAGGTGTAAAAGTTCCTGAGCACCTTGAGTGGGAGCTTGAAGTCTCTCAGCCGCCTGAGGAGGTAGAGACGCTGTCTGGCCTTCTTCACAGTGATGTTTATGTGATGAGTCCAGGACAGGTCCTGTGAGATGGTCACTCCCAGGTATTTGAAAGTGTCCACTCTTTCCACCTCAGCACCACTGATGACAAGTGGATGGTAGTCCCTCTGCTGCTTCCTGCTGAAGTCCACGATCAGTTCCTTTGTTTTGCTGACGTTGAGCAGGAGGTGGTTCTCCTGGCACCAGTTCTCCAGGCGGGAGACCTCTCTCCTGTAGGCTGTCTCCTCATTGTGAGAGATTAGTCCCACAACAGCAGTGTCGTCAGCAAACTTGATGATGACGTTGGACTCTGACGTGGCCTCGCAGTCATGGGTGTACAGTGAGTACAGCAGAGGGCTGAGCACACAGCCTTGGGGGGATCCGGTCTTGAGGGTGAGGGAGGATGAGGTGAGGTGACCCACTCGTACCACCTGTGGTCTGCTGGTCAGGAAGCTGTGAACCCACCTGCACAGGGATGGGCCCAGGCCCAGGTCCAGCAGCTTAGAGACCAGCCTGGAGGGAACTATGGTGTTGAATGCTGAGCTGTAATCTACAAACAGCACTCTCACATAGTTCCCCTTACCAGTGTCTATGTGTGAAAGGGTCTTGTGGAGGAGGAAGGATATGGCGTCGTCTGTGGATCTGTCTGGCCGGTATGCAAACTGTAGTGGGTCGAGGGTGGTGGGCAGTGAGGAGGTGATGAATGTCTTGATGAGTCTCTCAAAACACTTCATCACCACAGAGGTGAGCGCTATGGGCCTGAAGTCATTGGGGCTGCTGGGGTGTGGTTTCTTTGGGACAGGGACTATGATGGACTTTTTAAAGCAGGTGGGAATCACACACAGTTTCAGTGAGAGGTTGAATATCAGTGTATATACAGTGTTCAACTAATTTATCAGACCACCACCCAAAGTAAGGCTTATGGCACAGCTGTCCAAAAATAAGAGGACTGGTAAATACCAGAAACATTTTTATGTTTAATCACCAATATGTGCCGGCTCTTTAATCAAAATCACATTTTAAATGCTAAAATATAATTATTGTTGTTATCCTTGAATTATCAAATTTACCGTTTTACAAAAAAGCAGAAAAAAATAATAAATCACATTATTTTTTGATTAAGATGCCAAATTATAGTCATTTACTTGCATTACAGTAAATTAGTTTTAGTGGTCGGTTGCTTGATTAATTTCGGACTTCTCGGAGCAGTCAGTGTGCCGGCTCAAATTTGGGTATAAAAGCATTATTCCGTTTTTGGCAGGTTTCTAAAATATTTGTGTTTTCCTTTTTTTATGACAGCTGGTCTGATAAAGTTTGTATAACGGTGCATTCAGGGACAGCTGTGGGATTAAAATAAATGGTAGGGAGATGTTGCAGGTCTCCAGCTCGCTGTGCTTTCTGTCTCTGATACACTTTAAAGTGAACTCAGCCGCTCAGCAGCCTCAGACATGAAGTGTTCATTTGTTCCACAGTGGAAGCAGAAAAAAGTGTTAATGCAGAAAATAACCTGCTCAGTCAAACTTAATAATAACTAAACTTTGAGCTCACAGGTTCACACTTGTCATCTTCAATCACTTTGGATTTCCTCACTTATTAAAAGCCACGTAAATAAATATATATCAAACACAACATGTAAACTTTAAGCTCACAGGTTTACACATGTTCACTCAAGTTGTTTTGTGCCAGTATTTTTCCCACATTAACAACCTGATCAGGTATAAATAGTTAATGAATCAGCTGTTATAAATACCAGAGTGAGAAATGACGGTGTGAAAATGAAGAGTTTATGGATAATTTGATGTAAAATACATGCTGGTGTTGGTGTCCTGAGGAGATGTAGTTTTAAAAATGGATTTCAAGGAGTGGATTATAACACCCCCCCCAGCCCCCCCAGCTGACCAGCTTCTGTGCCTAAATGTAACCAAACCTTACAATGACTCCAGATCAGATCGGTGCTGCAGGCTCCTGCAGACTGATGTGTTTGAGTCTCCACCTCCCCGCCCAGCTCCTAACATGTTTCTCTTTACGTCTTCCCAGGAATGCTTGCATGGATTCTTTCTAATAGCAGGATCTGAGGGTGTTTGCGAAGTGTCAGTGTATACATACAGAGAGTCGGTTAGTCTCTAATAATAGCCCGTCACAGAGAGAAGCTGAAGCTGAAGTAAATGCATCTTGAAGAGTATTTGAGAAGTTCCACACTTGGCAGGTGTTCCTGGACAGCCTGGACTTACACCTCTGGAGGCTCTGTCATCTCCGCCTTTCTACTTAGCAGTGAAGGTGATGACTTGGTGATGATGGTTTTTATCAGCCCTGCTGATGTTTCCTCACCCCCGAGGACATTTTCCCACCAATGGGAACACCCTGTATGTACCCCGGGTGACCCGCTGAGGTGCGATCACCTACAGGGGACAAGCCTGACAGGTCTTATTTCTTTTTTTGGATGGCACTCTGTACTTTGTGCCCAGATATGTTGCAGTAAGACAAGTTTTCTTTATCCACATCATGGGCCCAGAAATAGATTATCTTTGGTCCTGTGGAGCTGCAGGCTCAGTGTCTCTGACTTGCATTAGCCGCAGTTTGTGCAGATGAGTTGGACTTCTGTTCGAGTTCAGTTTGCAGCTTGTAGGAGCAGAGACGCTCCTGTGAGGGGCTGCAGGGATGCATCAGCCTGAGTTTGATGTTTGCAGGCACAAGTGAGCTGTGGTGTCTGTACTGCTCTGCTAAACTATATATGCATATATGGTCTCTTTCTTTTAGGCTTTATTAATTTGTGTAAAATAAGTAACATGAGCTTGAACGTGAAGGCTTGGCCTCAGCTCAAAGAAAGAAGAATGCAGAGGGCCTCTTGCAGGTCTCTGGCCTTCCATATAAGGGATGACCATATGTTCAGATATAGGATGAAGTTGTTTTCTTAACCATATATGGAAAGTTAGGAGTATGGGGGTTTTGACCACCTCTATATAATCTGTGTGATCTCTTTGTTCGGAGAGCTAGGGCGATTAGAGACTTACCCACTCCCAGGTCGCGAAGGAAAGCGCCTTTTTTGACACTGTCTGTTTCTTTGCAATAAACTTTTGTATATATGCATTAAGACTTTGTCAGCGAGGATTTTTTCCCAAGAACACATCACTGAAGACACCTCAGAGCAAAAGTCATAATCATACAGTCTTCTGCTGAGAACAGTGGATTTTTGGTGCTCTGCCACCATTAGCTCAAACTGTGGCTGATAATAATGTGGGACAATATTTAAAAACTGGCTCAATCGTTGCATGAAATGCTGTGAGAATCACAAGGTAGACTGAGACGCAAGAGCAGATACTATTTATGATTATGGTTATTATAATAATTTACCACAGAGTAACACATACTGTTGGGTAGAACATTGTTTTGATTTCTAAAGTTAATGCATCAGAGGGAGCCTGTTAATACACTTTATTTGCCAAACACTAAACATTTCTTTGTGTTATTTTCTGATGATAACCTGATATCACACACGTTAAAAAGCAGTTATGAAGGTAATTCACGACTGTTTGGTAATTCCAGCTGCAATTACTGCGACAGCAGCAGCACAAAGGGAAAGCATGAGCACTGAGAAAGATGCTAATGTGTGCATAATATGATCTAATGTGAGATGCAGCCATTTGTTTTTCTTTCATCACTTTTGTTCAGAATTTGGTCTTTAGGAGTCAGTGTGCCCTTTAACCCACAGCACACAGGTCTGAAACAGTCTCACTGCAGAGTTTTAAAGAGATCAGCTTTTAGTTAAATTCTGTTTTAAGTCCTGGATGTGCTGCATTCACGGCCCCGTCGCTCCCTGTTTCCTCTCCCTGTCGGTGCTAAAGCCGCCTGACTCAGCCTCTAAAGTCTTCTGGAGGAGGGATTTTTTTAACGAGGGATAGATAAGCTGTCAGAAACGTTGAGTAATGAAAAGGTGTGATAACTGCAGCCTCGCCCTTCCTCCTCATCAAGCTGCAATGGCAGCAGTTTGTTTTTGGCACCGGCAGCTCAGCTGACTTTTGCGGCACTTTAAAAGATGAGCTACAGCTCAGCCTATTCTTCATTTACACTGTCATGTAAAAAGCTTGTGCCATGTAAAACGCACTTTAGCTGTCTTTGTTGGTGCACAGGTAGCCCCCACCCTACCCCCATCCCCCTGAGTCCCTTTCTCAGTGCTGTCTCAGACCGCTTTACATAATGAACGCTGTCAGCGTTACATCAGTGATGTGTAAACATCCTCAGTGCGTGAATGGAGACGTTCTCAGCAGGGACTGGCCTAACTTCTGATGATCCTGCTTCATGTGTAACATGATTTGACTGCATGAGATCAGCTGTCAGTCTGCTTCCATCAGCTGCTGTTCTGATATGATTCCAGCCTTCTCTTTGATCTGCTCTTTGTCTCGCTGACGTCCTCGTGATACCGACATTCGCTCCGACTCAGTCGAGCAGAGAGGATATTCCCTCAGGCCGTGTTTAAGTGTGCACCACCACCTTCTCCTTCAGTCCCCTCGTGTGCTCCTAAACAGCCCATCATTAGCCACTTATTGAATTATGTCCTATGACAGTCAGCACTTATTCTTTTGTTTCACAGTAAATGCACGAAGAGGTTCAGAAGGAACGTCGGCCTAATCCAGCAAAAACACTTAAAGTGTAAACTTTAATCACACCGTGTTCCTTCTCATTTTCAATCAGACTCCAATTACACAAATAACTTCCTCACATCCCACCTCGTTAACAACTACAATTAGCCATAAATAGTTAATGAAACACATTCTGCGTGAGGGGAAAACAGCAAAAAGCACTGATGTGAGAATGAGGAGCTCAGAGGTCACAGTGCTTTGTTCTGGATATTAGCAGCAAAAATGAAGGTTGTGCAGAACATTTTAGAAAGGAAGGTGAGAACTGAGAGAGCATCACAGATCAGCGGGTTTACTAGTGTTTTCTATTTTTGGCTAGCAGGTTTGTCCTCAGTGACCTGGTACTGAACTGGTTAACAGATCTGAGCTGTACTGCAGCCAGTGACCTTTACTCCTGCTGCTTCACACCTTCAGGTTGGTGCACTTAATTGGGATGCAAAAGTTAACTTCAGTGAGAGTTTGTAGAAGATGCTGAGAGTCTCCAGAGGAAACTGGAACCAACCACTGATGATTAAAGTAAGCAGAAATGCACTTTAGTGCAGCTTCTGGTCCAAATCTGTACAACAGAGGTTCAAAATGTGTATCTTGACCTTTTGGTCCTAGTATGGATGATGATAGAAACTGATGGAGCAGCTCTCACAGCTTCAATTCTTCAATTACAATTATTATTATTATTATTATTATTATCATTATTATCGGTCTGCATAAGTCTGCGGGGAACATGGAAATGTCTGTAAAGGTCACTGCAGAAATTCATTTTATTCACTTTGCTTCCACTTTATTCATTTGTCACTATCAAAATCACTGCAGAGCCCGGCCAGGCTTTCAGAGGATACAGACAATTCATTTTACAATAAATGTGATAACTCTGATTGGGTAAGATGAGAGATGCATTTACAGGTTACAGTAAGAGAATAAATGCAGGGGCGGCTCAGAGGTGCAGTGGTTAGCACATCACCACACAGCAAGAGCATCCTCGCTCCAAATCCACCCCCCTGCAGCAGGACCCCCCCCCCCCCCCCCCCCCCCCCCCCCCTGTGTGGAATTTGCAGATTCTGTCTGCGCCTGCATGAAATCGATGCTGCTGATTCTGAATTGGCACAAGGTGTAAGTAGATGCCCTGTGATGGGCCGGTGACCTGTCCAGGGTGCAGTGATAGCTGGGATGAGCTCCAATCTCCCCTGTGAGCTGGAATTGGATAAGCAGTTAAGGAAATGAATGGAGGGGTGGGATAAATGTGGGAATAATGAAGCTGGGGAGGTTGGATACTATCTTCCACTGTAGTGGTCAGCTGATGAGTGAAGCAGGTGGCCCGGCTGTCTGCCAGAGCACTTCCTCCAACGAGGACTCTTAAACACTTTGAACACCGACTGCATGAAAGTTTGATACATTCGATTTTTGAAAGGGATCAGAGAGAAATGCTGGAACTGATGGGTCTGCGTACGCCAACTACAGTGGGAGCAAACCAAATTTGACTTGGTTAATTGGGGATGATGCATTACGAGGGACATCACAGCTGACATTGGAGCGGGGTAAACTGTGGCAGGACTTCACAGTTAGTGCAGACAGGACATAAGGAGTGTCAGTAAACTAATAATAAAGCCTGTCAGAGTCAAACAGCTGCCTCACTGAAGCAGCAGCACAGGCACAGCTGCTGACAGCCAAGGTGAGCCGGTGTCCCTGGAGGGAAACGGGGAGATTTAGAAAGCATATTTACAACATCCACTTTGGCAAATGCCTGTAATTTAGTAAAAATAATTAAATAAAGGCTGATGAAATATCGCTCAGTTTGCTATTGTTACTGCCCGTCCCCAAACTGCTCCTGACTCAGTCTAATTCCTGAGACTGTGCTGTGAACTCATTTTCCCATCAGGATTAATGATGTTTGACCCACATTTGCTTTTTCCTCAGACCACATGATCAGCACTTGTCCAAGACAAGTGTGCTCATTTTTTTCTTAACACATAAATAAGTGACTCCATAATTCAGACGAGGAAAATAAATTACAACTGGTTTCAACTCTGTGTAGTAATATTAAAATGCCCAATAAGAGGAATAAAGGAGCCACACCAAATCATTCTGTTTTCAAAAGACTGGAGGTAAGAGTCATTGAGCAGTCAGATGATCAGTGACGCAGTGATTTCTATAAGCAGCCAGTCATTCGGCCTGTCAGTGATCAGGAAGCATTTCTGCCAGTCAGCCGATCATGAGGTCAGTCTGGGCTGCAGAGACCGACACAGATGGACTCGACTCTGTGTGTCAATCTCTTTATTCCCTACAGGATTTACCTGCTGACTTCTAACCTGGTTTGCTCTCCAGCAAAGGTTTATTTCTCTCCCAGCCCCTCCCCCTTTCTGCTTCCTCTGCCTTCTCTCATTGTTTCCCTCCTTCTACCATCATTATCAGGCAGAATACACAGAATCTGTACCCACCTGCATCCCAGCTGGCACCTCTTTTTTTCCTGCCTCCCTCTGTACATCCCTTTCTCTTCTCCCTTTCTTCTCTCTCCCAGTGGAATGGTGTTGTTGTGTTTAGCTTGTCACAGCAGCTGAGATTTTCCTCACCTGTTCACAACAAGTTCAGACAAGGGAGCAGGTGTCTGCTCAAGCCTGCTGCAAAGTGCCGTGTCTGTGTGTGTGTGTGTGTGTGTGTGTGTGTGTGTGTGTGTGTGTGTCCTGATGTGTGCAGTGAAATATTCAGCTGCCTCTGACCACTGGTGCTAAAACTAGAAGGGATGTTTTCCAAAGATAAACGAAGCTGCTCGTATTGGTAACATGTTACTAATTTACCTTTTAATTACCCCTGAAGGCATCCTTAAATGGTTTAAGTCTTTGGCAGCAGTCAGCTGTTTCTATGCTAAAGATGAGCTTTACTGTAGGTTAAATACTGTGTGTTGATCGTTTGGTTGATGAATGTTGTTCACACTGAAATATACTCTAAGCTGCTTCAGGATAAATTGCCATCAGTGTTCACATATCACCACACAGTGAGCTTTCATTAATTGTGGTCATCCTCCACCCACTCAGGTCATATTGGATATTAACATGTTAAACCTCCATGTTGCCATTTCCAGTCATTATTCATCTCCAGAGGCTTAAACTTTTGTCGCAGCTGCTGATATCTGATCAATATAAGTGTTACTTCCTGTAAAGCATCACAGAGTTCCTGACAGTGAAACAGGTTTCACTCCTTTGACATGTCAGAAGGACCCTTTAATGTCACCTTTAACCTGTAAGGTTGATGCTGTAAAGAGAAACCTTTAGTTAACTCCTCACTGATGAACTAGTTACTCCAGCTTCATCAGCAGCAGGTTAGAGTTAGAGCTTCCACTGATGTCAGAGTACAGCTCGGGTTTATCTCTGTCAGCAGCAGCTGTTTGTAAGTACTGTTTGCCCTGAGATGATAATGGTGCGTAATTATAAAAATTATAATTATATCGTGTGAAAGTGCCACAAATGCCACATTCACATGATGTAAATGTGGCATTTGTGTTTTAAAATAATTAATCAGGACCTTTACTTTCAGCAGTGTTCAAATCAGCTTCACAGAACAAAGAACCAGGGAAACAGATAACGAGCCTGAGCGTCTCAGCGAGAACCAGCAACAAGTCACCGCAGATAAAGAGCAGCATCCCCAAACTTTAATAACAGGTCATACAGAAGTGATCAATCCAGGCAGCAAACCCAGAAACAGGCCGAGGAAACGTGACAACATGAGGGAGGAGCTGGGAAGCTCGACCTCTGTGACATCTGGGAGGGTAACTGCTGATGGTGCAGATAGCAAGGTGGGTGACACAAAGACAACAGAAGATGCTGCAGTTTCCAAGGTACAAAATGATCCTTTTTTCCATTATATCAAAACGTTACACTTTACATTGTTTAATTCAGTTTGTTTTTAAATAATTTCATCTCTCAAATACTGAAAGCTGAAAACTCGTGATCCTCAGTCTGTAGATGTAGATGTTCAGAGTTTTATCATCAGAGCTGCAGTTTATCCACTGTAGGTTTGGGACAGAGTTACAGTGAAGGTTTGTCAAAAGCTGATCTGAGTTCACTGCCACACACACACACACACACACACACACACACACACACACACACACACTCATTTTATTAGTTTATTCCAGTAATCTAGAGTTCACGTTGTTTTCCATTGATTGGCCTTCACATGACTCACTGTGTGAAAATTAGAGGGGAAGATGGTGTGCAGTGACTGTGTGTGTGTGTGTGTGTGTGTGTGTGTGTGTGTGTGTGTGTGTGTGTGTGTGTCACATGTAAGTGTCGGCGAGTGTCGGACACTGACACACTGACCATGTCTTACACGCTTTCCTGCACATCGCTGACACCACTTGCTCTCTCTCCATCTCCATCTCTCTCTCCTCCTTCCTGTTTCCTCCCTATGTCTCTCCCCCTCCTCGCTCTCTTTCTCACCCCCACTCCCCATCCATCTCTGTCTTGCACTTACCTCGTCTTTCGCTCTTTCTTTCTGGCCTCGGGAGATAACGCTGACACCTCTGGGATGGATGCTCTCACAGACACACACACACACACCTCCTCCACACACACACACACACACACATATAGCACACATCCATTTGTGGCCCAGTATATATACTGATAAGCAGCCCAGGTCCTCTGTGGCTGCCTCTCGTACACACGGTAGCTTTGTGTAAGTGCTAAGCGCCTGAGGAGCACTATCTCCCACCTCCATAGTCTGAAGCTTCTTGTATAGCAGGAGAAGAATAAGCTATAACTCACCGTTAAGCTATACCGGATTACAGTCAGGGGATGGCAATTTGTGCATGAGTTGGAGTCGCAGTGTGGTGGGATGTTTGTGTGGAAATGTTGGCATACGTTTCAGTGGGAGCACAAATGATAGGAGCAGTGGTGGAAACTAGCTTTTAATGGAATTAGTGTAATCTTTAGTGAATTTTACTGTAGTTAAAACTGTGTTAGGTGACAAACGGTATCATAATAACCTGTTGCGGTGTACTGTACCTGTCAGATTAAGGTGTAAATTTAGCACCTGTGGGAGTGTGGGGAGTAACAGTCAGGGATCACCAGGGAGATGGTGAAAAGTTCAGAGTTGCAAAAGTCTGTCACAATGTTGCAACACGTCTCCTTCCACAGTTTCCACAGAACGTAATGATTGAGCAATAATCTGCCCCCCAAGTAGACATCATTTTTAATCCTACAGAGTGTACGCAGCTGTGTTTATGAGGACATGTCAGCCAGAGGCACAATCCAAAACTCAAATACGAACCTAATCCCTGCCCCTCCACCCAAAAACAAAGCACAAGATTACAGGCTGATAGAAACTAACGTTACATATGCGAGTCAAGCAGTTTATTTACTGAACAGGATACAAAAGCACACCTCCAGCTTTCAGAAACATTATGTAGATTAAGTAAAACAATTTACAATACACTGATAATAAGATGGTGACTAAATCCTAACACCTGTAGGTGCACAGAGGGAAAAGTGAATACTGGTAACACAGATAAAATGGCCATTTCAGCATGTGGATATTCAAATGAAATGCATTTATATAAAGTTAATTCTCAACAGCTGTGACCGCACAGCAGGTAATATGGTAAGTTAAGGAACTCCCAGCAATCAGATGATACCCTGTGAACAAGTGTTTGGTGACAGTGGAAAGGAAGACCCAGGCTCAGGGAGGGGCAGCCGTCTATAATAACAGGCTGTTCAAAAAATATTAAATTTGACTTGTGTGACCTGAAGGTTGTTGTCTTCATCTGATAGATGCTGGGGACATTAGGCCAGCTCAGTCACTGTAATGAATATTAATATCATTACAAGTTTTCCCATTTGGAAAATCTCATCAAAAATCATCAGTTGTGGGAACAGATAAAATTTTCCAAAAAAAAAAAAAAACATTTACCAATATAACAGTGCCTCATATACATGCATTCATTTATGAGTAAATGCTGGTTCAGAGCAGCTCTGTTCCTTTGGCGAGTGCACTCTGCATCTTTGTGTCGCAGTCCTGGGTGGGAGGTTGAAAGTAGGGTAG
Organism: Archocentrus centrarchus; assembly: GCF_007364275.1. Classification (NCBI taxonomy): domain Eukaryota; kingdom Metazoa; phylum Chordata; class Actinopteri; order Cichliformes; family Cichlidae; genus Archocentrus; species Archocentrus centrarchus. Next base: position 6,489,513 of record NC_044356.1, read on the forward strand.
CACCCTTTGCCTGTGATTCATCTCCCCTCGGTGCTGATAAAGGCAAATAAATTGAAGCTCACAGTGGGGGGGCACTCAGAGCAGCATGTCGCTGGATTAGCTGAAGTTTCCGAACAGCGCTGCTCCTGTGCTGCTCCGGGCGAGCGGAATGCTTTAAAAAAAACATACAAAATATGCAGCAAGATATCATCATCGTTATCATTTAAGACGCTCAGTGTATTCTAGGCATCAGTTTGTGATAAAGGCTATCAAAGGGGATGATGCATTTCACCCATTATGACTTCAGATGTGTAAAGATGGAAGCTGGTGTGAGAAAAGTGCATCTTTATAATGAAGTTCTACCTGTATTAATGCTGAGAACACAACACTGAAGATAAGAGTTAATAGAAGATCTTTGTGCTTGGAGCTGGATTTTTCCTTCATTGGAATAAAGAGAATCTCAGAATGTGTTTGGTGCTGAATTTTGTCTTTGTGCCCATACGAAGGGTGAGCAGAGGCGCCTTCGAGGCACACGATCATTTCCGAGGTACTCAGTCGAGCTCATTTCCATCGTGTTCAGCAGCAGGTCAGCAGTGAGCACACATCCATCCCACATGTCAACATCGGTGCGTGAGCATTTCTGTTTACATGTTGGTGCATTTCAAAGATTCGGAGGAGAGTTTTTATAAATGATAAATCCACAGGATGATGTAGTATTTGAGATGCCTCCCAGTTTAATACTGGGATAGTAATTAAATGTGTGTTTGAGTTACAGAATTATTGAAAAGTTGAATATTTTTTTCATTAAGATTTAAATTTGTTCAGGCTGTAAGTGTTTAATAAAGATTTATTTGGATTTGCTGTTTGATTGTGCTTTGCTCAAAACAATAATATATTATAAATATATATTTTTATAAAGCTGATAAAGAGAGCGTTTCAGTGTCTGTGGAAGAAAACTTATGCAACCTTTTGCTTCCCCTGCAGGAAATCTATTTTTGGACTTCTGTTCTTTTGTATTTTAATGTAACCAGTTTTAGGAGGCCATCTAACACTGGATACATCTGCTTATTAAGTTATGGTCAAAACATCATTTTCAGCTGTTAAAGACAACCTGCTGTCCATACTGTGATTCTTGGACTTTATTCTTTCATACTAATCAGAAATAATGCTTATTGATGTTACAGTGGGTGCAGACACTCCTCTTTATGACCCACGTCTGTCTCAAACTATGATTTACTTATTAAAGTGCACACCAGCATTTATTTCAGGCAGAATAACTCAGAGAATTCGTTGTAGGAGCTTATAAAGGTCGCAGTGAAGCAGAACATCTTAAATCAGTCTCTGTGCTCTGTGTGAGCGCTGGGCTGAACCTCTGTCATTACATTTAAATCCAGAGGAGTTCAATAGAAGCCCTTAAGGTGGATCTGTTCCACTCTGCTGTGGCTGTAGCGTCTAACATATATTAATAAACCAACACAGATCTCAGGTAACAATAACAATGCCCCCTCAGGTATGTCAGCCTCATCAAATGTCACTGCAAACTTTGCACGTTGCCACTGCTGCAGTCTAAAGTTTGTCTGCCCTGGGGGGCCCCCCGCTTGCCTGGGGCCCCAAACAGTTCCCTTCGTTCCCTGGTGGCAAACACCACCTCTGATTGGTGGATGTTCATGTTACACATGAACAAAGTCAGACTCGTCTCTGCACCGTTCATGTCACCATTTCACATGGATATAAGCAAACAGGGATCGGCCTGTTCAGGGCTGTAAGCGGCACGGAGGCGCTGTGGTTAACACTTTTGCCCCACAGCATCCCCACCCACACACACATACCCCCCACCCAAAGAGAACGGATGGATGGAAATAAGGATATCCTTAATATGATCATCTCAGAATTATATAAGACTGGCTGTGAGCGCAGAACCACCTGCTGTTCAGAACTCCTGCTTGGAGGGAGAGCCAATCAGTAGAAAATTGGTTTAAAGTGAGGATAGCCTTAAAGGTAGATGATCTAAGAACACACAAAGAAATGGAGAAAAACGTTCTGCAATTTTTTTGCATTTCTTTTCCTGACGATTGTGTGCAGCAGCTGCAGGGAGAACAGGGAAACTGTTAGAGCTGCACTTTTAATGACTCTCACTCCTCAGACGTCATGCAGACTGATGAAAGCATTTCATGTGCTGAATACCTGACTACACAGGTAATAGGCCTCAATAAGACTCTTTAATTCATATTCAGCTTCTGGTCATATCAGATCAAGCATATTTTAATGCACCCATTCATTTATTTTCCAAAGGAAGAAAAAAAACATTCAATTTCCTATTTTCTATTTCCTCCTTTTTAAACTCTGTCCCTCACGCACCTCAAAATAATTACGAGCCCCTTAAAAATGATGTCGTCCTTAAATTCATTCTCTCTCTTTTAGAGATACCAGAGTGTGCGTTTGTTCAGGCACCACTGCTCGCCTTAAATTAGCTCTCACAGCTTTATGGCGGCTATTTTAGTTTCCTCTCCTGCTGCTTCCAGCTCTGCTTCCCCGGGGCCTGAGTGCCACACTCAGCCTCCTCAGATGGAGCAGAGATGGGAAATAAATACAGGTGATGTATGCTGAAGGGAACAGTATGGATGTTTACAGGAAAACCTTAAACTCCAGGCTATTATTCACATATATATATCTTATATCTTTATATATATATATATATATATATATATATATATATATATATATATATATATATATATATATGAATGAACAGCCAGATCTGTCTGTTTCTTATACAAGCAGTAAAATGAAAAAGCAAAGGGGATATTGTGTTATTATTAACAGTCATATACAAAACATTAGAAATGAAGTTAAAATAAAAGCACATAAACAGAATTAAACTTTTAAAATATTTTTAAATTTTTTTCTGTTTTGATTGAATCAAATTGAGAAATTGTGGCAGTTAAAATAAATCCTGTAACACTAATATTCAGGCTCCCCGACATCAACAAATAACTGAAGGACTGAACTGTGAGTGTGTGTTGTTGCTGCAGCAGTCGGGATGACGTGTGCTGCATGGAGTCTGATGTGTGAGAGTAATCTGAACATTATTCGTGGCTTTCTTCCTCTGACCAATAATTAATTTTAGCGGGCTTGTTCGGCCGCGATGCCGATAGCTGTTATATCAGATGCACCGATGATGAGCCGCTCAGTTTGCACACAGCTGCCAGCAGAGCACAGAGCAGCTCTGCACTCCCCCAGACTCTGTTATATAAGCACAGAGGCCAAATTACACCCATCCATCCCCCCTGCAGCACCTCAGGTTGTGGATGGTGGTTCATTTAAAGTGACACAGGAATAAGTTCATATTAGATTTATGTCATAACTGATTGTGCTAATCTAACTTAGATATTCCTGCCCTGTCGCTGCTAACCACTCATTACAGCGACCCTAAAGCTGCCTGAAGTGACCTCATAGCTACGTCAGGTGGCGATGTGAAGTTACCTAATTAACCCTGACCTCTTGTCCTTCACTTCCCAGATGGCAGCGTTACTGACTCTTCCAGGTGAAAAACACGTAGAACTGTGTGCTTCTGTGTGCCTCCTGGTGGCGCTGTAAGTGGATGCTCCTCCATCATCTATAAATGTCACTAAAGCAGAGCTCAGGCTGCACCCCTCTCCTGAAACATCACTTTAGTTTTTCTTCTGTTGAGAGATGATCTGAATGTACTCAGTTTGAAAGGTGAAATTGAAGGTCTTTGCAGTAGATCCACTTTACAGTCCTGGCCTGCAGTGTGATGGTGTTGTTGCCCCCCAGGAGTCCTCCTCCCGGACTAAAAGCCAGACTAACAGTGCACATTAAAGCATCCATTTCCTCCTGTTTGATTCGCTTTGTTTGAATTATCGAAGCTTAAAATATAAATGTGTTAATGCTCTTCCAAAAGTCTCTGACCCTGAGCTCAGTGTTTAACACTGACCTCCACTTCCTCTCTAATGTTAAATGTATAAAATCCCTTCAAACATCATTATTACATTTATCATAATTTGGTAAGAACACATCATAGTCTCCCCTTTTTTTTCCTCCTCTCTCTCTCATCTCCTGTGACCAGACCATAATACGAGCAGCATCGTTGCCACAGCAACCACCAATCTTGCCAGCCTTAATTGGACCTCCTTAATGAAGTTTCCTGTCAAGAGCAGAGAAGAAGAGAGGCAGGAAAGGAGCGAGGGGGTGAAGAGGGTGGGTCAGATGTTGACAGGGGTTTATGGGTAATTCTTTCAGGATATCAGCTGTGTGTGTATGTGTGCGTGCGGGTGTGTGTGTGTGTGTGTGTGTGTGTAGGTGAGTGGAAGGAAAGCAGGAGGGGAAAGAGGATGTGCTTGTTTCTAAGAATAGATGTTGGAGACAGAAGCGGCTGTGACGCGGCGGTGTGTTGCGGGAAAGCATGCGTGCGTGAGCATGTGCTTCGGCTCCGGGCGTTTCTGCGGATCGTTCAGTGTTTAATCCACCGCTTCGCCGCCCTCGTCATTCCCAAGTGGCAGCATCCAGTATCTGCCAGCTCCCCAAGGGAAGGGGTGGAGAAAATGAGAGCGCGATGAAACAGAGAGATGAGGCGAAAAAGATGAACACAAGTGAAGGGGAGATTATGTGTGTAGAGATGTAAGGAGAAGAGATGGGATGAAAGATACAAAGGTGGAAATGAGATAATCGCTGTTGCACAGGGAGCAAAGGAAACATGGAAGAGAAAAGGCAGTAATGAAAGGATGAGGAGCAGACACGGATACAGAGGAAGGGCAGAAAGGAAGGCCGAGTGAGAGAATGAGTCTCTTCTCAGTTCACTGGAGTCCTTTCATGTTTCCGACTCATCGTGTCCGCAAAGGGAATCAAAGATGAAATGAATAGTGTGATCCGCGGCGAGCGTGGGCGGACTGGAGGACGTCTCTGTGTGTGGGTGTGCGTTTGTGTATTGTGTGTGCATGTTCGCTTGTTTTTGTGCCGTATTTTATTGTTTCTGTGTCTTTGTGTAAAGTTGGATTTGACACTGTAAAAATGATGGATTTTTGCTTGAGCTGCACATGCAGATATATCTGCATGTTGCATTTTTTTACCTCTTTTTTTCCCAGTAGTTGTGCCCCCCAAAGGGCAGATTGAGGAGCACTGAGACACAAAGATCAGAGACCTGGGGTTGAGTCCAGCTTCATTGCTGTTTCACATCATTTCCTGCTGACACGCTGACTCAAGCCCTCCTTTGTCTTTCTGGCTGTTTGAGTGACTTCTTTCCACTATTTTCAGATGCTGTTTAATGCGAAACATCCAGTCACGATCAAGAATTCATACATCCACAGTTAAATATGAAGCTCTTGTTTTAATATTCACGCCGGCTCATTTTTCTCTGGTTGAAGAAGAAGAAGAAGAAGAAACAGCCTTTATTGTCCCACAGAGGGGAAATTTGGGTGTAACAGCAGCCGCAGTTATTATAAATATAAATAAAAATATAATAATTCACACTATTAAGAAAAGAATATATATATATATATAAAATCAACAAACAAGATTAACCTTAATAACCCAAAAGTGTGTTTTTTGCAGGTTGAACTTGAAAGCAGAGACAGAGATTTGAGCCCTGTATGAGTCTGTCTTCACTCAGAGCCACGATGGCAGTAAAGGGCTGTTTGAACTGCCAGTGTGACATTAGCTTCACAGGACTTCAGCAGAGGGACAGTGAGGACACGAGCGAGCGCCCTGGTCCCGCTGCACACTGGCGGGGTTAACTCTGTAAGAGGGTCGAATTTAACCCCAAACCCAAAAAAATCAAAGCTTAGGAAAAATAAAGTAAAAAAGCAGTCGTCCCAGATGGGATGCAGACCTCAGCATCCTGATCGAGTGACCTTTGGTGTCTCAAAGTTGGCTCTTTTAAGAAACGAAGCTTTAGTGATTTTAACTCCTACGCTGAGTCAGCAGGAGGTCGGCTGCTGCTGCGGCGGCGGCGCGCTGCAGTGAGGCGGGATCACGGGTGTGTGGGCGGCTTGCTGGAGGTTGAAAGGTCAGAGGACACCGTGATGACCTTTTAAGCTGTTGTTACAGGAAGGAGATCTACATGCTATTCAAAATGAGTTTTTATGTGGCGAAGATGTGCTTGATTAATCAGAGGATGTGTTTCTTAAATCTGTGGCTGCAGGCTGACCTTTAAACTGAAAGGGGCTCACTGAGCACAGATTTGGGCTCCTGTCATGGTGCAGCCTCTGCTGACCACAAACATTTCACAGTTAACCGTTTTTGGGATGCCATTAAATATTTTAACATGTGAGAAACTGAGATTGTGTCATAAATGTTCATCATTATACCAAAATAAACAGCGGGAGGAGCCACAGTGGGAAACGTGTTTGTGTCTGCGGTGAAGGAGAGGAGGAGGTGTTAGTGTGAGGGAGCAGGGACAGAAAGGCAAAGATCATCGTGTGTTTTAATCTCTGTGACTTCTTTGTTCTTTTTTCAGGGGTTTGAATGAAATATGAGTTTGTGCTCCGAGGAAAAGCCTTTCTTCTTTTCTTTGTCAAGTCTTTGATCCACATGGTCATTATGTGCTTCTAAAAGACTCCTGAAAGAGGAAACTAGCTGATGCAATCAGACCAGCAGCATGACACTGTGGAGGGATATCTACTTCACTAAATTAAGATTAGGCTTAAAACTTAAACTAAAAACTAACTTTATAGTTAGGGCTGGATCAGGTGACCCTGAACCCTCCCCTAGTCATGCTGCTATAGGCCTAGGCTGCTGGGGGGGGTTCCCATGATGGGGGGATCATTCTGACTGTTTCCTCTGTAATATTGTACTGTCTTTACCTGCAATAAAGCGCCTTATATACATTTAATAGAATTGAAGTAAATCAAAGAAGGAAACGTAATGTTGTTACTTTGTTTCAGTCTGCAGTCAGTCCTCTGTTACTCCAGCATGCAGACGTTAGCAGTGATGAATAGTTTCATTTTTCTGGACACGTCCCCTTTACCGTGGATTGACTTCACAGCACCAGCTCATGTTTAACTGCAGCTGCAGCGGGCCTACCACTGAGTCTGACTGATTTCATAAATACTGCAGAAATATTGATCTGCTCGGTGAACAAATAGTTTTATGTTGACTACATCTGAGATGAACAGGAAGAAAAACAGGTATTGTTCTTATTTATTGATTCTGCCTGCATAAGTTTCATCATGAGCAGCCGTAATGAAAGCTGAGAATCTCAGCGAGAGCTGAGCATCTGCAATGATCATCATTGATTAAGTACAAAAGTTATCATTAGGAGATTTATGGGATCGGAATGGCTGCATGTGGAGACTGTGCTTCACCAAGCACACTGAAGGGAAATAGATTTGTAGAGGAAAAAATAGAATCATTTTTTCTTTTCTTTTTCCTTTTTTTCCTGGTAAAATATTGTAAATGCCAACACATGCCATCTCGTGCTCTGAGTGGGTGCTGGCTTTTTTAGGATTTTGTCAAATAACTTTTATTTCTCACAGAACTTTTTCAGTCTCCTGCTGTGTGGGGACGGTGTGATGGACACCTGGTGGTAATTAATAGTGGTGCAACCTGCGTACAATACATGTTCGTTTAGAGTGTAACGGTGTCTCTGCAGTCTTATTCCGTCCATCAGGGTGAGACTCGTCATCGACTTCCTCAGACCGAGAACTGCCATTCCCATCAGAATCATGATGGGAATGTTCTGCTGTGCCAAACACATTTGATTTTCCAAGATGAGCTCAATAAATTCTCTGTGTGTGTGTGTGTGTGTGTGTGTGTGTGTGTGTGTGTGTGTGTGTGTGTGTGTGTGTGTGTGTGTGTGTGTGTCACAAAGCGTACTTGATAATGAGGGTGAGAAGCTGCAGCATTGCCCTCTGGGAGTTGGAGGCAGACAGAGAAAAACCCAGGAGACCCAGGCGGTCTGCAGCCCCCATTGTTTTCAGCTAATAGCTCTTGGGGAATCACCTTATTGGTGTAAAAGTGCTGTTAATGCCTGTCAAACTGTGCCTTTTTTTGTACATTTGTAATGAAATGGGAACAAATTGTGTGTTTTGTAACAGGCTGTAGTAACAGAGTGCCTGAGGATACAGTTTAATGGTGATTCTTTGCTAAGTTGTCTGTTAGACTTCAGTTAGCGTGGTCAGCTACAAGGACTGAGCTGCAAACGAGTGAAAAACAGCCAAAAACAGTTTGGAGCCTTTTTGAACTGTGTTTGTGCTCAGAGCCAATCAGAACGTTTGTTGATGATGATGCAGTTTGTTCTTCGTTCTCTGAATCGATGATTTTTGAACATTTGGTTTGTGTGTTCATGCTGTTGATGCCTGGGTTTGACTGTGCTGTCAAAAAACAACAAAAAAGTGTAAAAGAAGTGAACTCATCAAGGTCGGAGGTCATTTAAATCCAGCATTTTGTGGATTTTTGTTCTTCCTCTACACTAAGAAGATAATAATGATCAGATGAGTGCTGGGTTTAGTTGTCAGGAAACACTTTATGCTGATTAAAGTGATGATTTTGATAATAAAACAGGCATCACTGCATTCTTATTGTGTATTTTCTAACTGAAATAAAGATGCAGCAGAATGTGTTTATGAAGGGTCCATTCAACGGTTAATGAGATATGTCTGCATCTATACATGTTTTTGCAGTTATATTGGATATGATTTTTTCTTCATTTCATTGACTGAACAGCAAATGAAAGAATACACTAGTGTGGGTGTTTTCTCAGGAATCAATACTCCGTCTTTGACACCCGTGTGATATTTAAACCGAACGCCTTCTGGTTTGTTTACTCGACCCCTTTATTGGGCTCAGGGAGAAGAAAAGAAAAGATGTGCACGAGGAAGGAAAAGAGAAAAAGATTGACTCAGATTTTTTCTCTCATCATTCTTTCCTGCCTGCTCCATCTTCCTTTCATCAGTCTGCAGCTGTCAGTTTAACCTGGATGGCTGGACATTCAGACACACAGAACAGAACACCTGGAAAACAGAGCGTCTACACACACACACACACACACACACACACACACACACACACACACACACACACACACACACACTGATGTAAGCATGTTTTTTTCTCTTTAAAAAATTCTGGCTTCAGGGCTGCAGTCATGTCCTCCTTTATATTTTCTCACCCTCTCTGTCTCCGTTCATCCATCTCCGGCTTCCACACTGGATTATATATCTGCTCGTGTCAGACCGGAGACATCTTCACTCAGATTATAAGTTTCATTTCCTGCGCATCCATCCATCCGCCCATGTGTCCATTCACACCTCCACCCATCCATCCGTTTCTCTGAGCCTTTATCGGCTCGTCTCTGCGTGCAGAGAAGAATGTGCTACAGCGGCAGCTTATCTTCTCATTTCACACTTGGACCTGTCCATTTTCCCGACTCATTTTTCCAAACTAATGTCATCCATACGAATGTCTGGCACCTAAACAGACGGCTTCATGAATGAGGCAGATGTGAAGTTACTTTCTGAAAACACGAACCTCTGCAGTGTCCTTAAAAATAATCTAATAATCTAATATTTTCAGTGACAAATAATGGCAGTAATTTATAAAGAAATATCAAATGAGATTTAAATGTCATCTGTTCCTCTTAAAGGAAGGAACGTGATAATATGTTGCTGTTTTGTAGATCGCTCTGACATCAGTGACTGATTTACTGCTCTCCTCACAGGCTGAAGGCCTGAGAGGATCCTGCTTTCCTCATTCTGTTTCATCTGCAGCAGATCAGTTTCCTGCTTCCTTCTTTATGGAGCATCATTAAAACTTTATTTATTTTAGATTGGAGGTTTTAGTATTATTCCTCTATGAGTCAGTTCCAAAAGAATACATGATTGCTTTTTAATATTTCTTTTTGTCAGGAAATCCTGTGAAAACTAATAATTCTCGGTCAGTTTGATTGTGTAGTTTCCACCTGTTTGTCACACTTACCTGCACATGTTACCCTCAGTGACTCGTTAGTAGTTAAAATTGATTAGCAAAGATCACCAAAGTAAAAGCATGTAGCGTTCACCAAACCCGTAACTAATCACACTCAGACTGGAGTGTGATTAGTTACGGGTGTCTCGTTTAAAGGGAAACGCTCTTTGTGTGTCATTTCCTGCATGTTTACATAAGTAACTTCCAATTATAGAAACAAATGGCAGATATGATCGTTTAGCTTCAGGACTCCATGATTTTTTTAGCTGCTGTTATTTAGATTTTGCAGAGTAGTGAGACTGCTGCATGACCGAGATCAAACCGGAGCTGCTCACTGAGGTCTAAAAGCTCGATCCATTCCTGATGAATTTTAAAGCTTTGTTGTTTCCTTAATTGAAGTTTAATGAGATTTAAGCTATTTTAATTAAAGAGAAACAATCCTGCAGGTATGAAACATGTTGGTGTGGTGCAGCAAACAAACAACACTGAGCAACAAAAAGACAAAAGGACACTATATATATGTATCTTAAACTGTTTACTGGGAGAAAAGAGAGACAAACTGATAATGGCTGGATGGACTTGTGTGGCTACTTTAGGTCACATGGATTTCTGTTATCCTGATAATCAAGTAAAGTGTGTTAAAAATGAGCGCCCAGTTTATTTGTGCAGTTTTCTGACTTTGTGTAGTTACAGGAGTCCAAATCGCCCTCACAGCTGTGATTTACACCAGATACCTGCAGCTGTATCAGTGCTGCTGCTGCTGAATACGATGTCACTGCACAGGAATTTTAATGAACAGTGATTCACTGTGTGTGTGTGTGTGTGTGTGTGTGTGTGTGCGTCTTTGTGCGTGCATAAACTCTTTAGCATTATGCAGTGTAGTTCAGTCTGTATGAATTATGTTTGAGTATATTTTCTCTTCACTGATTCAGTCACTGAACTTCATCCCATGATTTTTTTTTTTAGAGGGGTAGATACACACACACGGTCATGCTGTAGTTTGTAGCACTGTGTGCGTGCCTCTCTCATTGAACATACTCACCAATGAGGGCAAGAAGCTGCAACTGGGGTGCGGTAAGATCCGCTCACCCACCCCCCCTCCCACTTATCGTAATTGGGGTGATGTGAGTATATGTAGTGGGAAGAATGTGTATGACTGTGTGAAAACTTCAGTGTTATTAAAATTGGAGGGACAGATATAGTATGAGCACTGAATAACAGCACCCATCCACAGCACCCCCCCAAGGCCCTCAATGTCTAAGATGTAAATAAAATTGAGGAGCAGGCAGCAGTGAACAGAAAAGTGGGGCCACCTCAGCAGCTCCACCCACTTTCCACCATGTGACACTACCGCCCCCACAATGCAGTGCAGTGTGGGTGATCTTCAGACTGAAGGCCAGTTTAGGCCTCTGAATATTTGGTTGTTCCCGTCTGAAATCGTTGCAGCAGAACAGAATGGGGTCGCTTCCTCAGCATCAGTAATTTTACTCCCAAACAAACAAACAGCAGGTGAAAGTTAAAGTTTACAGCCAGAAGAAACGAGAGAAGAGTGTAAAAATAATTTGTAACAAATGTAAAACAAGAGAAGAACCTCTGTGAACCAGAACTGTGCTGGTTCTGCAGGTGGAAACGTCTCTGATCTAACGTAAGACTTCAGATCTTTCCACTTATTCAATAACAGAAATGAAACCATCAGATCTGTTGTTTTAAAACAAACATCAGTCCATCAGTGGGAACCAGTGTGGTCTTCTGCTGCTGGAGCCCATCTGCTTCAAGGTTCCAGAGATGCTCTTCTGCATACTTTGGTTGTAACGAGTGGTTAATTGAGTTGTCTTAAAGCAGCCTGGCCATTCTCTGCTGACCTCTGACCTCAGTGAGGTATTTTTATCCAGAGGACTGCTGCTCACTGAATATTTCCTCTTTTCTCTGTAAACCTTAGAGATAATTTTGGGGAAATCCCAGCAGATCAGCAGTTTCTGAAGTACTCAGACCAACGACCCCACCAGGGTCAAAGTCGTTCAGATCCAGTGTTAATTTTGACAGCAAATTTTGATTTAGTTTTAGTCCTAATTTAGTCATCTGAATAGTTTTAGTTTTAGTCGACAAATTATGGTAAGAATATAGTCGACTAAATCTACAGTCGATTTAGTCGACTAAAATATAAAGGGTGTAAAATGTAAATGCTTTTTCTTCAGTTCCCTTGAATTAGTCATTATACACACTTACACAAAATCAAACATTTATTAAAAGTTATGGAATATTATTAATAATATTAACATTAGTGTTTCAGCTGCTTCCCACACACCTGATCATTAACACCATCTTACTGAGATAATCCGAGCGTTTTACAGCAGGACGCTCTGAAAGGTACAGGGCAGTGTTCAGGACTAAGATTAGGAAAGGCTAATCCACCGCGGTGTGGAGATTTTCTCTAAACACAAACGCTAAACTGGGAAAAACACTTTACCCTGCATGACATTAAAATGCTGACCTTTGCATGCAGATCTGGGTGACTGGTTTGCAGATGTCGTTTAAGATTTGTCGTGTTTTTACCCGAGATAGTCGCCCCACATGGTTTACACATCGTTTTGTTTGTCACAGCATCCAAGGACAAATGTGTCCATACATCGGCTCTTCTCTTTCTCCCTGCTGACATTGTTTACATAACTTAGTTCTATCGGGAGTAACGACCAATCACAGGCTAGTTTGGTCTTCCCGGATTTAGAGCAAATTTGTGCAACTGTGCGTTTGATTGGATGATTTCCTAACTTGTCCCGCCCTGTCACAAAATTAAATCAGTTCTGATCTGATGTTGTCCCCGCCAAGCATTTTTGTCTCATTTTCATTCGTTGACAAAAGTGTCAATTTTCATTTTTATCCTTTTAGGTAGTTTTTATTTAGTTATCGTCTCGTTATCGTTGGGATGGCTGTAGCTCAGTAGGTAGAGCAGGTCACCTACTGATCGGAAGGTCAGGGGTTCGATTCCTGGCTACTCCAGGCTACATGCCAATGTATCCTTGGGCAAGATACTTAACCCCAAGTTGCTCTCTGACCGTTCCGTCAGAGTGTGAATGTGTGTGGATGTTATATAATTAAAAAGCACTTAGCTTAGTTAATATGGAAGTGCTTGTATGAATGGGTGTGCATGGGTAAATGTAAAAAACGTGTTGTATAAGCGCTTTGAGTGCTCTGACTGAGTAGAAAAGCGCTATATAAGAACTAGTCCATTTACCATTTATCGTCATGAAAAAAAGGGTCGTCGACGAAAACTATGACAAAAGTATTTTGTCAATGAAATTAACACTGCTCAGATCGCCTCTCTTCCCCCTCCTGATGCTCAGTTTGAACTTCAGCAGGATGTCTGGAACATGCTGAGATGCTGTTGCTGCCGTACGATTGGCTGATTAGATATTTGCGTTAACAAGCAGTTCAATTGTGTACCTAATGTAGTGGCCGTGGTTGTGTCGCTGTGCTGACTGCACTGTAGTCTCACACGCACGGTTACTTTGTTCCATCTTGTCTTTTGTTCTTGTTTGTGTACATTTTTAGAGAGAAGCTTTCAGAGCGTCACATAATCCCCTGAAGGAGGTGATTTATTGTGATTATGTGCATTTTGGTGTCAGTCTGCCACCTGTAATCCCAGTCAATACCATGGGTGTTATTATGATTTTTCAGGGTGCCTTACATAATAAATTTCTTTTTTTTTTTTTTAAAGAATTTGATTGTGTTGTGTCAGATGAGGACCACCTCCCATGAAACTATCATGTATTCCCTTCATTCATATATGAGAAAATGAAGGCTTTAGAAGCAACCTCTGTTCCTAAATCCAGTAATTATGGGATTACCAGAGCATAAGGGATTTCTGATCTTGGCGTGGGGTAGTTTTAATCCACACATAAATTCTAATGCTAGAAAGAGAATATTATGAATGAAAGTAAAAACCAGCTTCTAGCCCACCTCCTCAGACGGTGTGGTATCCTGTGTCCTCGGATGTTTGACTGCTGCTGATTTAATCACTTTTAGCTGCTTCTCTGATCATTTCCAGACTTTTCCTCCATGAATAAGTTTCATTTTTATTTTCTTCAGATGTCTATTACTGATGACATCCACTGGAAGATCATAATTACATCATGGAGCCCTCTCATATAAGGCATGATTACATTTATATAAGCTGTCAATCATAACTGAGTCAAGACCACTACAGTAAAATGAACATAGCAGTGATTCATATTTATTAGTGTGACTCTAAGAGCAGCAGCATGATCGCTGCAGGTAACAGATCAGGTATCAGTGCCAACAGCTGTGGCATTGATTAAGTCAGACGCAGCTTGAACAGGAAGAGCTGTGTGGAGGTGGGTTGCAAAGCGGCTTGCAGCAGCATGGAGGCTGGTTCATAATACGCTCTATATGAGGCTTCAGTAGTGAGGTAGGTGTCTCCTGATGTGGGCTGGCACTGATCTACTGATACACACAGTGTAGCTTAAGCTGAATGTAAACCTGAAATTATAGCTTACAATAAGATACACTTCAGCATAAACTAAAATGAATATGAGCAAAAACATAACTTATTCCCGTGCACAGATAAAGCAAACAGCCACAGGCAGTCTGCAGGGAGTCGTGGATCTAGTCGAGTTATTGTGCTGCAGCTTGCAGTTATCAGCTGGTCAAATCTGCCAGTAACAGTTTTTATTTCAGCCACAGCATTCATAGGTGCCAGCTTCAAACTGCATGCTGTTATATTTACCTGTGTTTAATGGCCAGGACCTGCTGCCACCATTTTCACTCCAAAGTGCACGTGTGCTGTGTAAATGCTGCAGGCTTCACAGGTGTGCGGGCAGTAAATAAGGGCGAGGGGCTCTGTGAATGATGATGTGGAGCTCTTTCATAGTTTGTGTCATTTTTAATGTTTTTTCCAGAGTCAGAGGAAACGTAGCGTAAATGCCTGTGAGCCACTTTAGCTTAGCGGGTGTTTAAAGCAGAACATGTGAGAGCTTTCATGACAAATGGATGAATCACAACTGTGTTTTATGAAGTGGCAACAGGAAAAAGAACAATATGACCCCCCCATTAATTTATATCAGAATGTGAATTGTTACTGTCACTACTACATACAATAAAGTAAATATGGCCTTTAAAATCCCTCCTCCAGTCATTTATTCTCATTTCTCTCCTTTTTGCCTGTATTTTCCTTCCTGTCTGGCTCCCCCTCCTCCCCCTCCCTCCCAGGCCCTGAACTGGGCTCAGCTGAGCGATGTCACGCACTGTCACTCCTTTATTTCATCACTCCATCATTCTTTTTGCCCCTCTGCAGATCTGGGTATTCATCTGTCCATCCATTTGTCTGCTCCCTTTAGCCTGACAAGTGGAAATGACTCTGAGAGACAGCGAGGCGAGGAAAAAAGTGCCGGCCGGGGGGGGGACAGGAGGGAAGTAAAGGTGGTGATAACAGAGGCAGAAAACAAACTGAGAAATAAACCAGAGGAAGCTGCTAAAAAGGTGCATACAAAAAAAAGGGTTAGAGTTCACCATTATTAATAATATCAGTGTATTTCTGATATTGCACAATTAGCAGCATTTTTAATTTGTTACCAGGTGCAGATTTAGCTGAAAAGGACAATAAGACTGTGCAGACGTGTTTGTGCGTTTGTTGTCATGCTCTATTCTTCATAGCACAAATCTCAGGCTCAAAACAGCCCTCAAAGGACTTCGGCGGGGGGGGCGGGGGTGGAATAAGTGGAGGATTTGTGCTTCAGGTACCATCAAGGTAGTAAAATATCGTACATTTGACCATTTATTTGTGATTTGGGGCCTTTTTTTAGTCATATCCTGTCAACAGTGCGTTATTTTACACTATTTGAGACAAGATGTTACAGCTCTGGTTTTCAGTGATGATTATTAAATGTTCAGATCACCTGTAGTTGAGTTGCTTTTTTTTGTATCACATTTATCATATTTCATTGGGTGGCACAAAAACCTGAACCAAGTTTAACTTTTGCTGATTTGGTTCAGAGCTGTCTGCCTCAGACCCTCAAACCACCGATGAAGGGGCTCAAATTAGCTGCATGTGTGGGTAAACAAATGTGAGTGGAACACAGAGGAACCAAACTTTGCACTCCTTTCTTCCTTCCTTCCTTCCTTCCTAACCGGAAACCTGCCCAGCCACACGCCTCCTGACTGAGCAGCAGCAAGAGCTGAAAAAAGGGCAATGCAACATTTGCTGCAACCAGTGCTTCAAAAAGCACAGCTTTTACTTCGAAGGCTTTGATGGTCCCGTTTCCAGTTGGAGTTGCACTTTTCTCATCATTCAGTGAGTTGTTGGCAAGTGTTTTCAGATAAGTTGGCGTCTTCCATGCAAACTATGGATGACTACAGAAACCTGCTGTATACATAAGGTCATATAGTGACTGGCAGCAACCTCCAACCACTTGGCAACCGGTCAGAGAATACACATTTTTCTCTAAGTTAGCAGGGAGTTGCTAACTGGTCTCTAACCTGTGTGACTGAGAGAACCAATCACAAACTGCTAAGGTAGGTTAGTTTAGAGACACACAGGTTATCTGTAGCTCAGGTATGCACTGCAACAGATACTGAATACTGAAAAGCAATAATTAAGAATGATTTCCAGATCTTAAGACAAAACAAGTTCTCTCTTTCACGAGTCACTGGAGTGTTTTTAAATTGAGCATGAGGGCAGGAGGTTCAGTGATGTATTTATTCATACACAGCGTGGCCAATAACCACTTAGTAAGGTCGGGGAAAGCAGACACACTAATCCGTCTTATTGGATTACAGCACCTCTGCGTGTGAGGTTCGTTTAAAGGGTGTCTTGTAATTTTAAGGTTACATTTTGGTTTTATTGCATTAGATCTCCTCATATTTAGTCTGCCTGCTCCTGATACTTTCCCTCTTATTGCACACTTTTAAAATTTCAGCTTATTTCCTGTTAGAAACACATTTGGACTCCTCTTTGTTTTCTTTAGCTTCTCATATTAAGTTTCACGACTTTAATCTGTTCACATCTCATCGAGCTGCTGTGAACCTGTTAATAGTTCTCTTGCTTTCTTTATTGTTTAGCTTCTAAACTGGTGCTGAATTTCCTCGGGGTCAGGGGTCAACAAGGCTTGGAAAAAAAGCCCACACTTGGAATTTCAGACGTTCCCTTTGAGGGTGAAAACAAGGGGGCAGAAATGCAGGCGCAGCCTTTTTCTACATTATGCCCGTTCTCCTGATCACGTCCCCCCCGCGGGCCACCGTGGATGACTCACAGTCATTTATGAGCTGAAGATTCAGTCGGTGTGAACATGAAGTGATTTCCAAGGAGAAAACACTGTCTGCAGCCCCGAGCAGAGGGATGTAACTTTGTTTATGTGATGATATATGTTGATTTAAAATGAGACAAATGTCAGTGACAGAGCACAAATAAACTGTTTACCTCCCGATACACAAGTCATTTAATTCATAGGTCAACAAAAACCCTCAGAGAAGAACGAATTCCTTTAAAATCAGGTTGAGATGGTAAAAAATGTCCTCTGGTAGAAAATGTACTTTCTTACCTGGCTGAGTGGCTTTAATAATGTCTGCAAAAAAAAAGTCTTAAATTTGACTTTATTCCCTGCAGAAAGGCACTGAGAGAAAGAGAGAAACAAAGGACATATATATATATATATATATATATGTCCTTTGTATATATATATATATATATATATAAAGAAAGGGGGAAATAAACATGGAGCAGTGTGTACCTGCTTTTGACGGATGTGGGGTGAAAGGCGGAGGGAGTGGGCGGGCAGGCAGCCCCACGGCCCTGACGCATTGCCTTGTGGGGAATGGGCACTGATGCGTAGCAGGCTGGTTGTCATTCTCAGGGGTCCAGCTCCATTAGAGAGAAGAAAAATAGCTCTCAGTGATGGTGTGAAGGTGTGTGTTTGCATCCTGCATGCGTGTCTCAGAGACAGAACGATGTATGTTTGAGAGGCTCGGCCTCCATCAGGAACAACCTGCAAGATGCTGGAGTGGAAATGTGTGTGTGTGTGTGTGTGGTCCGTATACAGGGCCACATTTATTTCCATTAGAAAAACATGCTTGTATCAGAGTGTGTGTGTGTGTGTGTGTGTGTGTGTGTGTGTGTGTGTGTGTGTGTGTGTGTGTGTGTATGTGTGTGTCCATGCTGGCGACTGTATGTGTTCTTTGTTTGTGTGTGTGTGTGTGTGTGTGTGTGTGTGTGTGTGTGTGTGTGTGTGTGTGTGTGTGTGTGTGTGTGATGGGCATCTTCCATTAGGAGCAGCAGTAATGTGATCTAGTTGTGGATGATCACACAGCCGTCTTTCATGTCCTCTTTGTTCACTCGGACTCTCTCTGCCCCCCCACCCCACACACGCCGCACACACACACAGACACACACTTTGGACTTTAAAGTCGCCCCTCCTTCCTCTCTGCCTTACTCACTTTATTATTACCTCACTCTTTTTTTTGTTTCTCTCTTTCACTTGTTCACATGCTTGCTAACTCTGACGTGCACACACACACACACACACACACACACACACACACACACACACACACACACACACACACAGATCTTTATCAGCAACTAGCATGGAGGGAGCTACTTTTCTTTTTGACAGAGGGCTAATGGGACTTTCTGTCTCATCAGGACAATTACACACCTGTTGGATCTCTATCACACACACACACACACACACACACACCAAAGCCCCCACCCTGCAATAAAACTCTTATATTATACTGTCACCCCCACAGCCTCAGCAGTGTATAGTGTTACCAGAGTTATCACAGCGTGT
This sequence comes from Archocentrus centrarchus, assembly GCF_007364275.1. Classification (NCBI taxonomy): domain Eukaryota; kingdom Metazoa; phylum Chordata; class Actinopteri; order Cichliformes; family Cichlidae; genus Archocentrus; species Archocentrus centrarchus. The sequence continues at coordinate 6,508,211 of NC_044356.1, forward strand.
CACAACCTTGGCTCTGGGACTTTAAGTGTGTGCATTTATTTGATTTTTTTAACCTTCATTTATTTAACCAGGATATTGTAACTCCTCACATTACAAAATCTCAGACAGACAGCAGTACAATCAGCAGTGGCTGCACAGTAACACACATAAATACACACAGCAAAATCACACAAAATAAGTACACCAGTGTGCACACAATAAAGAGCAAATGGAAACATATGAACAGGTTTCCTAAAATCTCCTTAGATCCACGCTGTGACCCCACCTTCTCCTGCTCTCAGTTCATTTTGCTGAGCATGTTGATTCCGGGTGGAGGAACGCCTTTTTAACACATTTTATTGTAACGCTTAAATCCAGAGGGAGGAACGAGATATCACGATATCATCATGGTGTCTAGCAGCCACCTACCCAGTGTTAATTTTGACAGCAAATTTTGATTTAGTTTTAGTCCTAATTTAGTCATCTGAATAGTTTTAGTTTTAGTCGACGAATTATCATAAGAATTTAGTCGACTAAAATATAAAGGGTGTAAAATGTAAATGCTTTTTCTTCAGTTCCCTTGAATTAGTCATTATACACGCTTACACAAAATTAAACATTTATTTAAAGTTATTGAATATTATTAATAATATTAACATTAGCGTTTCACCTGCTTCCCACACACCTGATCATTAACGCCACCTTACTGAGATAATCTGAGCGTTTTACAGCAGGACACGCTCTGAAAGGTACAGGGCAGTGTTCAGGACTAAGATTAGGAAAGGCTAATCCACCGCGGTGTGGAGATTTTCTCTAAACACAAACGCTAAACTGGGAAAAAACACTTTACCCTGCATGACATTAAAATGCTGACCTTTGCATGGAGGTCTGGGTGACTGGTTTGCAGATGTCGTTTATGACTACCTTCTTTTTTTTTTTTTTTTACCATTTATGCACCCTATAAAAACATTATATCATTTTAATACAACAATACAACACATTTATATCCACAAAACCTGAGTAATATGATGTATATGATATATTATGATGTCATGGTGTTGCCCACCAACCACCAAATGGATCAAAATTACATTTATATAGCAGCACAAGACCCATTTTTTTTTACTTTTCTTACTGTGATTACAGTTATATCAGTTTGCCTGCAGCACACACTGACCAAACAACACTGTAGCATGGGCTAAATCACAATATACCAGCAGGTAGAGCCACAAATGGACAAAGCAGACCATCCAACCAAGCACAGAGAACACGTGTGGGTAAAAGCTTTAAGGTTTGCATTAAATCTCAGTGCTCCAGTAAATGTTCTATATGCACTGGGATATAAATACCACCATGATGCAGCATCTGCATAAAACAAGTCTCGTTCTTGCTCTCAGAGACAGTCGGTCTCTTAAAGTCACAGCCCAGTTTCAATTAAAATTTTCTCACCAGCTGCTGAATGAGCTCTGTAAACGAGTCATCATGTATATCAGCATCCATGTACACAGATGCTAACTTATATAAACTTAGAGGTACTGACTTATATAAACTTAGCACAAAAAGTAAGGAAATGTGTGTGTAGTTGGTTCTTTCTTTGATGTTTCTTGGCAGTAAATCTGATCCAGTTGAAAGCCTGTTTAGTCCCCTTACATGGAGCCTCGTTTGTGAGGAAGATTCATTTGTGGGTTGAGCAGCAGAGTTGAGTCTGTGGGTTGAGCCCATGATAAACGTTCCAAATCTTCTCTGCCAGTGCCAAAGCAAACCAAGTTTAAATACATATATAGTGTACAGAATAAAGCACTGCATGAATGTAGGGTTAGAAATGTGACTCACAGCTGAAGCTCTTTGTGAGTCCTCAGTAAGACTAGGAAAGCACTGTATACATAAATGTGAGTACATTACAGTGCATTAAGGGTGTGTGTACCGTGTATTCATGTGCACTGTGTGAAATATGTTACAACATTTCTTTGCAAATACTCTATTTTTGGCAGAGATAATGTTTCTGTGGTGATCCAGTCTGTGATAGAGAGAGAGAGAGAGAGAGGGAGGGAGCAGCAATAATGGGAGAGAGAGAGAGGGTGAGTGAGTGAGTGAGTGAGTGAGTGAGAACTCTAATGCAATTCAGAGCTGATATAGTGAGACTGTCCTCCACTGTGCTGTGTAATAGGCTATAGTGCTTTCCATTTAAATCAAGGTTTCAGTTTATTTGAATTAAACCAAATCCAATCAGAGGCAGACCATGGGGAAATCACCTCTGTCTCTAGATTGAAGATATGTTTACACACACACACACACACACACACACACAAACACACACACACACACACACACACACACACACACACGTACGTGAGTCCCCTGGATTGGGAGGGTTTTTCCATAGTTAAGGATTAAGTGCTGTGTGCTTTTGTTACTTTCTTAAGAATTCTGTTCGTACATAACCAATTTACATCACATAATACATTTTTCTTTTACAGAAACAAAATGTTTCAGTGTTTATAATTTGTTTTTACTATCAGGAGAACAAAATAACCAACAAAAGCTGAAAACATTTGTGAACATAAATGAAAATATCTCCAAATTGAGCAAATGAGTTAGCTGGAAATGGTCTTTAGAAGAGTGCAGGTAGAGTCTGTGGCATGGTTGTAGTCTTTAATGCTTAATTATGCAACAACAAAATCCAAACAAAGTGAATTTCACTGACTTCAGTTTGATTCCACTGTGGGAGGATTATTGAGCCTGAAAGTTTCTTTATTTGCACTTTGGTCAGAATGATGAACTTGATGGTTTGCGTTTCCACTTTTATCCACATGTTACACTTTCCTCGGTTACCAGGGTGATGCCTCTGCGAGAGGTGCTGTTGATATTACTGCAGGAGGTCACCTGTTTGTCAGGGCTGTCAGCACAGTTGGGTTTGTGTGTTAGCTCTGACAATCAGGCGTGTCATCACTGGAGGCGACCTCCATGCAGAGAGATATCAAGATGAGATCTGCAACCAGTGGCAACCCCATATCTCTGCAGTGTGGGACTGAACCCTGTCCTCCAGTATGACCGGAATAAATCAGCCACACGTCTAGTAGTGACAGGAGGCAGATTATTAACCATATTTATGGGACCAGTTTCAACTGAAAACCCTTTAATTTGTTACCAGCATTCAGAGCCACCAACTGTTTTAAATACTCTGCTATAAGTTATTCATTAACAGTTTCTGTGTTCTGTTTAGTGCTTGGCAGGTACTCAAATTTGATTTCCTTCCAAACACATTATATATGCATTCATTTTAGTATAATAGGGACAAATTCTGCCAGGACTAGTTTCTGTCTGCAGTGCGGTTTTCTGTGTAATCCTCCATATTGGAAGAACCTCTCAAATAATTACAAGCAGAAGTTTCTAATTTCTAAAGGAGAAATCGACAATTTTTTAAAGAATCTGTCTCCTGCTATTAGATAGTTATTTTCAAAATGAGGAAGAAGCACTCAATAGTCTGTTTTTAAAGGCATGAGTCATGCAAAGACCTTTTCATTCAGGAGTGACAGAGAGCGTTTGAAAGGAGCTGACCCCGTTTAAAAAGTGATTGATGGTATGAATAAAAATCACGCTGGCCGCTTCTAAGGCGCCGAGTCTTTGTAGGAACCTCTTATTAAATGTGATAACCTTGAGAATACAGTCATCTGTGTTTTTTCACTTTCTGTTTGCACCACTTTACAAAACAGACCATTTTTTTTGGCTTAAATGGGACATCCACATAAAGAATGCATGCCAGTCAGTCGTGCACAGTCCACATCTGAGCCAAGGCCTCGTGAGCAGTTAAAAACTTAACCAATGACTCCGAGCTGAATTCAATGTTTTTATGAGATGAGGAGATGCTGGATTTGAATGTTAATTTTCATACTGGCACTTATCAGATGTGTTTGTTTTTTTTAACTAATGGCCTTTGAGCAGTGTGATATTTGTGAGTGGTGGATGAGCTGAAGCAGACCCAGTTTAGACTGTATGTGTTAGTATCTGTTCCCTCTAACCAGGCTGTAAAACTGCTTCTACCATCACTTGTACTAAAAAGTCATTAATATTTTACTGGCAGATGCTTTGGTCCACAGAAACAGTCTTCCTGTCACACATAAACACATCAAGATCAATCTGATACCTTGCTCAAGGGCACAATAACATGTGGAGAGGAGCTAGTTTCAGAAGGATCTGTGGATGTATGGACTGATAAGCAAACAAAGCCCCTAATACATAAAGATGGTGTTAAAATTGAAAACAATTCTGACTTATGAAGTCATCTCGCTGACAAAAAAACAAATGGGAAAAAACAAAAAGTTGGATTTTGTAACAGAAATTTAACAGGAACTGAATTCAATCAGTGAGCAAACAAATTTAAAAAGTTTATAAAAGTGTGAAAGAAATTAAAAGTTTTCACTGTGTTTGTAGGAATTAATTGTCAATAAGAGAAAGTAAGAAAAAGGAGGGAAGAATGTGTTATACTTGATTTGGTTTTGATGAAAAAAGTTAATAATTTAATCTCCAGCCGTCTGTTAAGTCTATTAATCAATATTTAATTTTAGTCTCCAGGCAGGTTTGCCTCTCATTCTTTTTTCAACTGATTCATATATTTGACTCTAATACAGTACGTATGTATTCATCCTGTTGGTGTTCTCTTCATCCTACTCAACCCTTCTGTCTTATTTAAGTGACTCTGGTGCTGGAGGCTCAGGTGTCAGCAGACCCTCATCCATTTTACCTGTGAAAGCCCGCACACCTGCAGCATCTTCTCCTCTGGATATCTTAGAGTCTCACTTTGAGGCTCCAGCATTCATCATCTCTGTGAGAAGGCAGACATGCTTCTTCTCAGACTGACACCTGCTTGTCCATAACTATTTCTTCTGTCTCTATGATGGATGCTAGTACAGTTTGTGCTGTTTGTCAGCTGAAGTGTGTCAGATGTGACGGGACCAGTGTGTGCTGCGTGTCACTGTCAGATGATCATTCTGGTCATATATTAACTCATTCTCCACATCTGAATTATGTGGCTGTTATTCTCATTCTCACTCTCACGCTCTCTCATATACACACACACACACACACACACACACACACACACACATATAAGTTATAAAAAGGAACATTTTCACAGTCCTATGTAAAACTGAGTATGTGACCATTCAGATGTGTGTTAACACAATGCCACAATCTTCCCAAGACTTGATGTCCCAGCAAATTCCCCCCAAAGTCCGACTGTGCAACGCTCAGCGAAAGTGCAAAAAATCCAAGAGGTGCATCTCAGACTACAGACCTCAGTTTGCATATTGAATGCAGTACATTCAGAAAAAGACTGAACAAGCATGACTTGTGTGGAAGGTTGCCAGGAGAAAGCCTATCTAAAGGAACCTGGCAGTGTGTGTTAGGTTTGCAAAGTTGAATCTGAACAAACCGCAAGTCTTCTGGAACAATATCCTTTGGACAGATGAAGCCAAGTCATTGAGTTGACCTCTGCGAACTCTGTTTATCAAGGTATTCGAGGATCAGATCTGACAGCTAAAGCTTGGCTCCAATTGGGTTATACAACAGTTTTCCCTAGTGCACCAGCAAATCTACAACAGAATGGCTGAAAAAGAAAAGAATTGCGGTACTACAACGGCCCAGCCAAAGTCCATACCCCAGCTCTGGTGGAATCTTTACAGAGCTGTGTATAAACAAATACTGTAAACTACATTTCCACAACAATGCCAGAAACTCGTTAAAATCATGCAGAAAATGATTACTTTGTTGCTGCTAGAGGTGGTTCTTCAAGCTGGCTTGCATATTGTACTTCCTGTTCCTGTTACAACACACACTGCTGTTTTGTGATTATGTTTATGTAACCCACATACTACTGATCGGTATGAATGGGCCCTGAGTTCGTATTCAACGACATTAATTACTTAACCACTATAACATCACACACTCTACAATTGGAATTAACAATACCACACTTTAATTAGAAAACCACCAAAAACACACTTAAATCAATATTTCAGTTCTTTCAGGTCAATTAACGGTTCAAATATACATGTATCCCCACACCCAACAGTCCCAAATAAGGTTATTAAACAAAACAAACCCGTTGCAGGCCTGATTCGGAGCTCGGGTACGGTGAGACCAGAAACTTTGCGGTCCTTTCACTCAATTAGAGCCAAAATAAAATAATAAGCCAACAGTACCTTTTTCCAATATGGCGGTGCAAACGTTCAGTCCACGTTGTCCCACACAGGCAAGAAACACAGGGAATACCCGTCTGGTCGCCGTTTCCCGCGTAGCCAGAGGAACTCTGAACTATAGGTAGCTCAGCGCGCTATCTGGGATCCTCTTTTGTCTGTGTGCGGTAAGAGTCAGCCGAGTCCTGTAGCGATTAGCCGGGCTAGCCAACCGCAGCTTTCAGACGATCAGCGCGGCTAATTTCCGCTCGATTATCCAGCGAGCAAACCACGACTTTCAAGTCCAAACACTTAGAGGCGTAGGCTGCGCCAAATTAAACTGTCCTCCTTCCGTCCACCTGGCCGATGCCCGAACACGGAGTACCAGTTTAACTCTCCATAAAACTTTCACTTTTTCAGTCAAAGTCTAGCGCACCTCTCTTCTCGGGTCTCTCTTTTTCCTTCTCCCTCGCGCACACTCACACCACCTCCAATCAGCAGCCAGTACAGAAACAGGTGACTAAAATGAAACACTAGATTGGCTTTCCTTCACAACAAATGAAATGAACAAATAAAATACAATATTTATGGCAAATTAATTATCTTAACACCTTAACATTTGAAATTTTAACATTCACATAAATGCATTTAACCACATTCAATCAACTTATTTATGTCCATTTCCTACAGGGCTACATTTATGTTTATTGAGATCCCCATTAGCATCAGCAGCATGCTGCATCAGCTATTCTTCCTGGGGTCAGTTTACAAAAAAAGATAAATTACATTAACAACAACAAAAACAAACAAAAAACAAATTAACAAAAATCATTACAGTATTCAAATAACACATGTTTATGTTCAGAATTTTGTTTAATGTTTTGTGGTAGTGAATTCCATTCATGCATTGCTCTAAACATCACTGTACATCATGGGTATCTTTACTAAATGGTAGTTTATGGTAAAACATAGATGGACTTTTTACTGTAATTATGTTATTTAGAAAATTTGTCAGTGCATACAACCCTCTATCCTTCACCCATAACCAGGAAAGCTGATGATACATTTCAGCAACATTTGTCTTAGTGCCACATTTTAGAGCCACACATGCTGCCTTATTTTGCACCAGCTGTAATTTTTTAATATTGCTTAATGATGTATTGGACCAAACAACAGAGCAATAATCTAAACGAGACAATACAAGAGTTTGAATGACATCTGGGATTGTTTGTTTAGTTAGATATTCCAAACATCTTTTAATAACAGACAAACTACGACCCATTTTAGAAACTACTCTCTGGATACGTTTATCAGTTTACTGTCTATAAGAATTCCTCTCCCACTTGTTTAACCAACACATCCTTTATATGGAGATCCAGTTGAGGTTCGGCTCTTAGACAATGATTTGTTCCAATGACAATACTCACTGTTTTAGAAACATTTAAAATGAGTTTGTTACTGTCCACCCAGTCAACTATACATTCAATCTCTCGTTCAAGATCAGTTTTAATCTCAGTAATAGACTTTGCTGCTAGATACACTGTAGTGTCATCAGCAAACATTGAGATGCCAACTTTACTTAGCACTGATGGTGAGTCATTTGTAAATACTGTATATAGAGTTGGGCCAAGAAAACTGCCTTGTGGCACTCCATGTTTTACAGTTTTACTGTCTGAATAGCAGCCATTATAATAGACCAGCTGTCTCCTGTCACTAACATAACTACTCATAAACTGTAATGCTGATTCTACAAAGCCATAAGATTTAAGATTCTTCAACAACATCTCTTGATCAATAATGTCAAAGGCTGCAGAGAAGTCAAGCAACACAACCCCAATTATATTATTATTTTCCATTTCCCACAACCAGTCATCTGTCATTTGAGTTAGAGCAGTTGCAGTGGAATATTTTTCTCTGTAAGCATCAGAGATGTATAAAGTACTGGAGTAGAGGAGTGGAGTAGAAGTACAAGTACTATGTAAAAAAATTGACTTGAGTAAAAGTTGAAGTGTTCTTTCGACACCATACTCAAGTGGAAGTACAGAAGTACTCAATTTTTTTGGTACTTAAGTATTGCAAGTAGAAGTATTTCAAAAATTGCTATTCAAGTACCGAAAGTACAAGTACAAGTAAAAGTACAAGTACTGTGTATATTAAAGAAAGGCAGTCAAAAGTTTGATTATCATTGTTTATATTATTTCAAACATTTGAAAGGCACAATGTATTTGGCTGAAGCTGGAATACAATGATAAAAGGCCATACAACTGTTTACAAAAAAACAAACACAAATAAAACATCTCAAAAGGCCAGAGGGGCAGTCCACAGAGCAGCTAAAAGACAAACCTGGACAAGGTGTTCCTGGGACGTCATCCATCTCGATATCGGACAGTAAGCTGACGCGTTTTGTCCTCAATACTTGCAAGCAACAGCGCAAAAGGCGGAGACGAAGCCTGCGTTTTTTTTTTTAGGCTTGATCGCTCAAATCGCCCAATGATGAGCCAGCTTCATAAACCGTGACAGCGCCATCTACCGCTCTGGCATTGATACTATGACTTGGGGATGATTTTTTTTTTTTTTTTTATAAATTTTATTTTAAATTTTCAAGATTAGAACATACAGACAAACAAACAGAACCCAGATGCACAAGTTATACATAAAACATTCCAGTTGACAAATGGTGTACCCACACAGCAAATGTATATAAAGTCACATACATGAGAGTACAGACACCCATTGAGGGGCAACCGAGGGGAGAGTCCACGACAAAGTATGTTCAGCTTAATCTAGTCTGTGAAAAGTGTTCCAGGAAGGGATTCCAGTAGTATGAAAAAGTGTCTTTAGAGCCTTTACGAAGTCTTTCCATCTGTATTATGGACATCATGTCCGTCACCCAAAGGCGAAATGAAGGGGAAGCAGAGGACCTCCAGTCCCTCAGGATTAGTCTCTTGGCAACAATCAGTCCCAGTTCCAGTGGTTGCCGCATTGTAGCGGGTATAGTCCCCTGCGCTCGAGGGCATCCAAAAATTATAAGTTCTGGTTCAGGTTGTATGGGAGTCTTGTATGCTTTGGAGTACCAGTCAAACACTTTAGACCAAAGACCCTTTAATGAAGGACAAGACCAAAAAGCATGAGACAGTGTGCCTTCAGAGATGTTACACCTGTCACATATGGGGGAGACAGAGGGATAAATCTTATGCAATCTGACCTTTGAGTAGTGTAACCGATGCGTGATTTTAAACTGAATTAGCTGATGTCTGCTGTTTATTGAACACGAGCGAATTTTGGAGAGGCATCTGTTCCATAAGGGTTCAGGGATCGTTATCCCTAGCTCGTTTCCCCAGGCCTCCCTGATTTTTGTGGTGTGTGCTACAGTGTGGTCACTAAGTAGATGTACAATTCTTGTAATGAGATGTCTAGAGTCAGGGGAACTCACAAGTATGTCAAGAACACCGTGCTCCCGTGGAAAGGTGTCAAAGTTCTCAATTTTTGACTTAATGTAATGCCTGACCTGCAGATATCGAAAGAAGTGTGAATGGGGCAGATTGTATTTTTCTTTCAATAGGCTGAATGATGCAAACTTATTGCCAATATACATGTCCTTAATCGACACTAGCCCCTTTTCCCTCCAATCATGATAAGCTTTGTCCTGCCAAGGAGGCAAGAAACTGTGGTTAAAGCAAAACGGCGTCTGTGCTGATGTATTTGGTAATGCAAGGAAGGTCCTGATCTGATTTAGGATTCTTACTTCGTGTCTTAACACAAAGCTCAAATTTCGATAGGCTTCTGGTTTTTCGAGGCGGGCAAACAGCATAGCTGGTAGGGAGGAGTTATTCACCAGATTGGATTCCATCTTGAGCCACAGAGGGAAATTCATCCCTGGGTTACCCGGGAGGCCCTGTTGCCAATACATTAGTGCTCTGATATTGGCAGCCCAGTAATAGTGTTTAAATACAGGTAGGCCCAGACCTCCCTCCTCCCTCGGCCTCTGTAAATGCACTCTAGAAATCCTAGCATTTTTCCCATTCCATATATAGGATTGAATGATCGAATCCAGGTCCTTGTAGAAAGTCGCTGTAAGATAAATAGGAAGATTTTGACATAAATACAAGAACCTAGGTAGGGAGATCATTTTGATCGAATTAATGCGTCCAATCATTGACAGAGGCAAAGTCTTCCAGTACTCAATATTTTGCTTTAATCCTGATATAAACTCTGCGAAGTTTAGTTTGAATATAAGTTTGGGGTCTTTGGGTATAGTAAGACCGAGATAGGTAAGATGGCTCTCACCACTTTAAATGGGACTTTTTGTAAGAATCCAGATGGGAACGTGTTGGAAAGAGGCATCAACTCACTCTTTGACCAATTGATTGTATACCCGGAAATTTTACTGAAGGATGTAATCAGACTGAGGAGGAGGGGGACAGATTTTACAGTGTCGTGCAAATATAATATCACATCATCGGCGTATAAACTAATGAGTGTCTCAACACCACCGACTCGGAGGCCTTCTATGTGCGGGTGCGCCCTGATTGCTGCAGCAAGTGGTTCCAATGCAATAGCAAAAAGTGCTGGTGACAGCGGGCAGCCCTGCTGAACTGAGCGCTGTAGGCGAAATGGAGCTGACCGGTCATTATTTGTCAGGATGGAGCACAGGGGTTCTTGATATATCAGTTTCACCCAGGAGATGAAAGTCTCGCCAAACCCAAACCTGCGCAATGACTCAAACATGAACGGCCATTCTACCTGGTCAAAGGCTTTGTGTGCGTCAAGGGCCAGAATAGAGGCATTAGTATTTTTATGATCGAAGTATACAGTGTTAAGTAGTCGTCTTACGTTAAAAAAAGATAACCTGCCAGGGATAAACCCTGTTTGATCCGGATGAATGATAGATGCTAAACATTTATTCAATCTAGTGGCCAAAATTTTTGTGATTATCTTGCGATCAACATTTTGCAATGCAATTGGCCTAAAGCTGGCCGGGTCGGTTTTGTCCCTCCCCTTTTTAGGAAAAAGAGAAATGTTAGCCTCATAAAGAGTTCTGGGCAGTTTTCCATCCTTTTTTGAAGCAGACATCATTCTAAACAAGAGTGGTGCAAGGAGGTCGCAAAATTTCTTATAGAAATCCGAACCAAAGCCGTCAGGCCCGGCTACTTTGCCTGATGGGAGGGATTTTATAGCTTCTGTGACCTCCTGAAGCGTCAAGTCGGACTCCAGATAGTCCCTGTCAGACTTATTCAGTTTAGGCAACGGGAGGGAATCGAAAAAATCATTAAAATCGGATTGTGTTGCATTATTCTCGGAGGAATACAGGTTAGCATAGAACTCTCTGAATCTACGATTTATGTCGGCAGGGTTGGTTAAGAGCACGCCGGATTTTGACTTAATGCTATAAATTGATCTCGCGGCTTGGGCACCCTTGAGCTGTAGTGCTAACAATTTGCCGGGCTTATCTCCAAGCTCAAAATTCTTCTGTCGTAGTTTCCAAAGCAAATTGCTAACCTGGCTGCTCATAATTTCGTTATATTCATATCTAAGTTTAAGTATTTCCTTATAGTCGCCAGGTGATTCAGAGATTTGGTACTTTCTTTCCAGGTTGGAGAGGGCGCAATTGATTTCAAATAGGCGTTTATCTCTTCTTTTTTAAGGGCTGAAGTGTAGGAAATTATTTCGCCGCGCAGAACAGTCTTTAATGCTTCCCACAAGATGGGGTCTGATACTTCACCATTATCGTTTATTTCTATAAAGTCCTTTAGTTTGGAGGTTATGTTTTTAACAAAGTTATCATCGTTAAGAAGGTTTGCATTAAGTCGCCAGGAATAACCCTCCCTAGGGAGGGACAGATTTAGTGATATGGCTAGGGGGCAATGATCAGAAATCAGTATGTTATGATATTTAGAGTCGGCGATTTGAGAAATAAGATTGTTACTTATTAGAAAATAATCAATCCTGCTATAGGATTTATGCACATGTGAGTAAAATGAGTACTCTCTACTCGTAGGATGTTGAGCCCTCCAAATATCAACCATATTCCTTGCTTTGAGAAGATTATTTAGAAGTTTGGTAGACGCCGTTTCTGATGCTGGTCGTTTAGATGATCTGTCAAGAAAGGGGTCAAGATAACAGTTTAAGTCCCCTGCTATTATTACTTTTGAATGGCTATCATCGGGAAGCAGGTCAAAAACTTTTCTAAAAAATTAGGATCATCTGAATTTGGGCCATAAACATTAAGGAGAGTTAATGGTTCCGAGTTTATGGTGCCAGTTACCATCACGAATCTGCCCATAGGGTCACTGACCACAGATGATGTCTGAAATGGGATATTCTTTCTCAATAATATGGCCACACCACGAGCATGAGAGGTGAACGGCGACTGGTATATCTGAGACACCCAACTACACTTTAGTCTATGTTGTGCATCTTTTCTAATATGGGTCTCTTGTAGGAAAACAATGTCTGCAGTTAAGGACTTCAGGTGTTTAAAAATTTTCCCCCTCTTCATTGCACTGCCCAAACCTTTTACATTCCATGAAATCAGTTGCAGATTTCTCCCCTCTGTCCGCCCCCCACCACGAACATCAGTCATTGAACGCATATATTGTCGGAACTGGCAGTTTTGATGCTATGCGATACAGACAAATAACACATGCGCATCTGGGTAGAACGAAACAAACAATTAACACACACCTCGAGCCCCCCCCCTCCCACATCACGGCGTCTGCGGAACGCGACGCACACCCCCCCCCCCCCCCCTAAGCAAAACAGGAGCTGCCGGACAGATAGCGGACCGTACACAGTCCAGTCGCGACGACCCCCACCACAACAAACATTAAACTGGCATAAGAACTAAACAACTCTACCAGATAATCTTAAAATGTATTTCTGAAAGAACAGACCCAGGTTATTCAGCATGCGTTCAGGGCGTCCATACGCTATTAAAAATATAGTTCGTCAGAAAAACCACTGCATAACGGAGGCGGCTAACACCGGAGGGCCAGCACACCTTAAGACAGAAGAGAGGAAAAAGAAAGAAAGAACGCCACTTGGCTCACTATTCCCTTTCAGTCGTGCCGCCCATCCTCCGCAGGCGAGCCGCCTCCGCCTGAGCCGGGTCGCTGAAAACCTCAGGGGGGTTGCCATCAAGCCATTGCACCTGCAGCCGAGCCGGGTACCGCAGCTGGAACTTGATTCCGTTCCCTCTCAGGGCTTGCATCACGTTTCGAAAGGCGCGGCGCTGGCTCATTACTTCGCTGGTGTAGTCAGGAAAAATCAGAACTTTGTTCCCCTTATATTCCAACGGCTGCGTCCTGGCCAGGCGTAGAATTTGCTCTTTCATCTGAAAGTGATGTATTCGGGCGATGATGGTACGCGGTTTCTCACCCGCCGCCGGCCTGGCCCACAGAGAGCGGTGTGCGCGGTCGACCTTCAGTGGATGCGGGAAATGTTGTTTGCCCAGTAATTCGGGAATGAGCTTAGAGACAAACTCGGTTGGTCTCCCCTCTTCTGAGTTTTCTTTTACGCCAACGATTTTGATGTTGTGCCTGCGGGAACGCGCCTCCAAGTCCAGCAGTTTGGTTTGCTGCTGAGTTACAAGCTTTGTAAGCTCCGCACATTTCGTTTCAAGTTCCCCCAGACGCTCCTCGTGTGCGTTGATTGCTGATTCTTGGCCGGCCATGCGGTTCTGTAAGTCAGTCTGTGCAGCCAAGACAGACTGAAGCCTGGCTTCAAGGGCGTCGAAACGCTCATCAAGTTTCTCCAGGATTGAGGCTGACATATTTTTACATATTTCCTGGCACATTACGAGCATCTGGGTTTTGTCACCCGAAGCGCAGTCCCCAGTTTCGTTCACGGTCCCGCTGGCGAGGCCACTGCTAGCATTAGCCTCATTAGCACTAGCGCCGCCGATGTATCCGTCCATGGTCTTATTTTTCCCGGAATTTGTGGATTTTTTCAAAGGCGACATGATGCCCGGTTGCTAGTCGGGGGTGCAGGACCAGCGATGCTGGCTCCTAGATGTTTTTATCGTGGAATTTAAATATTTGTTTAAAGTTGTGGTGGAGAGCGCAAACCAACACGTCTACATCCTACAGCTGCGCACTAGCGCCCCCCATGACTTGGGGATGATTAATAACGTTTTCATAATAGTAACGAGTAACGATTCAGCACGTGAAAAATGTATCGGAGTAAAAGTATTAAATTAATCAAAAATATATAGTGGAGTAAAAGTGAAAGTAGGGAAAAAATATGTACTCCAATAAAGTACAGATACTGCATTTTAGTACTTAAGTACAGTACTTAAGTAGTTCTACTTCGTTACTATACATCTCTGGTAAGCATGTTGATAATTTGTGAAGAGATCATTGTCTTTAAAATAAGTGTTAATCTGTTCGTGTATAATTTTTTCCATTATTTTACTCAGAATTGGCAGTAAACTAATGGGTTGACAGTTTGTTCCAGTAAATGTCATTTTTTAATTTTTTAATAGAGGTATTACTTTTGATATTTTCCAAGCGGACAGAAACTTGTTTTAATTTAAACACTGATTAATTATATGAGTTACGACTGGAGCAATAACTGAGGCTATAGGTTTTACTAGTCGCCCGTCCAGTTCATCCACTCCAGGAGGTTTGTCTTTATCAGTCATAAGTAATGATTCAATGCATACGTTTTTAAAAATAAAATTGCATGTCTTATTTCGCATCATTCCATTTATTAGTGAATATGATATATTTTCCTTGTTCAAGGTGCTTCTTAAGGAATCAATCTTGTGGTGGCTGTAGCTCAGTAGGTAGAGCAGGTCACCTACTGATTGGAAGGTCAGTGGTTCAATTCCTGGCTACTGCAGGCTGCATGAAAAATGTATCCTTGGGCAAGATACTTAACCCCAAGTTGCTCTCCGACCGTTCCGTCGGAGTATGAATGTGAGTGAATGTTAGACGATTAAAGCACTTAGCTTAATTAATTAAACATGGAAGTGCTTGTATGAATGCGTGTGCATGGGGTAAATGTGAACGTGTTGTGTAAGCGCTTTGAGTGCTCATATCTGAGTAGAAAAGCGCTATATAAGAACTAGTCCATTACCATTTACTTGTTTAGAAAATAATTGTTTAAATGATTGGCTATATCATATGATTTCATTAAGTATCCACTGCCACTCCAAACAGGAGGAGGTATATATATTACCTCCTTTCAAGAGAGAATTTAGAGTTGTCCATGATTGTTTACTCTCTTTATGGTTTTGTATATTTTCTTGATTGTATTTTTTCTTTTTTCTCTTGTTTTGTTTAGTTACAGAATTTCTCAGTGTACGATATGTAATCCAGTCTGACTGAAGCCCAGATTTAACTGCAGTCAGCTTAGCTTGGTCTCTGGTCAGCATTTGTTGTTTTAAATCCTCGTCTATCCACGGAGTAATTAATTTACGCACTGTGAACTTCTTTACAGGTGCATGTTTGTTTACAACGTTAGTTAAGAACTTATCAAATTTCTGAAATGTGTCTTCAGGATCTTTCTCTGCAAACACTTCTGTCCAATCAACATTTTTAATCTCCTCTATTTAACAGGATTAAAATGACTGAATATTCTTTTTCTGATCATTTTTGGAACAATTTTAGGAATTTTTGTCTTCCTTACTGTTTTTATTAAATTATGGTCGCTAAAACCTACAAGAGTTCATGCAGAAAAGTGACATGTTTGTAAAAATGTGGTCAATACAAGTTGCTATTTTAGTTCCATCGCTTTTGTGACTTACTCTAGTTGGTTCATTTATTATTTGTTAGACCACAAGCAGCAGATGCAGTTATTAGTTTTGATTTCATGGGGCAGTTTGAAGTGACATTTTTATTTATTTTGTTTCATTACATCAGATCTTTATTATTCTTTATGTTTATGTTTATATAACAGTATTTATATTCTTTTATCTATATCTATCTAACTCTTAAGATCTTTAACAATCACAGCTTTGGTTTCATCATAGGATTGTATCATCACCTTGCAATTCTGGTCCATGTTGCTTTAATTTTGTTTGTTTTTAAGAATATGTGCATGTTTTGCAATTTCTGCATTTTTAGGAATCAAGTGTTCATTTAAGTATACCTTAGTACCTCTCAGTTTTTTTGACTGTTTAATTAAGTCAATTTTATTTTTCCTGTTCCAGAATCTGACAATTATGGCAGATTTTACTGTGTTATCTTTTTTGGGAAGTATATGACAGGCTTCAGTGTGACTATTCTGAATGGATACTTTACTTTCAAAAAAGTTTCTCATCTGTTGCTCAAGCGTTTTTAGTTCTTCACCTGGCGCATCCTCTCCCTCCTCCCTATTCACTGATACAGCTCTGGCATATGTTCGATGTTTTGTATCCAGTCCTTGTATGATTATATCGTTTGCCCTAGAATATTGTTCCAGATCCTCAATTCTTCTTTCTAATTTTTCAATTTTTTTGTCTTTTTTGTTAACCTTATCTTCCAGTTTATCTACTATTTCCAGTAGTCCTAATAGCTTTGCCTGTTGTGTTGTTACTTTAGTGATTTCACCAGACATGAAGTTCAGTGATTTTTATTTTTTAATTTCATCCAGTTCCTCCTCCATTCCACTGTTGTTGTTTTTCCTCTCTGGCATTTTGCAATCTATTAAAGAGTTTCCTCACAACAGCAGGAACAGTAACCCCTCACCAGCTCCACAGGTTAGGGTTAGGGTTAGGGTGTGACTCATTTAATTACAAATCTTTAGATACTTCATAAGGTAAATATCACATACTTTATCCAAAGCTCACCCACAAATCATATATATACACTGCTCAAAAAAATAAAGGGAACACTCAAATAACATATCCTAGATCTGCATGAATGAAATATTCTCATTGAGTACTTCTGTACAAAGTTGAATGTGCTGACAACAAAATCACACAAAAATCATTAATGGAAATCAAATTTATTAACCAATGAAGGCTTGAATTTGGAGTCACACACAAATTAAAGTGTAAAAACACACTACAGGTTGATCCACTTTGATGTAATGTCCTTAAAACAAGTCAAAATGAGGCTCAGTATTGTGTGTGGCCTCCACGTGCCTGTATGACCTCCCTACAACGCCTGGGCATGCTCCTGATGAGGTGGCGGATGGTCTCCTGAGGGATCTCCTCCCAGACCTGGACTAAAGCATCCACCAACTCCTGGACAGTCTGTGGTGCAATGTGACGTTGGTGGATGGAGCGAGACATGATGTCCCAGATGTGCTCAATTGGATTCAGGCCTGGGGAACAGGCGGGCCAGTCCATAGCTTCAATGCCTTCATCTTGCAGGAACTGCTGACACAGTCCAGCCACATGAGGTCTAGCATTGTCCTGCATTAGGAGGAACCCAGGGCCAGCATATGGTCTCACAATGGGTCTGAGGATCTCATCTCGGTACCTAATGCCAGTCGTGCTACCTCTGGCGAGCACATGGAGGGCTGTGCGGCCCTCCAAAGAAATGCCACCCCACACCATTACTGACCCACTGCCAAACCGGTCATGCTGAAGGATGTTGCAGGCAGCAGATCGCTCTCCACGGCATCTCCAGACTGTCACATCTGTCACATGTGCTCAGTGTGAACCTACTTTCATCTGTGAAGAGCAAAGGGGCACCAGTGGCAAATTTGCCAATCCTGGTGTTCTCTGGCAAATGCCAAGCGTCCTGCACGGTGTTGGGCTGTGAGCACAACCCCCATCTGTGGACGTCGGGCCCTCATACCATCCTCATGGAGTCAGTTTCTAACCTTTTGTGCAGACACATGCGCATTTGTGGCCTGCTGGAGGTCATTTTGCAGGGCTCTGGCAGTGCTCCTCCTGTTCCTCCTTGCACAAAGGCGGAGGTAGCGGTCCTGCTCAGGGGCGGAGCTTCTGGAGGGGCTGGGAGGGCGGCACGCCCCTGGCTAGTGGGGGCCCGGATGGGAGAGAGGAGAGGAGAATAAGATTTCAGGTAGCCAGGCCTCTGTCACGTCCGAGGCGAGGTGGAGAAGGAGGGCCCTGTCTTGATTATATCGCAATATGCATGGCTCAATGTGCACAGTATACAACCCACTATACATCACCCATCATTCATGTTTTACACAGGGGTTTTAAAGGTTGCCACAATCAGGACTGAGTCATGGTTGCTCAAAACTTTACAAGACCGCCTGACTTTAGTGATGTAGTAGGTGTAAAATATTGAATAAGATGTTGTACTGCATGACTGGCTTTATTTTCACTCTAAAGGCCCTTTCACACCGGATGCGCTGCGTAAAAACGACATGAAATTTCGAATCTTTCTGATGTGAACTTGTCGTGTAACTTATATACACACCGGACGTGCTGCGTTTTTGCGAATAAAATCAGAGCGCTGCATTAGCAACATGTGAGTTCATAGCTCAAAACGCGCACTGATATACTGAATATACAGTGATGTGGGAACAGTAAACTCGTACTATTTTACCTCAGACACACAGCTACACGCTGTTCTGAGTCAGTCGGCTCTCTGAAATTATTCTCTGCCTCCTCACATGTGATCCCAACTCTGTCAACAACAACTGCCCACTGATGATATGAAATGTAAATGGTAAATGGACTAGTTCTTATATAGCGCTTTTCTACTCAGATATGAGCACTCAAAGCGCTTACACAACACGTTCACATTTACCCCATGCACACGCATTCATACAAGCACTTCCATGATTAATTAATTAAGCTAAGTGCTTTAATCGTCTAACATTCACTCACATTCATACTCCGACGGAACGGTCGGAGAGCAACTTGGGGTTAAGTATCTTGCCCAAGGATACATTGGCATGCAGCCAGCAGTAGCCAGGAATTGAACCACTGACCTTCCGATCAGTAGGTGACCTGCTCTACCTACTGAGCTACAGCCACCCCAATGTGTGCGAAAGCATCCCTGATGCAGCTTCAACTCCTGGATCAAACCATGAAACTCTCCCTGCTGCCACTTTCTAATGTGTTGGATGAACCCAGAATCTCTTTTTCCTTCCTTCTCTTGTTTAGAAAAATCACAACCTCATTACATCATCGTTTGATGTCGGCTACCTTTCTTTCACAGTGCGTTTTATGAGGGCAATTTAGTCGCAAAAACGCAGCGTGTCCGGTGTGTATGTCGGTTACACGACAGGTTCGCATCTGAAAGATTTGGAATTTCATGTTTTTACGCAACACATCCGGTGTGAAACGGCCTTAAAGGCCTTAGGTGGAGCATTTTTACGGACTAAGCTAACATGAGTGGCACTTCATAACATACACATTCCTGCTGTTCTGGGCATGTGTATGTTATAAAATGATGTTATGATGAGCTTTATTATTTGGGTATAAAAGGCCCGGTCATTTGCCCCACCCCCGGCCCGGCTCTGATTTGTTCCGCTAGTGGTCCTGCTGCTGGGTTGTTGCCCTCCTACGGCCTCCTCCACGTCTCCTGGTGTACTGGCCTGTCTCCTGGTAGTGCCTCCAGCCTCTGGACACTACGCTCACAGACACAGCAAACCTTCTTGCCACAGCTCACATTGATGTGCCATCCTGGATGAGCTGCTCTACCTGAGCCACTTGTGTGGTTGTAGAGTCCGTCTCATGCTACCACGAGTGTGAAAGCACCACCAACATTCAAAAGTGACCAAAACATCAGCCAGAAAGCCTAGGTACTGAGAAGTGGTCTGTGGTCCCCACCTGCAGAACCACTCCTTTATTGAGTGTGTCTTGCTAATTGCCAATAATTTCCACCTGTTGTCTATTCCATTTGCACAACAGCATGTGAAATTGATTGTCAATCAGTGTTGCTTCCTAAGTGGACAGTTTGAGTTCATAGAAGTTTGATTTACTTGGAGTTATATTGTGTTGTTTAAGTATTCCCTTTATTTTTTTGAGCAGTGTAGTATTCACTTGTTGTGTCTTTACGGATTTGCTAGCTTAGCATAGCTATTAGCTTAGCTCCCATCTGAGTTACTAAGAACATGGCTTCTTCTTCTGTCCCTCCTGCACTTTCTTGTCAGATGTTTAGCTAATTTCTGTCCTCCTTTAGTAATAATGATGCTTGTAATACATGTAGCCGGTTTGTAGCCTTGGAGGCTCAGTAAATTGGAGATGTGGCTCCGCATCCTTGAACATCCTAGCTAGCTAGGTCCCTGTAGTCAGTGCAGATGAGGGTAGCTTAGCCACTGTTAGCTCTGTTAGCTTCGGGAAAGCAGGCCAGCTGGGTGACTGTGAGGAGGAAGCACAGCCCTAAACAGAAGCCCCCGGTACACCCCCAACATGTTCACATTCTTAAATATCTTTTTCCCCACTCTGCAACACACCTGCAGAGGAACAAACTCTGGTTATTGGCAACTCTTAGGCAAATGTCTTCCAGGGGCTAGAGCAGGACAAAAGAGAATAAGAAGGAAATTTGAAACTTCTGGCTAAGGCTAATCGTAGATTTGGTAAGATCGTTATTCACATCGGCAGTAATGACACCCGGTTACGCCAATCGGAGGTCACTAAAATTAATATAGACTCGGTGTGTAACTTTGCAAAAACAATGTCGGACTCTGTAGTTTTTCTCTGGGCCCCTCCCCAATCAGACCAGGAGCGACATGTTTAGCCGCATGTTCTCCTTGAATCGCTGGCTGTCTGAGTGGTGTCCAAAAAAACGACATGGGCTTCATAGATAATTGGCAGAGTTTCTGGGGAAAACCTGGTCTTGTTAGGAGAGACGGCATCCATCCCACTTTGGATGGAGCAGCTCTCATTTCTAGAAATCTGGCCAAATTTATTAACCCTCCTAAAACCTGACTACCCAGGGTTGAGACCAGGAAGCAGAGTTGCAGTCTTACATGCCTCTCTGCAGCTTCCCTCCTCCTGCCATCCCCCCAAAACCCCATCCCCATAGAGTCGGTGCCTGCTCCCAGACCACCAAAAACCAAAGCTAAAATCAGCAAAAAGCTATTTAAGCATAAAAATTCAAAAACAATGAATAATACAGCTTCATCAACTGCACCAAAGAATAAAACAATTAAATGTGGATTATTAAACATTAGGGCTCTCTCTTCTAAGTCCCTGTTAGCAAATGATTTAGTAATTGATCAACATATTGTTTTATTCTGCCTTACAGAAACCTGGTTACAGCAGGATGAATATGTTAGTTTAAATGAATCAACACCCCCGAGTCACAGTAACTGTCAGAATGGTCGAAGCACAGGTCGAGGAGGAGGAGTAGCAGCAATCTTCAATTCCAGCTTATTAATTAATCACAGACCCAGACAAAGTTTTAATTCTTTTGAAAGCCTGACTCTTAGTCTTGTCCATCCTAATTGGGAAACTCAAAAACCTGTTTATTTGTTATTATCTATCGTCCACCTGGTCCTTACTCAGAGTTTCTGTCTGATTTCACAGACTTTTTATCTGATTTAGTGCTCAGTTCAGATAAAATAATTATAGTGGGTGATTTTAACATCCATGTAGATGCTGAGAATGACAGCCTCAACACTGCATTTAATCTATTGTTAGATTCAATTGGCTTCTCTCAAAATGTTGATAAGCTACTTAACTCTGCTCCCACAGAGGTTGATTGATTGATGCATAGTTGCGCAAAGACCACAAAACATAAAACCACCAAAAGTTAAGACCTTTACCCATAATTCCCTGCAGTATCACGAGTAAACACATTTTCAGTCATGGTTGGCCCGAGTGGAAGTAAACCCTGTAACTCAGGCAGTGCTGCTGCCACGCTCAGTTAATCAGTCAAAACCAGAAACCAAACCAACATGTGACCCACGTTGCTGCTTACCCTTTTTTTGCACATTCGTTCCAGGAATACAACTTTCTGAAATATTTGTTATTTCTTGGCACCAGCTTATAGACTTATGTGGCTTATAGACAGCTTAGAGAGCACATATGGTCACCAGAAACACACAGACATATTAGTGAGAGCAGATGCCACCCTACAGGCTTTTCATTGAGTTAGCCGCCACTGTAAAGGTCACTACAAATTACAAGTGGTCAGCTTGCCTCTGTCTACAGCAAACAGAAGACTCGCACCGACTCCGTCAGCAAAGAATTACACCATTGACCTTTTTGTGTTTATTTGTGTGTGTGAAGATGTCTGTGTCTGTGTGTATGTTTCTGTCAGTCTCTATCTTGTCTCACTCTAGCTTTACCTTCAGGTCACTGGCATTTTGCCCAGGCCTCTCACTCATAGCGATACCGAGATTATTACTATCGGTGCCCAGTGTTATTTATTCCTCCATGTTTGTTTTATGCAGGCTGATTCAGATCTCCAGTCTGACACAGGGATGTTTGGGATGAGCAGCAGTGTGAAGAAAATTGTTGCATAGTTTTATTCATTATTTACACCATTTTATATTTAAGTCACTGGTTCGATGTTTTCGCCTCGCTGCCGGCTCCATGTCAGAGTCTGTTGTCTAGTTATGAGTGTGTATACGCCAAGTAATGCACAGCGTGTGTGAATGAAACAGCTGTGCAGCACATCTCTGGAATCAAGGGTGTTGGTGTGGATCTGTGGTAAGCGCTTCTTATCAGTATTGCAACATTCATTAGTGTGCAGAAAACACACTCCACTCACAACTGTGGACTCACAGTCAGCTCTCAGCTGCAAGAGAACATCCAGAAAAGCTGCTGAATACACAAGAGTTAATGTGAGTTCATTCAAATGAAGTGTGTTTGTTTTAGTGCGTGTCTGTGAGTGCACCTGTGTGTTCTGTATTTTATGTGTTTGATGGATCTATCCCATCATGTTTACTCAGGTTTGTGATTCATTGCATGTGTGCGACTGATTTAGAGCAGGAGCTCCATAATCAGCACGGGTGTAACCTTTCAACTCAGTCTTTCTTTCTTTCTTTCTTTCTTTCTTTCTTTCTTTCTTTCTTTCGTTCTTTCGTTTTTTCTTCTTTCTTTCTTTCTTCTTTCTTCTCTCTCTCTCTCTCTCTCTCTCTCGCTCTCTCTCGCTCTCTCTCTCTCTCTCGCTCTCTTTGCTTCTCCCTCCTTTCCCCCCCATGAATCACCCAGTCGACTATGAATTGTAGTGTAATTCTGTAAAGCAACAGAAAACAGAGGCCTGTTTATGATTGTGGCTGTTAATCTGACTGTTCCCATTAACTCATATCGAGTCGTGTCTGTGAGCGGAAAAAGAGAAATTGGCAGAATGAAGACAAAACACCAACTTAATTTGTGGTCTCCTGTGACACACACCACACAACACTTGCCTGAGGGGCACAAACACATGGCAGATTCCTGCTGATAATTTATTACAAACTAGAAATAAGAATAGTGAGCGACATAAATTCACATGCATACAGTATTTATGGCAGATGGTGGAGATGTGAACATGAAGGAGATGAGGAGGAGGACAGAGGAAACGCCACTGAGGAGCCAGATGGAGGAATAAAGATGGGGAGTTCAAGGCAGTTCAGCTCCTTTTGACATCTGAGGGAGCGCGAGGGGTGACACGTTTCAGGACAGAGCTTGTGGAGAATAATAAAGAGAAACATTCCTGCATTTTTGGCACATGGAGATCCAATCTTCAAGCTCTAAAGTCAATCTGGAATTCCTGGCAAGGATTCCCATTCCCTCTGTTATGCTTGAACATAAATCTGGCTGCAGTTTGGTTATCCATAGCAACATCATTCATTTATCAGTCTCCTGCTGATGTGCATGCAAGGTACAGAGTGAGGAAACAGGGAGGAAAAACAAGCCCGTGCTGCTGAGCATCACTTCTTCCTCCAACATCAATTCCACATCTGCACACATTTCTCTCCAGAGTGTAAAAATATGTGCATCAACTCTGCAGGAACCAAAAGACAAAGCATGAACGATGAACTGTGAACTCTGAGCTATAATGGTTTTGGCTCTGCATCTCGACACTTGCACAGATATAAAGCTGGCCTGATCCCACTAAGTGCTGGGACCAATTAAAATGTTAAAACATGTCTTTTATATACATAAAATGTATGTTAGCAGGTGTCCATATAAAAGTAAAATAACAGGCACTGCCCTCACATCTTATTTTAATGCAGTGAAGACATCTGCCAGTTTCCTTACAGCTGGGAGTGTTTCTGCTGTATGTGATGGCGTATGTGGGGGTTTTACTCAGGACTGAGGGTGGACCGTGTGGATGTTTTACCGGACCTTTGTGTTAAAGAGAGAGCTCAGCCCAAAGGCAAGGCTTTCAATGAACTGCTGTCTCTACATCCCAATGCTTTTAGTAGTGACAAAAAGGAACAAGGTTGCAGGTACGAGCAGCTGAAATCAGCTTCCCCAGTAGAGTGACTGCTCAGCCTTAGCAATAGGGTGAGGAGCTTGAATTAAGAGGAGCCATCCGAGTTGTTGTGAACTGCTAATCTGGATGGAGATTTCCTGAGCAAGTCCAGCTGGGAGGAAACCCAGAAATCACTGGAGCAAAATCTCATGTGGCCTCTGCCGCCTCTAAGATCTCTCAGGAGGAACAGGAAAATGTTACTGAGGAAAAGGACATCTGGAATACTGTGTTTAGTCACTGCAGGGGTGACACAGCTTCAGATAAGCAGAGGAAGATGGATGGATGGATGGATGGATGGATGATGTAGATCTTGTTATAAGATCGACTCTGTTAAGTTACGAGGCTCTTCCTCTGCAGTCTGGGAGCAGCACCGTTTAGCTGCTTTAAAAAAAGGAAATATTGCAGCCCTCTAACTCAGTGCTGGTGGTTAAATGTGTGTGATGGTCTCTGGTGTTTGTGGAGGCTGAGTTTGCAGCAGAGGGCATGAAAAGGGGAAACAGGTGTGCTGAGGGAAAACTGTGATACTGCAGGATCTGAACACAATGAAAGACATTGGCCCAGAAAGGGAGCTGCAGGAGAGGGCATCTGTCATGGTTGCAGCCTGCGGTCATGGCTCAGTGTCACGTTATCTGCATAATACCACAGAGACGATCAAGATATGGTTTAAGCACTGCAGCTTTCTTTTCATGGATCTTTATACGTTTGCACCCCTGAAAGTTTTACTGTTTGGCAGAAGCATTCATCCACGTTACAGGAGCAGGGCGGTGTAGGTTGTTAGTATGTGCAGCCAGAGCAGGAATAGGAAAGCAATCCTTGGCAGTGTTAAAGCCCCAATTACTATTCATTTCATCTCCTTCTCTCCTCTCCTCGCCTCACATCCTCTCTGTTCTTTTTTTTCCTCGCTTGCGTCTTTCATCTAAACTTCTCTCATCAACTCTTGGTTCATCACCTCTCTTCCTCCACCAACTCGCTTATCCTCTCGTCCTTTCACCTCCTCTCTACTTCTTTATTCTCTTTTCTTCTTTTATCTCCTTTGGTCTCTTCTTCTCTCATCTGTTCCACCGTCACTGTTCTTCCTCCTGAATTTCTCCTCTCTTCTTCTTACTTTATCTCTCCTCTGAACATTGCTGCTCCTTTACTAACCCCCCGCCCCCTGCTGTGAATCCCAAAGCTGAGAGTTTTATACGCCATATACAAATTTGAAACAGTACCAAACTTCAGATATGCATTTTCTGCTATTCAACTTTAACCTGTCCTGCTTCACACATGCACATGCACACACACGTGCACGCACACACATAAATCGGGGACCCTGGGTGTGCTACTACTCAATAGCTAAACAGAACATAGCCTTGAATTTCAGCCGTAGTAAGCTGTTCAGTAAGCAGGGCCACAGGGAGACTGAAATCCTCTGTTTGATGTTGGATGCCTCCACCTGCCCCACCTCTCCGCCTCATACTCCTCCTCGTCCTGCCTTCATCCTTCAGCCCTCCCTCTTCCACAACTTAAACTACTAGGCTTTGTCAGCAAATACACACATTCGCCTCCCACTCATATCTTCCACTCCTTTGGGGTATTTGACATATTGTACCAACAAGGTATTAAACTTCTGAGCTTTTTCTGACTCCTTTTAAACCAGGATCACACGGCAAAGGCCAAGAAATACACACATAAAAATGAAACAACACCCACACATTATGACACAGAGCTCCATCCCTTTAAAAAACATATAGTGTTATTTTTCTCTGGCTGAAAAGCTTTGTTATCTGATCGCCGTGACCTCGCACAAAGAAATGAGAGGAATTAATTTAGAAGTAGTAGAAGAAGACGCAGCATGTTTCTGTGTGAGCATGTCTGAATGAATTCTACTGAGCTATAACTAAATATCACAACATGTCCTCCAAAGACCGGAGCAGCGTCGTTACTGCAGGCTCTCAAACACAACCTGTACGAGCGGTTTCCTAAATGAGCTCCCACCTGTGGTTTTCCTGTGTCATGTGGTCACGTCTGTGGGTAATGTAGCCAAAGTGCAGGAGGTAGAACAATAACCTATTAATTGGAAGGCTGATGGTTCAATTCCAGGTTGTTCCATTCAGCATGCCAAAATATCCGTGGACAAAATACTGAAGCGTTTGTATTTATTTATTGTTTGAACTTTTAACTGCATCTAATCCGTCTAGTCCGCGTAGACTTTTAGAAATCTGAGGAGATCCACATTTATTTTCATATTTATTCTTTTTTTCAGGATTAACACGAGAAGACCGAACACGTCTTTGACACGCACGTTCGTCTATGCCCGTCCAAGGTCGCTAATTTAATTTTAAACAGCAGATATTGGTCGTAAAATGACAGATGATTGTTTTTCAAGGAAGACTGTCTCAAATATCAAGCATAGAAACTGTGTAGTTCTCCAGAGTTAAACTCGATTAAAATAAAATATGCAGCAAACGTCTTTATTTTTAGGCTTTGGTCAAAGACTGAAATACATCAGGACACAGCCACATGCACACACACTCTTAGCAGGACCCCGGGCCTCACTAACCAATGCTTAGTCTTCAGAGAAGGTCAACACAACTCAGCATGAGGAGTCTTTGGTGTACAGTTATTGGAAGTGGATGAGATGTTTGTGAGAACTATACAAACAACTCTTAATCTTTGAATTGAGCTATTTTCAGTGCCGTTGCCACGTGCAGAAAAACCAAGCACCTAGCCATGCAGCCTGTCTCTACAAACGTGTGACAGAGTTCATCATTCTGAAGACTCACTGAATTCCAGCATGGTAATGTAACAGGATGCAACAAGTCAGTCTGGGAAATTTCTTCCTAGATATTCCACCATCAGCAGTATGTGATATTACTGCAGAGTGGAAGCATTTAGAAACCAGGGCAACTCAGAAACACAAAGTGTCAGACCACTTAAAGTAAAGCTGAGTCACTGAGTGCTGAGGATAATGTGTGCGGTCAATGACATCTACCCCCTGACCTGACATCCTGGCTCCCCCTTCCCGTAGTATTTGTACCTCATCAGTCTCTAACTCTTGTTGGAGAAGTTGGAACACTGAGCTATTTGTTGCTTTGATGTTAGTCTGCATGACTCAAAGAATCCACAGATCCCACATCCTCCTTCATGTAACCCTTTCTCTGGGGCCACATGTGCAGTAGCATTCCAACAGTTCCCTGTTTTCCCTGTATGCTGTATTCCAGGATCTGTATTAATCCAGGCGCCAGTTTGTCTTCAGTTATCTCTCATACATATTAGACTGGGGATTTGAACCCGAATGTATTGCTGCAAAGGAGGCAATATTGCAGCACTATATTCATATACATAAAAATTGAATTCCTGCGGGTGGTCTTTTTCCTCCAAGCTTGGCTCCTCTACCAGAGGCCTGGGAGCTTGAGGGTCCTGCACAGTATCTGTTCCCAGGACTGCGCTCTTCTGGACAGAGATCTCGGATGGCGTTCCTGGAATCTGCTGGAGCCATCCTCCCAGTTTGCAGGGGGTCACTGCCCTGAGTGCTGTGATTAGCAGGGGACCACTGTTACCTTCACCTTCCACATCCTTTCCAGTTTCCAGTTTTCCAGTTTCACAGTTTGGGGATGGCCCCTTCCTGTTCCAACATGACTGCACACCAGTGCACAAAGCAGCTCCATAAAGACATGGATGAGCCAGTTTGGTGTGGAAGAACTTGACTGGCCTGCACAGAGTCCTGACCTCAACCTGATAGAACACCTTTGGGATGGATTAGAGCGGAGACTGTGAGCCAGGCCTTCTCTCCAACATCATTGTCTGACCTCACAGATGTGCTTCTGGAAGAATGGTCAGAAATTCCCATAAACACTCCTAAACCTGTGGAAAGACTTCCCAGAAGAGCTGAAGCTGTTATAGCTGCAAAGTGTGGACCCACATCATATTAAAGCCTCTGGATTAAGGATGGATGTTACTCAGGTTCATGTGTGAGTGAAGGCAGACAGTGAATACTTTTGGCAGTATAATGCGTGTGTGTGTGTGTGTGTATATATATATATATATACTCACACAGTGTATATATATACTCACACAGTGTCTATATGTGTAAAACACTGGATTTGAATGTAAATTAAACAAATTAAAAGCCACTCCCAAAACATAAAATCTAAACTGAACTGAACCATTAAAAAGAAATGAAAAAAATGATGCAGTAACTTTAAAATTGGAGTTGTCTGTCTGCTGTCTATTTCTATAATTAAAAAAAGACAACACAAACAAAGAAAGTGGTTTTTGGATATATTTTTATTATTACTATTTTAACTGCAAAGTAAAATTATAATGCAGCAGATTGTGTCTTGAAAAAAAAAAAAAAAACATTTTTCCTGGCAGAATAGGAAGTCAAATAATTCATGCAAATGTTGCAATCAACAGTTCATTATGCTGCGCACATAACACAGCGACCATCTGTCGGCTGGAAGCTCGAGCTGAATTTAAATGCGCGGCAGTCAGCAGGCCGTTTGCAGGTAGCTTCAAAATGATCACAGCGCTGTTGGACAGAAGTGCAGCTCATGTCAAACACATGAAACCTCACCTGACAGATTTTATTGTTATTAAACTCCAAATCAAGTGCCAAATGTTCTTTTATTGAATGGCAGTCTTTTCAATGTATTCCCTCACCTTCTGACTAATACACGCTGGGTGAAGCTTCTCTTTGAATCACTGAGAGGATAAATGAGAAATGAAGCACAGGTTGGGTCATCAGTAACAAAGTCATTATGACACATCAGATTAGATGAATGCAGTCTGGGAGTGAGTTATAGGAGTTATTGTTCTTTTTCAGGCTGTTAAAGAGGACCTTGATACCACATCATGACTGTTAAATATGAGGTTTTACACAGCAGCTAGCTTACTTTTATCAGCATAAAGACCTGAAACAGGAGGGCACAACTGACCTGGTTTCTTTAAAGCAAACTGATACACTCGCCACACACTTTATTAGGTGCACCTTTCTAGTACTGGGCTCCCCCTCTATACCTTCAGAACTACCTAATTTCTTCATGGCAGAGATTTAAACAAGGTGCTGGAAACATTCCTCAGAGATTTGGGGCCATATTGACACCATGGCATCAACTAGTTTCTACAGATTTGTTGGCTGCACATTCATGGTGTTCCATTCAATTCAGTTCAATTCTATTTATACGGTGCCAATTCACAACAGTCACCTTAAGGCGCTTTATATTGTAGGTATAGACCCTACAATAATTAAACAGAAACCCAACAGTCAAAACGACCCATATGAGCAGCACTTGGTGACAGTGGGAAGGAAAACTCCCTTTAACAGGAAGAAACGTCCAGCAGAACCAGGCTCAGGGAGGGGCAGTCATCTGCTGAGGGGCGAGAGAGACAGATCCACCAGATGTAGTGCCTGGGGAGGCTGTTTGAGTACTCTGAACTCATCCTTATGTTCAATCTGGGAACAATGTGGTGACAAAGAAATGGACACAATCAGCAGCAATAGTCAGGCAGGACGTGGTGTTCAAATAGTGCTCAGCTGGTAACAAGTGTGCCAAAGAAATATTCGCCTTTACACCACCTTTACCAGCCTGAACCACTGATACCTGGCAGAATGGATCCATGCTTTTAATGCCAAATCCTGAACCTACCAGCTGATGATAAAACTGAGACTCATTAGCACAGGCAGGTTTTGGTGAGTCTGTGTGAGTTGTAGTCTCAGTTTCCTGTTCTTAGTTTCCAGGAGTGGCACCTGATGTGGTCTTCTGCTGCTCCGAGCATTCTCTGTAAACCTTAGAGACAGCTGGAGTTAGTTGTTAGAGAAAATGCCAGCAGATCAGCAGATCCTGAAATACTCGTCTGGCATCAACAATCGGGCCGTGCTTCCCTTAAAGTCCCTTTTTTCTCCATCCCAATGTTCAGGTTGAGTTGCTGCCATGCGAGTGGCTGATTACACATTTGTGTTCACAAGCAGAAGAGCAGGTGTACCTAACGCAGTGGCCAGTGAGAGTATCGCACACAGATAAACAAGCAAAATAATTTTTTCTGTTTCATCTTTCTGTGGAAAAAAAAAAAAAGTTTCTTAAAGCTGGAAGGAGCTGAAAAACAAGGAACACCAAAATTAATGTTAAACATCATGAAAACAAAGCACAGCTCTGAAAAAGGTTTTTATGCTGAATATCATTTTTACAAAGCACTGTATTTTTTTTAAACCCATCTATATTTGAAATGCATTTAAAGACAGCAGATCACAGCATTTTCTCTGTGAGGACTGCATCTCCATCCTGCCTGCTGTGTAAAAGACGCCACTGTGATGTCACTGTTTGAAGCCTTTTGGCAAGTGACTGAAAAACAGGAGGTACTGTACCCTATAAACTGCCCCCTGCTCTGTCTATATGTTAGTTTGCTGTATTCAGTTAGCATGAAACTAGTTATTGAGACAGCGACGGTCAAATGACCGTAAATGTGAGGAACCGGGAAAATGACACTCATCATCTTTTTCAAAAGGAAAAAATGCCAAAGGAATCCAAACAAACCCTGAGTAGGCGAGCACACTGCTGAGCTCTTCAGTGGCAATATAGTTGTTTTACAGTAATTATACAAATATTAGTGCTGTAATGATTTATTGATGTCAAAGTGCTACAAGTCTAAGGTTTTAAAAATTCAGGAGAGGATCTGAAAGATCTCCACTCATGAATCAAACATTTTGCCGCCAGGAAAACAAAAGTGCCTGTTGTCGACACGAGGGTAACCGTGACAGATGGTTGTATTTGTGCACCTGAAGTAATTGTGAGTGCACCGTTGTGGATGTGTTTCTATGTGTATACCATATGTTTGTGTGGTGAGGATGTAGTGTGTGGTGCACCGTAGACGCTGTATGGTATGCTGCAAAAACAGCATGGAGACTGATGGGTGATGTTAGCGTGTGACACTTTAACTTGTGTTTGGATTTTGTTTCCTTCCCCTACTTTTATTATTTTTATCTTTTAGTTTTGTTGGGGCCATTGGCAGCAGTACCTGCTTGAAATGCAGCTGCCTCCCGTGAAGCCTGAGGTCCCCATCTGTCTGTGTGTGCGTGTGCGTGTGTGTGTGTGTGTGTGTGTGTGTGTGTGTGTGTGTGTGTGTGTGTGTGTGTGTGTGTGTGTGTGTGTGTGTGTGTTTCAGCATCCTAGCTAATATAGATGTGTGTCAGTGTGCATTAGAGGCGGGTTCTCATGCCTGTATTGCTGTGTTTGTCTCGCACTCAGAGTGTCAAACTTGTGAGCTCTCTGCTGACGAGTGTGTACCTGTGTGGCGCACACTTTCACTGTTGATGTTTCTAAGAATTTTTGCTTTGCGTGTGCGTGTGTGTCTGCGTGTCTGCTCTGTACCCTCCTGTTCTCTGCGTGTCATTTTGTATTGTCGCACCCTGTACCTGCAGAGACCACAGGTGAAGACAGTTTGACAGGCTTCTCAGAAAACAGCCGACTCTTGGGGGCTTGTCAGTGCGGCGCCTTGAATTTCTTCTCATTAATGCATTTGTTTGAATAAGCAGCCTGTGCATATTGGCTGTTTCACGCCTGTGTTCGTACAGCTGCCTCTTAATCAGTGCGTGTCACAGTGAACGGCAGTAAATACATCACCTACTTTCCATGTTTCACACAGGTTGTGAGTTTTGATTACAGCCTATGCAGGCTGGCAGCTTTCAGCCTGAGGGTGGTGCAGTGAAACTTGTGTCCACACACCTGCATACTAACGTACACACACACACCCACACCCACACCCACAGGAATGCATACAGATACATTTTACACAACAACTGCATACAAACACCAGCTGGGAAGTAAATGTCACAGGTATTAAAAGGAAACACCTGAGCCCTCAGTCATGCACCAGCGCTCCCATCTCTCTACCTTTCTCTGCCATATAAAAACCAAACCATCCAGTCTCTACTCCATGTGTCCACTTCAGGGTTCCTGGAATGACTGGAGCCCGTCCCATCTGCCCTAAAGCAAAAGGAAGAAAAGGTCACGAGTCGATGGGTTAACGTATCCAAACAGACACTCACTCACACCTTTGGCCCGTTAGAATTAGCAGTTAACCTAACATGCATGTGATTGGCCTGTGAGAGGCCTGGAGAGAACACACAGAGAGAACATGCAGACTCCACACAGAGGCCTCAGCTAGCCAGCAGCTTTGAACCCACAACTGTGACACACACATGTACGTTAACACACACACAGAATGCTAACCTTCCTAGATGCCTTCTGTCAGCAAGGTGACCAGAGGATAAGTCAGCACATCCTTTTACTATGTTAATAAAGCATGTGATCAGCATGGGTAAAGTGCAGCGTGTCCCTTCTGAGTCAGCTGAACCTCCTCACTAACGCAGACCTGCTGGTGTTCATGTAGACGAACCTGCAGATGCTCCTGCTCAGAGTTGTGTTTTTATGGTTCCCACCTCCACATTCGTGCTCAGGCTCTGTTTACCTTCTGCTTCGTTTTGTATAAGCGGACCCTCGCCTGCCAGTGCGACTACATTATGGAGCACATGCAGGTCGGGCGAGCGGTGACTCCAGCAGGAGCATCGTTCACCTCACATTAAAGGTGATAAACACTGCGCTGCAAACATCCATGCATCATTGTCAAATGAGCTGTGACATGTTGGTATAATTATTGTAAACATAAAAGACCTGACAGAGAAAATTGGACACTTGTATCTTATCTGTGTGCACGCTCCTCTGCATCAGAGCCACCACACTATAAACCTCGTTGCCACTGGCAACATGTGGTAGGACACCGAGTCAATGAGGTTGCTGATCTTGTCAGTGGAGGTCTTGTTTGTGCATTGCAATAGCACTAATGTCTGAGTGAAAGTGCTAATGATTTATTGATGTTAAAATGCTATACTTAGCAGCTCTGGCTGCTTTAATGCAGCATCATTAAGTTGTTGCTGTAACTCGCTGAGATGTCATTTACTTCACTGTGGGCTCAATGTGACGTGCGTCCACAGAACAACTAAATCAAATTAAAAGTATTAGTTTGGACTTTTCTTCCTTTGAAATGAAACATGTTAGAGGTGTGTGCTGCTCAGCGTACCTGCAAGTGTCCCGGTAATAATATCAGATTTTAAAAAATGACTAAATGTAAATGTAACAAGCTTATTGTAGTCATTAAAAATCAAGTTTCTATCTATGCATTGGTTTGGAAGTTATCTTTATTTGTTCCAATAGTCTATATGTTTTTTAGCAAAATGTCACATCAGATTTTCTGTAATCTCCAAACTTTTGAGCCACATCTGGACAACCAGCAGGAACCTTTTGTGTTTATGGAGCTTTCCTGAGATAATCTGGGACTCATGGGTGTGCTCAGGCAGCCCGACCCCAAACCTGTCTGACACGTTCTGATAGCAGAGTTCTGGTTGTGTTTAATGCCAGGATGGGATACAATGAGGTGAATGTATTTCGTGGCTGATTGCAAATACGTGGCTCGTTCTGATTAATTAATATATGCACAGTGGTAAAAAAATATTTCACTGTGTTTGAGTTTAACTGGGAGGTGAGAGCAGCCACCATCAACTGTCTCCTGTAGTCTGCAGGTGCTCACTGATTTTGGAGCTTCCTGCACCTCCATGTATGAAGCATCTGTGAGGTTGGCCTTTTCTATGAGCCTTCATACAGCAGGGTAGCATTCAGCATGGTTGGTTAGAGACAGTGCTGTACAGGGGTTAGGGGCTACAGCTAATGCTGTTATTAACAATGGATATTTTGGAGCCCTTTAACACTGAGCTGCATCATTTCATATGTCTGAGTCTGATTGTCACTGTGATGCAGCATTTCTCCTCAGTTTGGAACAAAGCAGATGTTATAGGACAGAGATGCATTCAGAGAAGTGTGAAGTGAAATGTGGGAGAATCTGTAACAGATGTTGACTGTAAAAACATGTTTTTGGTTAAATAGGCAATTCTCCCAGTTTGATTCGACTCTGCTGTTATGTCCTGCTGACCGCTGAAATCAGAGTCATTAATGCTTCAAAATAACTGCCCAGGAATTCAAGATGGCTGCTGAGTGAGAAGACCTTCTTTTTGATGAAAGTCAACAGTGACTCAGTACTTTGTGAACATCGAACACTCGACGCTGAGCTCCAAATCCTGTCTTTTATGGAGCATCCAGAGGATCCTGCTGGATTATGTTTCTGTTCAAAGGCCTGAAAATCTCTCCTTCAATATGCAGGGATTCAGGATCAGTTTGCACCGTTGCATTAAACACATGTTATTATAGTGTGTCTGTGTTGTGGTGCTGGAGGGAGTTGTCACTGTTTTGGTGTGTATGTATGCAGTCGAGGGAGAGTAGTAAACTCGTCTCCCTTCATGCTGAGTTAGTCACTATAACAGTTACTCTCCGTATCATTACCCCTCATTAACATCATACAGGCCGTGATGATACACACACACACACACACACACACACACCACACACACACACACACACACACACTCTGTGGCCAGTGGGCTGATCTAATCCTTCATTAATAACAACTTTGCCTGAATGCAGTTGGTCAAAGAAGCATCAAACGAGCTGGTAGCTCCGTTTAGAGAACGCACACAAACTGCAGGCACAATTAAAGAGCTTTGTTCTCCTGAAGCCACTTTTTAGCTTCACTGGTGCGACGTGTGTCGTTTGTGTAACAGTGTGCGCACTCACATGCAGGTGTGGGGGTGTGTGCCAATGTCTGAATATGTTTAAGGCATGTCAGGCTCCACTCTTTCCCACTCCTTTAAGCAGGCTGAGGCTGTCTGGCTGGCTAAGTGTTTGTCTTCTGAAGTTGAAGAGCTAATTACTGTCTGCCTCCTGCAACATGAGATTTGAGCTGCCAAGGGCTCGAGGCAGGACCTGCTCTCCTTTCTGCTGTGTCGAACCGCCTTCTGTGATGTTACCTAAGCAAGTAAAAAGAGCTTCTCATGGGTGTTAAATGCTTTAGAGAAATTTTGGCAGTACATTTGGGAGAGAGTCCAGTTCTTCATTTGTCTTGCCTTCCCTGTGGTTCCACTTGTATTGTGCTGTAATGTGGAGCTGCAGGATGTGCAGAATATGCTTCTGTGCTGTTTCCATTTTGTATTTATTGCTTTATGCTCTTACACATCCACTCTGAATGCCTCTTAGAATCCTCTCTGCAAGCTTTCTCTTCAGACGCTGCATCATATGTTCATTTTTTATTCCAAAGTGAGTTCAGGTTTTCTATTTTTGTGCAATCATTTGCACTTTCGTCTCTAAGTAAACACAAGCTGTACAGCCGTGATCTCCGTTACACAGTGCCGAAACCTCCGGTTGACATCAGATGAGCGTGTTGTCTTCCACAGTGTAATATCATAACCACACAAACCACGGCAGGAAGCCAGTCGCAGCCGCTGGTATCACAGATTTCACTCTCTGCAGCTACTGTGTTTCAAACTGCATCGTTTAAATAATAAGAAAGAAAGCTAAAGAGGCGGCGGAGACAGACTCCTAACATCGTTATATTAAATATCGTACAAAGCAAAAGACAGAAGCACAGAGAACAGACACTCCCCGCTTTAAAAGAGCTTCCTACCCCATAGACAAACCATCCAGAGTCCCACTAGTGCTGCTTGAAGACAGATCCCAGAACATCTGCTTCCAGAGAACGTTATTAAAACCTTAGCACATTAAAAAGAGATTTGAAAGACCACTGTTATCACTCTGGGGGGCAGTTCACAGCACCCCACAGCAAAACATTTAAAAAGTACTTCGTTCCTGCAGCATGTAAATATCCCCACTAACTGCAAACAGTCTGCATTGGTAACTGTTTGCACTATAGTACATTTTTATGATGCAGTATAATATTGGGATTTTTCAGGAATATTGTTTTTCCTGAGTTTATCTTTGGCTACAACATTCATGTGGACTTTTTTCTTTATTAAAACAGGAAGTTTTCTATCTAAAGAAGTATTATGTGTTCACTGTAACCTGCTGCTTTATAATGCAGGACATTATAATGTGTTTCAGATTAATAACAGTCTTTCTGTTGGTGGTAAACACGTTTTAATGCACTTGGGATAACACCTTATAATAACTAGTCCATGCTGCAGTGCTGTTCCTGCTGTTTGCAGACATCGATAATCAAAAAAGGTCCGCAGATGTTTAGATGCTAAAAATGGGTCATTTTAGCATGTTGCTAGGTGGTTGTTAGGCACGTGTAATTCAGCTTCTGTGGACATAAAGAGACGTTAGGATGCTTCGGCATGAAGCTCATAAAGGATCAGTCAGTTTAGTCCATTGTCAGGTGGTTGCCATGCAACAGGACGACATCATCATATCTGACAGGTAAGAACGTTGGAGGGGCTAAGGTGTACCTGTGAGCCAGGTTTGGCTGCAGATGGAGGAGGAGTTTGTGGATGAAGAACCAAATACACACACAGACTTGGTTTTATAGTAAAATAACCTTCTTTAAAAACTCAAATAAACTTCAAGTAAAGTTAATTAAATTACTGCACTGATAACGAACAGTCAAAGGTTTGGACAGACACACCATGGGGGAGACTGGGTCAGTGTCTACAAACTTTTGACTGGTCCTGTATTATTCCCTGTATTGAAGGAAAGTTTCTCATAGTTAATATTACTCAGGATCCCACTAATGCAGCACTGTAAGCTGTGATGAGCTGAACAATTGTACAAACTCAGAAAAAGTACTTAACGGCGAAAAGTTATTTCGAAGTGCGCAGTAATTCAGTTTAGAAGAACATGGAGGAGAAGTCACATAAGCTTAATATAGTAAATTATCCTATAAGAGAACCTGACACATAATGTAAATGGTACCTAAGAGGCAGCAGACTTTCAGTCTCACTCTCAGTCCCCAAACTCTGCACAGTTTCAGCAGTTTAATCAGTTTGAACAATAACCCTGAACAATAGGAGTCATTAATCCTGCAGGACTCTGTCCAGGCAGCCTGTCAGAGCTGCACCTCAGCACAGACGCAGGAGACACATCCACGAAACAAAGTCTATACGATGTAACCCAAATAATGATCGCATCTCTGCCCTCTGTAAGTTTTAACAGAAACAACACTATAGGCAACTCGATCCCTAAATATGCAAGTACTGAGAGAACTGAAAATTACAGGTAATTAATTACTTAGTAATTACATTAAGGGGCCTAACGTAACCAGAGTAAGGATGCTTCATTTACAGTGATTATGTTTCATGTTTCCTCTCATAGTCTGTATACAGTTTATTCCTGATTCCTGAATATGACTAATGAACTACTACAGTTTCCTTTTTCAAACACACACTGTGTCTGTGCATGTGTGTGTGGTGTGTGTGTGTGTGTGTGTGTGTGTGTGTGTGTGTGTGTGTGTGTGTGTGTGTGTGTGTGTGTGTGTGTGTGCATGCGTGTGTTGTGTGCGCGCGCGTGTGTTGTGTGCTGAGGCACGGTTAGCACCCTGTGCTGCTTTCCACTCAGATGTAATGAAGCTGGTTGGTGAGCTCCTCTTCCAGCAGCTTCGTAGTGGGGACCTTGATGCAGAGAGTAATGTGGAAAACAGATGTAAGAGAATGCAGATATTACCGAGCACCTCAGCTCGTGTCCCCAGCATGATAAACAGAGAGGGAGATAAACTGTGATCGGGCTGAGATGCAGAGATAGAAAATGAGAAAACAAACCTGCAGCAGAAGAATCACCGATGCACAAATGCACTTCTGGTATTTTGTATTTTCTGTCCTGAGACTCTTTGAGGTATTTTTCTGCACATCCTTCATTTTCCACTGATACTGTTTACAGTGTTTACATTCGGAGGCAGAGGAGGAAGTGGCCTGACATTTTCATGCTGCTGGAAGAAGTCTTGGGGGGGATGATGGATGAGTGTATAATGCATGAAGGTTCACATTGTGTCTCCTAAATTAACACCAACTTTGCTTCTTTTAAAGGTCCCACATTACCACCTTAATGTGATGTATTTGCTGTTGAAATGGAACAGTGGGTAAGGACAGTATGTAATTCTCATTCCTAAATGTCACCCACCAGCTATTAGTTATGGAGAGAAAAGCACTTTGATTTGGCAACAGGCAGAAGGACTGGAGAGTGAAAGCTGCTGCATCGCCTTTCTTGGTTAGATTTTATACCTGTGTGGAGGTTGCAGTAAATGATGCAGTAAAATATTTACTTTATCATAAAAAAGGTAAAAAATGGTAACTTGCACTCATTATTGGCTGTACTGCAGAATTATTGTTCAGTATTGTACCAACTGCAGAATAACCACAGATCAGTTTGTCTGAAAGGAGAGCCTGTGAACCCTTCCTGCTGTAAATGTTGGCTGCAGCGCTGCAACATCAGAAACAATCAGCTGTTCTTCAGTTCATCGTTCTCAGGAAATTTAAACAAAGGCACCGAGCAGCACAGCGGTGCAGTCATTACCATTGCTGCCTCGCATTGAGAGCGTTTGGGCTCGAACCTGCTGGTCGTCTGAGGTCTGTCTGTGTGCAGTTTGAATAGACTGAATGATCCTTTAATTAGCAGCTGATTTCTGGGACGAGGCAGTGGAATAATGAATGTAAAAGTGTAAAGTGGCTCCCAAAGTGTCACAGCCTGAAAGGAAAGGTTAGGTACTGCAGCAGTGGGCCGGCGTCACCGCTCAGGGTCACACCGGAGTGCATTTTCTTCTGCAGGTTGGTCCTAATGTGTTTTCTGAGTGGAGAGGCTCGGTGCTTGGGCTCTGGCTTTTCGTTTTGCCCCCTTTTTGCTGTAATTAACAATGGAAATTATTTCCCATGTGGATGAAATGTTCCGTGACCAAACGAAGCCATTACTAATACATCGTAATGTGATAATTACATGGTCATCAATTGGGAAAATGGAGCATTTTTAATCTCAATTACACAAAGATCCTTTTTCTGGAGTCCTGGTATATTTATTTATTTATCCTTTTTTCCATGCTGGCTCCCACCAACCGTTAAATTTCCTTTTCTTCGGGTGTTCATTAGTCGGTTCTTGGTTATCCCTGCTCACGTTGATTATCCAGGGATCAGGTTTGTGTTTGGGTGTCATCAATACCTTTGTGTGTGTGTGTGTGTGTGTGTGTGTGTGTGTGTGTGTGTGTGTGTGTGTGTGTGTGTGTGTGTGTGTGTCCCCAGGGAAGTGATTAGTGTAACTACCCTTTGTTGAGTTTCTATTTTAAAAACAGCTCTTTTGTGCCTGTCAGCTGTGTGGTTCTGTGTTCACATGTGAGCAGGATCTCGGTGTGTATTTACATATCTTGGATTAGTTGTTCCATTCATAGCTTTGCTGTTTGCTGTTTGCAGTATGTAAATGTATGCCTAACACATTGTGTAACTTTACCTCACCCTCTTTTCTTCTTCTTTGGCTGCTCTCATTAGGGTCGTCTCCATCTCACCCTATCCCAGCATCCTCCTCTGTCCCACCAGCCCTCTGCATGTCCTCATATCAAAAATGGCTGTATTGATAGGAAAGGTCACTGACCCCTACCCTAGTTGGATAAGCATCTAACCTACATGCATAGATGGAGTAAACCTCTGCAGGACAAAGGCATCACCACATAGATGCTGTAGACCGTAGCAGAAACTGATCTAGGAGGAGAACCAGTGATACACACTTTTATAGCTGCAGGGTTCAAGATGCCAGAATTTCTACAGTAGGTGTAGTTAAGCAGTGGAGGGCTTCCTTTTCAGGAGGCCTCTTCTCTTTGCAGATGATGCAGTCCTTTCTGCCTCATCAGGTCCTGACCTCCAGCTTGCAGTAGGATGATTTGCAGCTGAGCGTGAAATGCAGGTGCAGCAGGTCCAAGTCTGAAAGCACGGTCAGCAGGAGAAAGGGCAGCATGCCCACCTCGGGTCGAGGAGGAGTCGCTGCACCAAATATAGGAGCTTACGTATCTTGGGGTCTTGTTCGTGAGGGAGGGGAGCATTGGGGCTGCATCAGCAGACTTGTGGAGACTGTGCTGGTTCATAGTGATGAAGAAAAAGTCGAGCCTTGACGGAAAAGTCTGTTTAAGCCACTTACTGATCTCCTACACAGCTTCCATCCTCAGACTTCACAGCTCTTTGTTCCAGTGGATTCTAAAAAGGACCTTTTAGCACACAGTTTGACTCTAAGCTGCATTTATTTTGAAAAATAGCTGCTGCACCTGAAAAGTTGATGCAGTCCTTTGGTTGCAACAACAGCTTTTCAAAGTGAGCGTTTGGCTAACGCTGGTGTGCAGTTGCATGGAGGTTAGTGCAAACAGACAGACACACTCTCCTGTGCAGTGAAGCAGAAACTGATGCAAGAAATCTCACAAACCACAAACAAATGGATAAAGTACTGTTAAATGCTGATCTGCACATATATTTATCAGTGTTTTACCACTCAGATCCAACAATGCAGCATCAGTGCAACGACTTCTGTTTCCTTTACTATTATTAATTTTCTCCACCCTCTCTCTGATAGCCTCCTGTGAGTTATTTTTTAAGCGTCCGCTGTGGTGTGTAATTTTGCATTGATTTCAGAAGAGTGGGAATCTGCGGGGAGGTTAAGCACCAAGCTGGATTCCTCGTCAGAGCAAACCAGCAGCTGATCTCATTCTTCGCTCCTCTACGAGGTTATTTTGGGCTTTTGCTCGGTGCAATTTTCTCATCTATTCTCGTAAATACAAGCCAGGAGAAAATGTGAGCTCAACGCTAATCCATGCAAGATGAGTAAATAACATGCCTGCCGTTAACCCTCTGCTTCCTGTTATTATTATTTCATAACTGTCACAACTAAACAGTCACTGAAAGGAAATATTGTTCTCTGCAGTATCATTTGCTAAATCTTCTACCTCAAAGCCAAACAGGCTTTTAGAGACGAGCCCCGCTGCAGTGCGCATTAAACACATGTTCTGACTTTAAAGTGTTTGGAAATGAAAGGAAAACAGAAACATGAGCGCGAGCGAGCGCTTTTATTACTTCATTCTCTCGTTTCATGTTTCTCTGATCTCAGACACAGATTCTCGTCCTAATAGATCTTCCAGCTTTCTCTGTCTCAGCATTGATTTCTGGATTTGCATCAGTGTGTTTTTCATTCTGGCCATAAATGCACCCCCAGCGCACACACACACACACACACACACACACACACACACACACACACACACTGAGAATATACAATTCACTAAATCAATTTCCTCGTCTGTTTTCATGTTTATTAGCTGTGGCTTTCAATGTCTCTGCTTTCTGAAGCTGTTGTTTAATGCTGAAAATTTTCTTTCATTTCCACAACAGACACACACACACGTCTTGAACCCCTTTTTGTTGTGTTTAATGAGGATTCCTTATTTAGAGTCATTTTTCATAATGAGAGGGAAAAAAGGCGGCAGGTTATGGAGGAAGTCGGGCCATGAAGGCCTCACATTATTCATTTTGGGACTTTCGGTCTGTATTAATGTCCACAAAGATGACGAGCAGTCATGAAGACATCAGCAGCATCAGCAGAGCTCATCTGAAGGACTCCTGCTGAGTCCATCAGCCAACCCTGCCTGTTGAAACATTGTGTACCTGATGCATTACAATGAGAGTAGTCCAGGTACTGAGTGTAGCAAGAACCCAGTGCTTAATCAACGTTTTAATGGTTTTATTATTACTAATAAAAACATTCAGTCTCCATTTTTAGGAGCTCATGATTTCTCCCTGAGACATGCTGCGGTATCACCCTTTGGGCTGACAGCATGTCTTTAGGAACAATGAGTGTGGCCACATAAGCAATTAAAGTTCAATATTCACATAATCTTTGGCTCGGTTATTACCGCTGTCGTGTCTGCCTCCTTGTTTGTTAAAGATGTTTTTAGCAGCTTGTTGTGATTGTCTGCTTTTCAGTGCTTTGGTGTTGATGTCCAATTGTTGATCAGTGAGAGCAGCTGGCTGCTGCTGACTGAGATGAAGCTGATGAAGAGATGAAGCTGATGAAGAGATGAGGCTGAAAGAAAAGGGTCTGAAGTTCTGGAGTGCTTGTGTGAACTTCAGAAATGGCTGATAATTAACAGTGTGTTTGAGGCATTAATTAACTGGATTCTTCTCAAACTGATGTTAGTGAAATGATTGTAAGTGATTATTGTGCACTGCTTCAGGCAGGTCACTTGGTCAAGGTCAGCTGATCCTCACGCCCCCATCGGCCTGTGGCTCAAGTGAAACACTCAGAATCCAACTTAATTTCCATCCATCCATCCATCCATCCATCCATCCATCCATCCACCATCCATCCATCTCCTCCGCTCCCTCCTTCCTTCCATCCTTCCTTCTCTGGCACTGGGTCGCAGCAGCCTAAGCAGAGAAGCCCAGGCCTCCCTCTCCTCAGCCACCTCCACCAGCTCATCCAGAGGGACCCCAAGGTTTTCCCAGGCCAGCCGAGAGATATAATCTCTCCAGCGTGTCCTGGGTCTGCCCCGGGGCCCCCTCCCAGTCAGACCTGCCCGGCACACCTCACCAAGAGGCACCCAGGAGGCATCCTAATCAGATACCCAAACCACTTCAACTGGCTCCTCTCAATGCGGAGGAGCAGCGGCTCTACTCTTAGCCCCTCCCGAATGGCTGCACTCCTCACCTTATCTCTAAGGGAGAGGCCAGCCCCCCTTCAGAGGAAGCTCATTTCTGCTGCTTGTATTTGTGATCTCGTTCTGTCGGTCACTACCCAAAGCTCGTGACTATAGGTGAGGGTAGGGACGTAGATCAACTGGTAAATCGAGAGCTCCCTCTTTACCACGACAGACCAATGCAGCGTCTGCATCACTGCATGAGGACTTAATTTCAGATCTATGAAATATATTGTGTATTGGGGGTGGGGGTGGGAGCACCTCTGGCTTTCCTCAGTCAGTGAACAGAGCCAAGCTGACAGAAAGAAAACCCCTTTTTGTCTGTGGCGAGCCTGAGAGGCTGTTAATGTGTTAGTTTTCACCTAACCTTCCATTTCATGGCCACCGGTCCTCTCCTCTCTCTCGGGTCTCTCAGCCTCCTTGTTCCTTTGCTTTTGCTCCATTTTAGACACTTTCACTATTAGAGGGTCTTCAGTTGCATCCTCCGGGGTCTTAGCCTTTCTTAGCCCTCGTCACTCTCACGTATGTGTGTGCGATCCCTCTGCCCTCGTCTTTCTGCCTTTAGGTTTGTGTAGATGTGTGTTTTGTGTAGTGTTTACCCTCCATCTTAGGGCTTTGGGCTGTTAACCCTGCAAACACTATCACTCATCACGGTACACAACAGGAGCTTAAGAGCTCTCAGAGAAGAGTTCATCTGCCTCTGCTTCTCTCTTTTCTGTCTTTCATTTCCTCCCTCTCACTCACCTGTTTTCATGGCGTTTCTATTCGCTCTCCTCTCTGCTGTCTTTGCTCACAGCTCATGCTTAATACGTTTCTTACTTTCAAGTATTGAGGAGTAAAGGCTTCTCTGCTGCGCTCTGTCTCTTGATCCTTTTTTTAGTAATCACTTTCTACTTTCTTCTTCAACTTTTCTCTTTTTTTGCTCTTCATCTCTCTTCTACACTTGTTCTCAGTGGAGTTGGAGCTTCTTCAAGAAAGGATGGGCATGTTTCCAACAAGATAACACGCAAATGCTGAGCAAAACAATTAAAAATCACTTCCACCTGAAACTGGAACGCTTTCAAGAAGATTAGCAGCATTCGTGTTGTTATTGTTCCTTAATGTCAGCTAATATTGGCATACTTCAGCTTTTATCAAAAGAGAACAAATAATGAGCTTGGCAATAAACACAGCAGTCATAAAAGCACGTTAGATGGGAGCGAAGCGAGCAGAGACATTTCTGAAACAGTGATGAACAGATATTTTACTGATGACATTTTAATGATGTCCAAATCCAGTTTTCAGCTGACACTGAGAGCTGCTCCTCAGAACCACAGTGCCCAGCCTGCTCACCACAGAAATGGTGCAGTCGCTCTTTAATGAAGTTTTAAAACTGCTCCTGAGACAGCTGCCGACGGGTATAATTAGTGGAAGGTGCAGAGGTTTGAGGAGACTTTAAGCAGAGGAAAAATGTGATAGGAGGAAAAAGCTGAGTTAGAGGATGGAAATAAGACAAAGAGGGTGGAGGGGCAAAACAGATTTTACTAATAGAAGGAGGGTATAGAGGGGAGGAGGTGATGATGTTTCAGGGAGCGTGTGAATGCAGAAGGAAAAAGCTAAATGAGGAGTCTTTAACGGTGCTGCACGATGATGGATGAGTGTTGTGGGACGTGTACAGAATGAGAAAATGCTTGCTTTGGTGCCAAAAGCCAGGGGAAGAAAACTCAGCTGTTAGCCCTGTGGTGTGTGTGTGTGTGTGTGTGTGGTGTGTGTGTGTGTGTGTGTGTGTGTGTGTGTGTGTGTGTGGTGTGTGTGTGTGTGTGTGTGTGTGTGTGTTCACCCAGGACATTAACGTCAAGGGAGGATATTGTCTGAGGTTTAAAAAGTTTCATTCGTAGTGCCAGCGCTGCAGCACATCCCTTCTCCAAACACGCTGCAGCATCTCCTGAGACTGCAGGATTTTAGGGTGCAAA
This sequence comes from Archocentrus centrarchus, assembly GCF_007364275.1. Lineage (NCBI taxonomy): Eukaryota > Metazoa > Chordata > Actinopteri > Cichliformes > Cichlidae > Archocentrus > Archocentrus centrarchus. The sequence continues at coordinate 6,553,106 of NC_044356.1, forward strand.
CACCTCCATGCCTGTCCTGGAAAGGATGCTGATTTGAATGAGATACTTATGTTACAGTACAGCGCATTTATCAAAATAGCGCTGCACCCTGGGTGCATATACGAGGCTGTGACAGCTTCACTTTACATCCGCAGAAGAAGGGTTTTCGTATATTTGCTCGAAGCGCCGCGAGACCTGCATTCAAAATGTGTCTTAAATATAGGTACGAACTGTTTTCAGCAAAGTGTCCTTCCAGTTATACAAATGTAAACATATTCATTCACAGTTTGATGTTTGCAGAACTGAATACTAACTTCCAGTTTGATGCATCCTCTGAGACACTCTGTACATTGTTTCCACGTAAACTTTGATTTTGAGGTGTGATCATTAACAGCAGCTGTCAGAAGAATGCAGCCGAGTATTAAAATCAAATGGATCTGAGCTACAGTAGCTGACTAAACGCACAAGTTCTATTACAGATTGTGTATTGGTGTATACAAGGGCGTTACAAGACAGTACTTTTAGTAACTTTAAAACAAACTCCTTTACCTGCATCACTGATGCAGATTAATCTACATCACAGGTTTATTATTCAAACATGAGGTCATCAGCTGCTGCCGGGGCACCAAGCTCCTCCTCTGAGTGAGTTTAGTTTCCTACCGTACCTGATCTCTGGATCTTGTGACCCGTCTAGGTCTCAAGATGAAATGCTTAGTTAGAAACTCCTGAGGAATAAGTAGCTGTTACATGAGAGCTTTTGTGCAGCCCCTGATTAAATGTTTCCTGTCTGAAACAGGAAGTCAGACAGGCGTTCTGCCCCTGCTGTAAAATGTTCTGATTAGCTCTGTTTGATCAGCTGCTGTAAGGATGTGATGGTTACCTGATGTTTCCTCCTGACATGTATAAAGGTTATTATTAGAGGGTTTTAACACTCATACTTCCACCCCTGAAACAAACTAAACCACAGACTTCTTCCTTTGTCTGCACCCCAGAGAGCCGTATTATTAGTCAGGCAATTAGTTAGCGGCCGTGGCACTAACTCCAGCATCCAGGTGGATGAGTAATTTTATAAAATTGACCCCTGTACAGGTGTTATGAAAGGAGAAACTTTTCCACTGATGCCAAAACCATTTCATATACCGGCCTGTAAATATGCTTTCTAATGCTGTGAAGTTCTAACATCAGTGGGGTCTGTGTCTGAGTCTGTGGGGACCCGCTCACTTTTGGAGCCAGCCTCTCCTGGCCACTGGAGGATCTACTGATGGTGTTTTTGAAGAAACTTCACAGATCCTGCATTTAAACCTGTTCAAATGCTTCATTAGACACGAGAGGCCGAAGCTTCCCGCATACATCCAAAGGCCACGAAGCTCTCAGTTCAGGGAGAGTAAATAATTTATTAATAAATATCTCATGAAAACAATTAGTTTCCTGTAAACTCTCCTTCACTGGCCTCACTTTGCATACTGCTCCTGAATGACTCCATGTAGGTGTAGAAGTATAACGCTCAGCAGCAGCAGTAATCACCATATGGAGGTTTACAGCAGGTTAAAGCTCAGAGGGCTTCACTGTCAAACACTGCGTGCTGTTTTTCTGCTCTTTGCTGCTGTTTTGTGTTCTTTCTCTGCTTTTATATTTGTATATATTTCTGGTTATCTCTTTGTCCTTTGTGTGCAGTTCTGTGGATGTGTGATATTATGATGTGTACTACTTTTTGGATACACATACACTGAATTCATTCACTGTGCTGTTGCATGCATGCACGCATTTGTTTTGTGTGTGTGTGTGTGTGTGTGTGTGTGTGTGTGTGTGTGTGTGTGTGTGTGTGTGTGTAGGTCAGCAGTGAGGGGACAGATGACCGATAGGGTTCCAAGGACAGCGGGGGCCACGAGGGCCTTGGGGTTTGTGTGTGTGTGTGTGTGTGTGTGTGTGTGTGTGTGTGTGTGTGTGTGTGTGTGTGTGTGTGTGTGTGTGTGTGTGTGAATGATTCGGTGTGGCAGTGGATGGCAGGAAGCATACGGTTCCCCGCTAGCAGAGAACGTGTCACAGTGAGTGGAAGCTAATACACACACACACACACACATATTTAAACACTTACAGACACACAGACACACACACAGAGACACACGCAGACTTTACTCAGGGAGACAGAGAGGCCACACGAAACGGGACAAACACAGACAAAGGTTTACACACAGGCAGAGGTGTGAACCATCATTCATATTCATTTAGAAGGACAGGAAGCTGAAAACACACTCAAGTGCACACTGGACAAACACACACACACACACCTTCCCACTGCTCCTGTGGCAAACAAACACGCTCTAACACTCATTTAGCAGCAAAAGGTGAGAAATGAACCTGAACTGTCACAAAGAGGTTTTTTTTCACCTTAGTTCAGACTGAAGCGGCTGCAGACACCTTTTTCTAATGCTCCGTAATGTCTTTAATACAGCAGCCTGCATACGCATCAATTTACCGCTGCAGGCCTTTGATTATTACATAACTGAATGATGCAAACTATAAAACCCATCAATATATTATGATGTTTTCCAAGTCAATTGAAGAGTATCCCACTGTGATATCAGATCAGAAAGAAAACTCTAATCAATACTTAATTTGACTGTATCTGTGTCAGTTTACATAAAAGTAGATTTTAATTAACATATATGTGTAAATATTTAATACAAGCATATGGAGACTTTCATCAGTGAGTGTTCATATATGCACTGGTATTCTGGTTTTGATCACATTCAGGATCTGATGTTTGAGCTCCGAGCAGCATAAAGTAGCATTTGTCTGCAGCACTTTAGCCTCAGCTCGAAGCAGCAGGATTTTAACACAAGCTTCTGGATTTTGTATCAAAAGCAAGAACATTTTGTTCAGCAAGAAGAATCTTTAAAGATGAATGCAACTTTTATGATTTTGAAGCATAAGTACAATCGCCAAAGTAAATCCAGCATCACCACCTCTAAGCTCCCGTATCCCTGATGATCTTAAATATCCCCGACAGCTTCTTCTGTGGTCTCGTTTAGGCTTCAGCCAGAGGGGCCTAGAGACCGGTCAGTGATTCCTCTGCAAGGGGGACCTGAAGAACTTCCTCAAACATACACTTGGTGAGTGGTCCTGCTGGACAGTGGCTGCTGGTTAAAACTAGTCTCAAAGAGGTAAACAGGTAACAGGTAAAACTGCTGTTCAGTTGGTTTGGTCGCCCTGCTGATAGTTTGCATGAAACACTCAGCAGCCACTCGCTGAATGTCACTGAAGCTGTGAAAAATGTGACGCAACCAGTTTCACCTGCAACATGCAGCAACTTCCAGCAACTGCTTGAGAACTGACTGAGGAATACACATTTTTCCCTAGCAACAAGTGACTGCCATGGAATCATTTGCCAGTCTGTTTCTGTGTGTAGTGGCTGAGGCATTAAACACCACAGGATTCATTTACATATTTATGTTGTAGGAACAAAATTAGAAAGATAAGTGAAATAAAAATAACATTTAATAGATATATCTGTTTGTAGTGCTACAATTCTAACACATCTATTATTTAAATGTTTGTTAGTTGTGGCCTGATTGTTGCTCCAGTGTTTGCACATCCAGGTTTCATGGATGATTAGCCCCCCCCCCCCCAAAAAATAAAAAATTAAGGAAGCATTATGGGGTGGCTGTAGCCTCAGTAGGTAGAGCAGGTCACCTACTGATCGGAAGGTCAGCGGTTCGAATCCTGGCTACTCCAGGCTACATGCCAATGTATCCTTGGGCAAGATACTTAACCCCAAGTTGCTCTCCGACCGTTCTGTCGGAGTATGAATGTGTGTGAATGGTAGTTAATTAAAGCACTTAGCTTCATAAAAATGGAAGTGCTTGTATGAATGGGAGTGCATGGTGAATGCAAACAGGTTGTATAAGCGCTTTGAGTGCTCATACTGAGTAGAAAAGCGCTATATAAGAACTAGTCCATTTACCATTTACCATTCGAGCTCTGAGCTCAGGACAGCTACCAACAGTCCAGGAGCTGAACCCACACAGGTCGGCCCACAGTACCCTGCAGTTACAACAGTCAAACAAAAGCAACACAAACACTTGGAAAACTTCCACCATGGCTAACAAAGTCCCTGCACATCATGTGTGATTTGTGTCTGACAGGGAAACAGGTTGATTCCTCTCATCAGCAGTGGAGTCATAAAGCACGTCTTCTTCCTGATGTTCTAATTCTCGTCCAGATTAATAACAGAACACGGTGATGTTTTAATTATGTGTCCTTGTGGCTGGTCCTCAAGATAAGATGCACTAAAACAGAGAACTAGTCTAATACTTTCTGATCAGTTGTTCTCTGTCTAATGTATTATTTAATTGTTTATTATTTGGTTGATCCACTGTTTAATTAATTAATTAACTGGAGTTTACCTTTAAACATTTGTCCTTTATTCATTGAGTAAAAATAATCCCTAACAACTCCCTGGATCCAGGAGGAATTCTGGATCTCTGTCCCTGGTTTTGAGAACATTAAGAAAGCATCTCTTAATTTGATATTTATTTTTACAGATACAGTAATGTCCAATTTTTGTTATTGAATTAATCCATAAATTTCAGATCACTTCTACGATGAGTCAAGCTCCACCTCTTATAAGAAAATTATGCGTTATTTAGTAAGCCTGCTAATAACAAAGTGGTGGGCGTACAGACAAAGAAACAAAGTAACAGATGCACCAAAACAATGATTTAACCTTTTTGGCAGAATAGAACAATAATAAAGAATATAGGTGTTCAAGTTTACCTGCATAATTTATCCTTCACCTGCTAACTAAATATTTTCCATTTTCTCGTCTCTGTGTATTTTTATTTTGTATCTGCTCCTCTGTAACACACACACACACCACACACACACACACACACCACTGTACTGGAGCCATTACTGTATGATCTGCTCCCTCGGCACTCTAAATGCAACAGACGATCGACAGTAAGAGGGTGGGCAGATTAGTGGGTGTGCATCTGTTTGAGTGTGGTTTTGTTAGTATATATCCATGTAGTTGGACAGTATTTTAGCTGTATCAGCCCTGCTGTGTGTGTCTGTGTGTGTTGATGCTTTTAACTGCTGGAAATGTGGTCCTGATTATTGTGTATGTGCTTAATTTGGTGCTTTCATCTTTTCGTGCCTGGGCCTCTAACCAATGTGTGCATTCTGTTCTTGCTCTAAGTGTGTGTTTGGGTGCTTCTGTTGTGCACATTTGAGTTTCAGGTCATCACAGTCCCACCTGTTGGCAGGTTTGTCCCTTCCACCCTCTGCTGTGTGAGATTGCTGAAGAAATAAAAAAAAAATATGAGCTGCTGCTTAAGCCTTTTAGGTTTCTGCGTGTTCGTTCATCAAATAGGAATAACACAAACAAAAGAAATGAAGAGTCCAATTATTAAATTTAATGAAGCCATTTCAAACAGTTTTACAGATTAATCTGGGTCAGAACCACACGGCATGCCCAGTGTGGGATCTGAACATGAAGAACTCACTCACTCTTTTTCAGCTCACAGTTTCATATAGTCAAAGCTTATCAATCTTGGTTACATCATATACAAAACAAAATGTGGAAAACAGAGAATTTCAACAGCTGGGTGTTCAGATGACCTCAGAGTCTCCATTTCTATCATTGTGTAGTCTCCATCAGTGGCTGACCGTGGCCCAGTGAGAACACAAAGTTCCCGATGACACCAAACATTATGAGCTAATGTATTTTTAATCAGTTATGTTTATCTTCCAGTCTGAGACAAATTTCTCAGGGAAATAAATGTACATATGGTAAGAGCAAACATATACCATATTTGAAACATCATAAAAACTCATTGCACTTCGTTGCACAGGCACCTCTCTTGACCGCCGCTTCTCCCACAATTCCTCTGTTTCAGCATGAACCCGGGTTAGCGTAGTTACCTGGTAACAGACAGCTCCTGTTGCCATGACGTTGTGGGAGCACTCGGGTGTCCAAATCTGTTCGAATGATGATTGGCTGCCAAGATTGGCTCTCTTATATCTATCTTTCTCTTCCTCAAAACACTGTAAATAAACATGAGTCAAGGAAGACAGACAGACACACACACACACACACACACACACACAGTCACATCCTCACACTTGGGGGCATGATGATTGGCTTGTCAGGAGAAATGACCCCAATTTGGGCCTGTGGGACTTGAAGTTGTAGCGTGAAGTGTGTTTGAAGTGGCTTGAAGTGACATGTAGGGGGGTGTGTGCGTGTGCGTGTGTGTGTGTGTGCGTGCGTGTGTGTGTGTGTGTGTGTAGGAGTGTGGTGAATAGGACGGTAAAGTAGGCTGAATATTAAAAGTGCTCCCTTGGCTCTAGACCTGGGCAAAATAGCACTTGAATATATTCAAACAGCTTGAAATAACCCAGGGAGTGCTTCATATAACTGATCTCTCTTCCACACTTGAGGTCATTTCAAGTTTCTGCCAAGGCTGAAATTGAGCACACCCTAAGTCCTTCAAATATTACAACCCACTTTTGCATTCTCCCATTTTTGAGCAGGTATTACCCCACTAGCTTAACCTCTAAAACTGTGCTGCTCTGCCAGCTGGTGTTAAGTGCCAAATTCACTCCCGGAGTTCCTTCCCCCTCCTGCCAAGGTAAAAGCTTAAAGAAGAGTGGATGAATGTGCAGTTGGCAAATGCAAGCAAATGTCAGGTATAGTGTAGCACTGCTATGATCTCTTCATTATCAGATTAGCATGCAGAAGAAAAAAATGTTCCAGGTCGCCAATATTACAGCAGGTATGATCATTTCAAGTAATCTTCTGCAATATTTTGATATCAGCACTTGTCAGTTTTAAACGTTTGCTGTTAGCCGTGTTTTAGCTTCATGACTTTCTCACACTTCCTGTTCGGTTTATTTGGTCCATGAAAAAAATATGTGCTACCATATTTTATGGGTTGTGCATTTAATTATCACTGATATCTTTGCATTTAGCAGGTGGATGGAGTGATAAAAAGCTTCTGAATAAAATCAGAAGCTTTTATCACCTTCTGATTTTATTCACCCTTATAAAGGGTGATAAAATCAAGACAATATCAACATAAAGTGACTGGTTAGGTACTGAGCCAGGCCATGCTGCCAGAACAGCTTCAGTCCATTGATTTTAAGTCTCCAGAAGCCTGTTAGAGAGATGTAACACTATTCTTTAAGAGATGGGACTTAATTCCTCACTGTGTACGACTTTGGATACTGTGGCTCCTCTGAAAAGGAAAGCTTCAAATCAGAAGTGCCTGACTCCGTGGTATAATTCACAAACGCACAGCTTAAAGCAGATAACCCGAAAGCTGGAGAGGGAATGGCGTCTCACTAAATTAGAAGATGCTCATTTAGCCTGGAAAAGAGTTTGTTGCTCTATAAAAAAGCCCTCCGTAAAGCTAGGACATCTTACTACTCATCATTAATTGAAGAAAATAAGAACAACCCCAGGTTTGTTTTCAGCACCGTAGCCAGGCTGACAAAGAGTCAGAGCTCTGTAGAGCCGAGTATTCCTGAAACTTTAACTAGTGGATTTCTTTACAAATAAAATTTTAGACATCAGAGAAAAAATTATTCATAACCATCTCAAAGATTTATCTTCATGTTCGGCTGCTTTCAGCACTGCTGGTATTTGTTTAGACTCTCTCTGATGGATCTTTTCTGAGTTTATTTCAATAGTTACTTTTACAGAGATTAGAGCATACTACAGGTATTAAAGGTGCTGGACTGCAGTGGTTTGAATCATATTTATCTCATAGACTCCACTTTGTAAAAGGGGAGTCTTCTTCACACACTAAGGTTAATTATGGAGTTCCACAGGGTTCTGTGCTAGGACCAATTCTATTTACATTATACATGCTTCCCTTAGGCAGTATTATTAGAAAGCATTGAATAAATGTTCATTGTTATGCAGATGATACTCAGCTTTACCTATCAATGAAGCCAGATGACACACATCAATTAGTTAAACTGCAAGAATGTCTTAACCTCCTGAGACCATGTATCCACATATGGGGACATTACATTTTGGCTTTGCTGCACCTTATACTTCATTCTGCTCAATAGTGTTTTATTCTTTGTTAAGTTATGTTGTTTTTGTTGTGTTATGCTATAAAATAATCCCAGTGTCCACATCTGAGGAGATTTTTTTTCACAAAAGTATGTAACAACCATGTAACAAAATACAACTTTCTGTTCAAAAGGAAGCTTAGTTCATGTAAATATCAGGTGCATCTAATCACAAATATCTAGGAGAAAGTAAAAATGCATCGCAAACAGGAGCTCGGGTCTCAGGAGGTTAAAGACATAAAGGCCTGGATGACCTCTAATTTCCTGCTTCTAAATTAAGATAAAACTGAAGTTGTTGTTCTCAGCCCCACAAATCTTAGAAATATGGTGTCAGAGCAGATACTTACTCAGATCCTTTAATGTGTGCAGCACAATGCATCAGTGCCAGGGATGCCAGGTATCAGCAAGTTGATTCACACAGCTGGAACCATTTGGTCAGAATTTGGAGGCGTTTGAGTCAGTGAGGGGCATGAGGTCACTGAACAAACTGCTCTCCATCATGGACAACCAATCTCACCCACTCCACTTCACACTGCAGAGCAGCAGGCGCTCCCAGGACGGGGTGCAACCGCACGGCCAGAAAGAAGGCGGCCAGGAAAGCAGGCGAAGGGAGCGGGGAAAATACGAGAGCTAGCGGAGCGAGCGAGCGAGCGAGAGAGCGAGCGAGCGAGCGTATCTAGCGATATAGCGATCGATCGAGCGTATCTATCGATCTAGCTAGCAGCGAGCGCTAGCGATCTATCTATCTATCTATCTATCGATCTATATCTATCTATCTATCTATCTATCTATCTATCTATCTATCTATCTATCTATCTATCTATCTATCTATCGATCTATCTATCTAAAAAATGTAGGACTGCTTTTTTGCAGTTGCACAGTATTTCTAAAATTAGAAACATCCTTTCTCAGAGTGATGCTGAAAAGCTAATTCATGCATTTATTACTTATAATCAGGCCCCCATCTTATCTCAAAGACCTCATAGTACCTCATATAACTTCAACAGAGCACTTCGCTCTCAGACTGCTGGCTTACTTGTGGTTCCAAGGATACTTAAAATTAGAATGGGAGGCAGAGCCTTCAGCTTTCAGGCCCATTATACTTCCCTCTGCACCTTAATTATTAGTTGTATTAATCTCTGTCTCTCCCCCCTCAGCCCCCCCAGCAGATGACTGCCCCTCCCCTGAGCCTGGTTCTGCTGGAGGTTTCTTCCTGTTAAAGGGAGTTTTTTCCTTCCCACTGTCACCAAGTGCTGCTCATAGGGGTCATTTTGACTGTTGGGTTTTCTCTGTATATTGTAGGGTCTTTACCCACAATACAAAGCGCCTTGAGGTGACTGTTTGTTGTGATTTGGTGCTATATAAATAAATTGAATTGAATTGAAATGAGGTGTTCTGATGATGATGGTGAAGTCTACAATCTTGTGCTCTGTGAACCAGGACATTGTCTTCCTGGAAGAGACAAAACTCGTGTGAGGACACAAAAGCTTCATGATTGGATTAAAGTTGATCAACCAGAACACCTTTGCACTGATTTGTAGTTAGCCCTTCATCTGAGGGGACCTGTAGACTCAGACTGTGCCAGTGAAATCCCCCTTTGAGTATCCTACCTCACTTTGACATCAAGGGTTGAAATTTTTATTTCAATCTGTCCCCAATCACAGAAAATCCCGCGTTTGTCTGCTTTGCTTTCATGCTACAAATCACCACCCCAGAGCTAAGAAGACCGTGACCCAACTCTTCACAACTGTTGGCCCAGTTATTTGGAGTTCTGCCACTTTTATTGACAGCTTTCACTGCAGCACTAAAATGGAACAAAAGCAGGCTGTTCAGCTGGTTCAGGACTGAGCCAAACTGAGCAGGTTAGCTTTGACAGCAGCTTCAAACTACAAGTGGTTCATGACCAAGTTCAGATTCCACACGTATAAAAGGACACGTTTGTGTAGACCTGTTTGTTTTCCAGGTTTTAGAGATTTTCACTGAGATGTTCAGACTGAAGTGATGATTCCCTGCATCAGGAGGTTGTTTGGTTTACAGCAGTAAAAACAGGCTGTTTTCTGCAGCAAGTTCACAAAGTGCTTGTTTAAAGGAAAATAAACAAGTGCAAAAATAGGAACAATACTTGGTTCAAATGTTTGAGCTCTAAGTGCTGTTCTAATTTCACCCTGATTTAGTTTTTCTTTATCCAGCTAATATTCACTTTTTGCACAAGTTCCTGTTAGATACAGTTCTCTGTCTAAAATGGGCTTTTACAGCCACATGATCGACATCGCCGACCGGGTCTGAGCTCTCAAAGCAAATAAAGAAAAACATCCTTTGGACATTCAGAGATCTCCTCTGTCAGCCGTGGGCACGCCTGTGCCAAGGTGGAGAATATTGTGTGAAAATGCAGAGCACAGTTTGTAGAAATACACCCAGCTTTAATCCGGTAGTGAAGATAATCAGCCTTTAACACATTTAAAACCTCTGCAATGGATGAATCGTTCAATACTGGAGCGAGTCGGCTGATATTAATAGCAATGCATCTTTTCAACAGCCAAGACTGAAAATCAGCAGTCCTAATTCTCATTTCTTTAATGCATGCAGCTCTGTGCTTTTTTGCCTTTGTGCTCTGTTTTCTTTAAGTACTTCCCAACTCTGCTAATATCGAATCAAATGTACTTAAATAAGAACTGATGTTATGAACAGAACGTGAGTCTGGAACACAGTCACTCACTGAAAACACGAGGAAGAACAAAAATATGATGAAAAAATAAATACCCTGGACGGGATGCAGTTTGAATCCTAATTATTAGGATAGATGCTCGAGTTATTAATTCAGTTTTTAAACAGAACAGAAAAAACATCACATAGAAATTAAAAAACTAATTTCATTGAATAGTTATTTTCAGTTGTGTAAAATCTTTTAGCAATATTACCTTACACCAAAACAAGCTCACCTGAAGGTCCAGTAAGGTGTAATTATTGGCTGTTTAACAAATCTTTTAATAACCACTCATTTACAAGCAGAAATAAAAATACTGAACATTTTGTGGCTCCAGCCAGTCAGATGGGTTTGTTGGTTAAGAAGCACTTTGATTAGGTCATCACCTGACTTAGACTAATTAAGTCTGGAGTAGTTGTTAGAGGAACAACTACACCCACCCCCCTTTGTGTTAACCTGAGAGCATCTGAAAGTGTCCACTTCCTGTCTGAATGCACACCCTGCTAACTTTTACAGAGCCGTACTCGGGTTTGCAGAATAACATTTATGTCCCACCTTCAGCACGTTATCGCAGACGCAGGCAGCAGATCAGGCACTCAGCATCAGGACCTCCAGTCGCAGCGGGCTGCCCAGCAGAGGGGCTCATGTCCCAGTTGTAAACAAAATGGGCTAATTTAGAAGTTCTCACAGCTGTGACACTGCAGCGTCTGGATGGCAGCGCATCCAGTGAACGCTTCCACCTGACAGAATTCACCCCTCCCAAGAGGCTAACGTGGCTTTGGCCAAACAGCTCTGCTTCAGTCATTTTGTCATAAAATACAGGAAATTAATGAAGAGAGTGAATCATCTCCCCCAGCACATAACCAGAAACAGCCGTGTAACCAGTTTCAGAGCTTTCTCATCGTTCCCCTCGACTGGCCTCGATGTGAAAAATATTTTAGCAAAATAATTTTTATTTCATATCCATTGATATCAGTATACATCACATCAACCAAATCATCATTTCTGTCAAACTCAAAGGTTCCTTTTTACTCCTAACTCAGGACACATGGACAATTTTGATCTAAATATGAAGTTTATTATTTAATAATGTAATCATTCTGATGTGCCAGATTAAACCTGGGGACCCGCCTGCAGTGGTAACGGCAGCTAAAAGTCATTTTTAATGTTTCCGCAATACAACTTCAAGAATCCTTCGAATGGGAACAAAGGAGAACTTAAACAGCATTCATGTATTCAGAAAAATAAATATATTTTTAAAGAGCACAAAAAAAGCCTCAGTGAAGTGAGCAAAGTGTCTCATATAAGGATCAGATGTGCGACTCGACCACAGATCGGATGCAGCAGTGCTGCACGATGAAGCTGCTCGGCCGTCTCTGTGCTCCATGTCCAGCTGGGAGCGATGCTTCAGATGATGAAAAAAGATTTGTGGTGTTGTCTGCCTTTGTGCGAACATGCTTTGGACAGTTTTCTGTGCTGCTTCTGCTTCTTTTTCAGACTTTAAATGGCCCTGCTCTCCCCTCCTTTCAGCGATGTGCCTTTGAGCCTCGGGCCGCGCCTGTTGGTGTGTCTCGTTCGGTAACGCTGTCCTGTTGTTGTTTTGTCTTGCTCACATTCCTGGTGTGTTGGTGTGTGTGGCTGCAGGAGCCCAAACATGAGCAGGTGTGCTGCTGCCGGCCGTTCCTCCCACACTATGTGCTGTTTGTGTGTGTCAGTCTGACCTGACACGGTGCTGAGTCTGTTCCAACCACACGTTCACACTGTGGGTCGAAACAAGGATGAAATGAGTTATATTGTTACTAAATAACTGAGTATTTGAAGTGCAATACATTAATGTAACTGGATAAAAGGACAGTTCTTATAGTGCTTTTCTACTCGAGCACTCAAACACACCTCACTTTTTCCTTCTACTGTACCTAACAGTCACATGTTCAGTATCTTGCCCAAGGATCCTGTGGTATGCAGACTGGAGCAGTCAGGGATCGAACCACCGACCTCCCCGCTCTACCTCCTGAGCCACAGCCACACTCGATGTTACAGTTTGGAAGTAGGCAGCCCAGTTAGCCTCCTGCCACAGCTAAAGGCTGGCTCTGGGCCCTGGCTGAGTATAAAGCTGTCGTGTGTATTTCACGGTACGCACTGAGGGTGACGGGACCCTCCCGCTCATTTTCGCCGCGGGCTTCGCCCACGACAGAGTGTTGTAAGTTGCGTCACATGAAATGCTTTGTGACTTTGTTGCACTTGTACTGAGAATAACAAAGTTCTGATAGTGTACTGTTCCCCACTGTGGCCCAATTCCACTGCTCCTCTGAAGTGCCTCCACAAAGAAACAATTCCCTGTGTTGTTGGTTTAAACAGCCGATTTTCCACTCCACGCCGAGCACGTCCTCAGTTCTCGGTCCCTCTGAAAAGCCTCCTTTGATGCACCTTGCTTTGCTCCCCTCCTCCAAGTGATTTGATGTAATTTGACTAGGTAGGTGACATCTCTTTTAAGAGAGGGGACAACTTGAAATGTCAGCTTCAGTGTGCTTACACAAAGAAGGGAGATGCTGGGGTACCGAGGAGCCAAACCACTCCTCTTTTTTTCCATCTCTCTCTTCATTTGTGTTTTTCTCCCCTTTTCTCCTCCAGCCCCTCCACCCCCACCCACCCCCCACCCCCCCACCCACCCCCCACCCCCCACCCCCTCTCTGAGTGTGACCTAGTTTGATCCTGAATGGTTTGGGGCTGTCTGTCTCTGAGATAAACTCATTTGCTCTGGATCATTTGGAGAGCAATGCCATTTCACTCCCCTACCCCCACCGCACGCTGCCCCCACTCTCCTCCACCCTCGGTGTTATTTGGGGTTGCAGCAGCAGAATGTGGCTGAGTGTGTGTTCGCACATGTGTGCATTCTTTAATCTGTTAAGTGGGGAGAGACATATGGGGAGAAAGGACAGAAGGAGCTCACACACAGAGCTGTCAGAAAATGAAAGGGGATCTCTGGCTCCAGATAAGGTTGTGAAGTGTTGCATATCCAAAGATATCTGTCTGACAAACACACAGCGCTGATAGGCAGATTTATTCAAAAAGGTCACGCTGTGCTTACGCTTGTCTGTGTGCTATAGTGTGTTTGCATGAGCTGCAGTATGCAATGGGATTTTAAAGATCCCATCAGGCCTGCTTCCCTATTAGAGACACACGTAGGTGCGCGTGTGTGTTTTTGTGTGTGTGTTTTGCTCCTCTTTGGGCTGCTGAAGCTGCCGTACTGTAAGAGGAAGCCGTGGGTTGGATGGCTCTCATCTAGTCTCAGAAGGCTAATTACACTGAGTGCACAGTGATGGAGCTGCCTTCAAATGATTTATGATTCTTTCCGTTGTCCCACTTGTTCTCATCAGCCAAGTCATCATCTGATGTGTCCTCAATTGGCAAATCATTTCTGATCCCCATCTTTCCATCGTCCTCATTTTCTTTTGTTTTCTACTGTTTGAAGAGCAATTAAAGTACGGCCACCTCTCACACACATCGTACTCACTGTACTCATACACGCACACACAAGATCTTCAATCAGCCGCCAAGAGTTTGTCTGTAATGGATCTTTGCTGGCTTTGGGAAAGGCTGATACAGAATTCTGACATTTAAAATTGATGTTTTATATCATTAAAACTATTTCAGTTATGAGACTCTGTTGTTCCAGAGCTGCACTCAGAGCAGTTTCTCAGCCTCTGCTTTTTGCCTGCTCTCCTCCACAGAGAAAACTCCAACACACACAATGACCCTGAGACGTTTCAGCTCTTTCACACTCTGTGCGTACATGTCAGCCAGATCACATAAGCACCTGAACTTAAATTACAGCAGCGTAATTAACAGAAGAAAGCTTAATGTTCATTGTTGCAGCCCGAGCGGAGCCGCAGCACTTCTGTCCAGGATGGATTGTCTCATTGTAGAAATCCTCCAGTAATTAGTGCAAATATCTTCAAATAAAGCAGACAGATTGCATCATTAGCATGATAAAGCTGCAGTTCTTTGAATAATTCAATCACAAAAACACATTTTTGCTCAATAAAAAATTAAATAGTTGGAAAAAGTCCCATTTTAGTATTTCTAAAATTCACTTCAAGCCCAAATCTCTTTAAACACTCGGCATAAATCAAAAGATTAATGCAAACACAGCTAAACTGCAGTTTAGTTCAGTTTAGTTTAGATTAGTCGAATGAAGCAGTGACGTCTGTCAGCCAGACGGTCCTGAATCCTGCAGAGTTTCTGATGGCCAACAGGAGGCAGCAGTCCTTAGACAGATCCAACACACACACGCACACACACACACACATACATCATGACATCATGGTGGCTCTGTTGAGGATTCATTGGAGTGTCTGTGGCTCAGCAGGTCCTCTACTAATCAGAAGGTTGGTGGTTCGATTCTGCATACCAAAAGTATCCTTGACCAAGATACTGAACCCTGAGTTGTGTGATGAATGTGTGTGAATGTTAGATAGAAAGTACTTAGCTGTAGAAGGAAGTGCTGGTGTGAAGGTGTGTGAGTTGAAACGTGTTGTATGAAGTGCTTTGGGTGCTCAGTGGCACTAAATAAGAACCAGTCTGTATGTGCAGGGTGAGCCAGAGGACCTGACTGTGGCTGCAGAGTCATATGTGGCTCTTTGTCCATTTTTCTGTGATTTTGATACAGAATTAGAAAAATATGGAAATGTTTGTTTACTGAAAGCTGTCATGTGTTATTTGCAGATGGACTTTAGTCATAATTAAACTAACACTGGTCCAGTTTTTTCCCTTTTGCTCTTATTTTTAAAACTACTTTGTGATATATTTAATTTATTTTTGAAGCAGACTCATCTGAGATTGTTTCTTTTGCATAAGCAGGTAGGACACAAAGGCATTCATAACTTCACTCTGTGTGAAAGTGTGTGTCTATATTTAGTCTATCCTGGTAGATTTTCTCTACACTATAACATGTTACACTTAACAATAAAAAATGGCAACAATGTAATGAAAATACAAAGTACCAAATAATCATCTAAAGCCCTCTGCAGAGTAGTGTTATGATTTTAGTTAATACCTCCTACAAATGTTGATGGAGTCATTTATACTGCAGCACCTTCATCGTTAGGCCCAGATATGTTCAGCAGCCTGCATGAGTCCAGCTGTAACCTGAACATTTCTGTTATTCATGTTTATTGTTTTAGCTGAACAGCAAACATCTGCCTGCACATGGATGATGTAAGCATGGTGCTTCCTAATGACAATATTGTTTGCCTTTTGTAACCAATTGGCTGCATTTGTCGACTTACAAAAACTGCTTTTTAAAAAATTTTTTTTTACCTTTGATGCTACAGTGTTCACTGGGGAGGGGGTCACTGTAAAGCAGCTGCAGCTCCACATTAAATCACCTTTAATGTGCAACACAGCGTTTAATTATGCTGAACTTGGTGGAGCTCTCTCTCACTCTGCTTCTTTTTCTCACCTTTCCTCTTCCTCACTCTTCCTCCCTCACTCTCCATCTCTTAGACCTCTTCTCTGAAGTGCCTCGCTAAAAGGAAAGATGTTTTAAGGCTCTAAGATTATAATCATTTCGGTTTTTATTCATCATAATTGCTTGCTGATTGTCGTAATTTCTATGCACTCATAATTTTAGAAGACTTTTTAGTGCTTGGTGGCCGTATGCTGCATGCCGTATTTATAGATTTATGTTTATCCTGCCCGTGTGTGCATGTGTGTGTGCGTGTGTGTGGGTGTCTGTGTGTGTGTGTGTGCGTACATGCGTGCGTGTGTGACTGTGAGTCAGTCTGTTTTTTCAGAGCTGGTAAATGCAGGAGGGTGCACTAATGTCGCTTTTTGTGAGTCACAGTTGTTGTTGGTGGTTGTAGTGTGTGTGTGTGTGTGTGTGTGTGTGTGTGGGGGGGGGGGGGGGGGCTTGGGAAAATTGGGTGTTTTTCTGAAGGAAGGATAAAGAAACAGAAGCATTTCTTCATGTTGGCGCTTTGGCAGAAAGCAAGTGAGCAACAGACTGACGCGATGGAGAGGCTGTGAAAGCGAAGGAAACAAAGTGACTGAGTGTGCCTTAATTGGAGGCATAAAGAAGCACAGAGTGCAGTAATCTGATGAAGGACTGAGGGGTGATGAGGGTAAAAGTCATTAAAACATCCCATCTGAAAGAATGAGAGGATAAAGAGAGGAGCTGTGAGGGAGAAAGAGAGGCAGTTGTTTTTCCAGTGTCACTCATGGCCTCCCTCGGGAGTGTTTAGACCTTTAAAATCTCCTCTTTTCCAGAGGCCGCTAACACTCCTATCACCCTCTCCCCCACCTCTCCTCTCCCCTGTTTCACTGCTACACATCCCTCCATCACACAACCCAAAACTCCAACGCTGCTGAGCTTTCTCTCCTCCACCCCTCCTCTCAGTTTTCCTTCCTTCCTGTTTTTTTCTCCCATCACTCCTCTTTTGTTCCCGCCGACTCTCAGATCTTCGTATTCCTTTCTCGACTCCCCTCCTGCTTCCCACCTTCCCTCCGACACCGAAGCAGCTATTTATAAACCGACTGACTGTACGTGAGCGTGGCGTTCAGGGAGCGAAGCAGGCAGAATGAAAGGAAGTGTGTGAATTGTTTCTTGCTCCTGTGTAAAAACAAAGCACTGCAACCAAACTCGGGCAGCTGAACGTGTAGCAGTCACTCACATCCTGTCGTACTGCATCACATCATGTTACATTTCAGGCACGCAGCCTCGGCGGTTCGGAGGAAAACCTGTTTCTTTTACACTTCTTGGAGGTCTTGAGCAATTTTTCTCAAAACATTTGGTTAAAAAAGTCTGACGCAGCCATTCAATCAACTGTGAGTTTAGTGCTCACTTCTTGAAATGGCCTTTTATGGATGAGTGAGCAGCAGCACCAGTCTTCACTTCTGAGTATAACATCATTTCACTGGTTATTGTTACAACTCCCCATTTTCTACAGGACTCTGAATCTGTGTGATTTCTGCTGCACAGACATCATTTGACATGAAATTACCAAAAAAAAAAAAGCTACACTTTAGCCTGTGCTGCCTCACTCTCATTTTAAAGCTTGTGTTTCTGTGACAGTCAGCGAAGCCGGTCCAGCTCTTAGAAAGGAGAGACTGAAGGAAGGGCAGCAGTGCAAAAACCCCTTTGAGAGCAGCTGCAAGCAGAACAGCTCCTATTGTTCACTTGATCAGCCCCATCAATAATAATTCCAAGTCTTTTTGGATACAACATGATGCTAAGGTTGTAAATGAGATCCACTCCTTCCTCCTGATGTCTGGTGTCAAAAAAGGTGACGTCACAGTTGTTAACATAAGGGGTAAGCCTTTGAGGTACCTCTGCAGATATATTTGGTTATTCTGAGCACAGAGGTCATATTAATGTTTTAAACATAGTGTTATCTGCTGCTGATGCTGACCTCAGATTCCTGAACAGTCACAGCAGACCTTTGCTGGAGCACTTGTTTTCTGTGTGCTGTTTTTGTGAGTGCATTTTTTGTCCATGTTGTGTATCAGAGAGAGATGGTTAAGTGCAGGCCTTGGGCGCAGTGTGTTTCTCTGATGGCTGATACAGCCCACACACCGGAGCGCTTCGTATGGGAGAGAGACGCGGCACTTTACAGGGATTGTTATTTCAATTTCATTTAAACGCCCTGTGATACAGTAGCAATTTCTCACCACTTGAGTGTCACTTAGATAACAGCATTATATCTGCAGATTTGGGGTGCTCAGCTACCAGGTGATGGAGTGAGAAGCGGACAGAAATAGACAGAGCGAAGGTCTGCTGATGTGCGCCTGTGCACACCAGCCAATTCTCACCCACTCGTTTTTTACATCTAAGGAGTGTTGCTGCAGTGTGAAGCCCAGGCTATTGATTTAAGAGAATAAATGTTTGATAATCCAGATAAATATTCCATAACACCAGCAGGAACCAGCGCCGACTATGGGAAATCAAGCTGTGTTGGATAAACACTGAATCTAATGGCTGAGCTGAATGAAAGTGAAAGGTGCAGCTCTCTGTGGTTTGTTTGCAGCAGGACAAAAAAGAGATGAATTTGTGTTGAGTGTGGGACAGCGCGGGTAACACGGTGACTCAACAAACACGTACGAGGTAAACAAACAGAATTGAGTGGACGTGCAGTTCATACAAATACAAACTTTTTGGTTGTTGCTGCATTTTTAATTTGAACGAGGAGCTCGAATTAGGAATTTTATTATGTTTCCGTCCCGATATGGAGCAGATATTTAGGAGTTCGTATTTAAGGCACATAGCAGTGAGTGTAGAACTGTGTCAACACGCAAGAACATGAATGGACAGTTCTACAAAAGCCTGGATAACAAGACATGACAACATTTTTATTAACATATGGATGAGATTAGACAAGGATGATTCTTCTGAGCAGTAAATAATGAGGCACTGCGTTCTGATTGGATAGCACTGTTTTAAGCAGGTGCTGGTTTGAATCCACCTTCCCCTGTTCTCCCTGAGCCTGTGTGGGTTCTCTCAGGAACGCCAGCTTCCTCCCACAGACGTGCATGTTAGCGTCATCTTTGTGAGCGTGAACGTCTGTCTCTGTGTCACCCTGTGACAGGCTGGTCACCTGACCTGGATGAAGGGATTTGAAAAAATATTTAGTTTTTATATTTTATATATTTAGTTTTTATCACACTTTCACGTCATCAAGCAAGTTTTAATATCAGACAAAGATAAACCAAGTTATGATGATGTCATTTATTAAACCCGCCCCCCTCCCACCTCATCAGTTTGTGCCCTGAGCTCGAACACACTCATGCAGCAGGACGATGATCCCAAACACACCTGCAGCTGCGCCTCTGAATGGCTAAAAACGAAGGGTTTGGAGAACCTACTCAAAGTCCAGCCTGATCCTGTTGAAATACTTTGAGGTGACCTTAAATGGGCGCTCGGGCTGGAAAACCTTCCAATGTGGCCGAAGCCAAACAATTCTGCAAAGAAGAGTGGAACAAAGTTCCTCCTCAGTGATGTGAAGGGTTCAGGGGGGGGCTTACCTTTCCACACAGGGGCAGGCAGGTAGCTCAGGTTATCTTTGTCTAATATTAAAATTACGTTGATGGTCTGAAACATGTAAGTGGAACAAATATGCAACAAAAGGGGAAGATACTTTTTCCCAGCTCTGTGCATCACCTGTGTAATCCTGCCTGTAGCTGCCACGTTTCCCACAGGGTTAAATATTTGTAACCAGCTGCATGAACCCTGTTCAGTTTCCAGTTCTTAAAATCAAGCCACACAGCTCGATAAATCCCAAACGGAGAACGCAAACTCAAACATCCAGAGCTGTGCTCTCACAGTTTGCTCTGCTCCTCATATTCTGACCCTGTTCTCTGACGGTCGTGGCTTACAAATTGATCAGAGCTCTGCTTTTATATCTTTTCCCATAAATTTTCTCTTCTGTCCACACATACTGCCATCTCCAGACCCTCTTTATTTGGGGGCTTCCTGGTGGCCATGTAAAGATGGATGACTGTCATAAATGAAAAGAAACCTCAGAGAGCAGTCCTGTAATTACCCCAGTCATATAAAAATAACATATTATGCTCATCAGTGTCGACCTTTTCAAAAGTTTGACATGAAAACTTCAGTTTCTGTTTCTCTTCAAACTGCACATAAGAGCAGGTGGATAGAGATGCACTTAGTGCTGCTCAGCATCTCCGTACTGCCTACAGCCAGAACAACAGGTGTGTTTGATGACGATGCTGCCTGATGCTTTCTGTCTGCTCACAAGTGGATTTTCTGAGAGATGATTAAAAGCAGTTTTGCATCTGCCCTGCTAGAAACAGACGGCTTTTTCCATCCATCCATCTTCTCTTCCCTTCAGGGCTGCACCCCCCTCTTCATCCTCCATCTCTGACCAATCCGTTTTCTGTTACTCTCACAGTGCAACAATCAAGAAAACATCCCCCCTCCCACTACTTCCATATTTTCCATGCAGCTTCTCTTATGCAGCACCGTGACTCATTGTTTATTGAAAAGGCAGTTTGTTATTGACCACAAAAAATCAATGGCACACATCTGCAGTGTAAACTTTGATAACACAGTGACACACATCAAATGAGCCTATAAGGAGAAAAGAGGGAAGTCGCATTCATGATTGTGTGCTTGTGCAGCTCGAGCTGTGAGGCGAGGCTGCTGTTTCCCTCTCCCTTCTCCCTCCATCTGTCTTTCCTCTGCCATGTTCCCCTTTTTCCTTTGTTTTATCCTTCCCACTTCTCCCCTCTATGTTCCCTTCATCTCTCCTTCATCTCTCCTCCTTTCCTTTTCCCTCAGTCTCTGTTTGTGATCACGCATAACTTAGACTTGCTTCCTCTTCTGTCTGTGACCAATATGGCAGCTGTAATAACACACACACACACACACACACACACACACACATGCATGCGCACATGCACACTCTGCCGGGATTTATTCAATTAATATGAAAAACTGTCTCTATCTATCTATCTATCTATCTATCTATCTATCTATCTATCTATCTATCTATCTATCTATCTATCTATCTATCTATCTATCTATCTATCTATCTATCCACTTGCAAAAGAGTCCCACCTGCTGGCCAGGAAGAGCAAATGCATCCTTACTCATCGTGTTAGAGGTTAAAATCAAACACTGGATGATCCAACAGATGTGTATCAATGAGGTCTTCAACTTACAATAAAGAGCTTTATTTACATAATCAGTAATAATATCAGTGTAGCTCCATCAGTGCTAAAAAGTGCTACTTTTTTATTTCACAGATATAAGTGATGTAACCAGTCTGAGTGATGGTAAATTGGTCCAGCTGTCTGTGAGTTGCTGCATGTTTGCATGATCTCTTGTACCATCACTTGAGGCTGCTGGCTTTCTGACCTGGAATCAGGAGGAAGTGTGATTGCTGGAAATGTATTTTTAATGTGACGTGTTTCAGAGGCCGAGCGGAGCAGTTTTTCTTGTTGCAGCAGGATCAAAGGTTGTTTATTTATATTTTAGATAAACACTCAAACATCAGCTAAACATAATGCTAACCAAGTGGAAACCGTGTGGGCAATTATCCTTTTATCATCCCCTTATCAAATGCAGTGGTGTGTGTTTACTTGAGTGTTACTGATGAAATAGCTTTTCACGGGGGAAGAACAAAAACCTGTGAAACGCTGCTCAGCCCTCCCTTTTGTTGTTCCTGCCAGGCTCGCTGCGATAGTCAGCGGCTGAGCACAACGATCCGTGCTGGTTATTGTGTGCTGTTTGCAGCTGCTGTCAGCCTCTTCTTCTCTCTCTTTTTTCCATTTAAATAAGAGCACGCTGTAATGAGAGGCTTTTACACTCAATTCAGATGCCTCGCTGCCCTCTGGAAATCATAAACAGGCTCTTAATTGAAGGGAAATGTCGAGGTCAGCATGTGGCTCAGCCGAAGATTTACAGCATTCACGAGTGTCGGCGTGCCACGGAGCTCAGAAGTGCTTTCATTTACTAGAACTCCGATGAATTTTTTATGTCTCTTTCTTTATACCTGCACTCTGTCGTCACCTCTGATTGGTGCATACGTTGCTGAATAGAAACTTGGCTTTGATTATCTTATTCCTGTACAGTTTCTCCTGATGGCTCATTTTATTCACATGACATTTTTGCGTGTGTGTGTTTGCCGTTTGCTTAACGTGTTTGTGCTCAGCTCCAGTTTTATGACTCTCACAGCTACAAATTATCTTCTCTCAGAGAGATTTCTGCAGCAGAACACATAAAAGAGCAAATTTTTGCAAGTGAGCAGCATTAAAGCGGCAGCAGCAACCACATGACATTTAAATGAACTGATGATGATCTTTCTCTTCTCTCCTCTGTGTCCCATACAAGAAGAGGAACGGCAGCTCATTCAAGGTCCATCAACAGGTGCTGTAATAGGAGCCGTCCTCGGGGCTCTCATCTTCATCTGCATCATCATCATCGGCAGCATCTTCTTCATCCGCAATCGCCAGGAGGACGGAGAGTAAGTCTTCATTAGCAATCCAGCATCTACTTAATTGTTTATTTAACCTCCTGAGCAAAACTAATCCTCCCTCGAGGACTGAGGCTCATTAAGACTTGTTACATGTCATGAGGGGACCCACCAGAGGAAGCTCTGCGACAAATCCTGACCTGAAGTTTATAGCATGAGGCTGCTGGGAGGTTTTATTCCCAAAATGTTCCGCTCTAAGCTCCCATTTCAGCTCCTGCAGTTCCTCTCCTGGGCTTCAGCTGTAAATGGAGATTTATTAAACCTCCGCTGATTTCGCTCCAGTTTGCTGAAGTGGTTTTCCAGTCTGGGGCTTCTTGTGGAGGCATATGGTAAATGAACAAACATGCAGTCACTGTTTCCTGCCTGTTTGCTAAGTCAGGGGTTAATTAGATTTCACTGCAGACATGCTGCTGAGGCTCTAAAGTGCAGCTGCTTACAGTAAACTGATGCAACAAAAAAGATGGAATTTATAGTGGTTATTGCGCATAAATTATTAACCATAAATAATGATAGCAAAGTCAGGGTCAGCGGAGACATCTACTGAGTGATTAATAATTCTGATTAAGGATATGAACCTCTGGCCTCGCTTTTGAACTATCAAATTATTTCCCAGCACTTCCTGTCCTCATGTTTCCTCCTGCAGGCTTTACAGATTCCTTCAGATCTGAAAAAGAAAAAACCTTAAATCTGACAGATGGAGACAAAAATCATTTGTAACATGATGGCACCAGCTCCTGGGATTTATTATTTCAAGGTCAAAAACCAGCAGGTACACCAAAAAAGAAAAGACCATGCAAACCCATTAAGGCTGGTCGCCAGCATCTGCAGTGGCTCGCTTTATGTAATCAGCGTTATGTAAATCTTAAAATATCCACAGCAAGCAAAGCTGCTCAGATTTTTTAAAAGCCCATTTATCTGGCTCACTTTGTCAGGCTAATAAAGAAGTTTCTGTGACTCCTTGAAGATAAGCAGATAAATCTTAATCCTGCACTATCACTAAACTCTGCTTACGGCCTCAGCGTCACATGGCACAGGGGCAGAGTTCTCGGCTACCTGGTGGATGAGGTCAAACATCCAGCTGCTTAACAGCAAATATCTGGCTCATAAGTGGTGGAGACAAAACTATCAGAATCAAACTTTATTGGCCAAGGTATGCTACACATACAAGGAATTTGATTTTGGTTATAGGAGCTCACAGTGCGCAGTATCAGACTTTCACATAAGATAAAATTAATAAGAAGTAAAATAAATAAACTATAACCTGCAATTACTACCTCACTCACTCAGGCACACACACACACACACACACACACACACACATGGTCATACCTATAAACCCTATATTGTGGGAAGTAGGGGTCTAAAGTTAAAATGCTGAGTCTATGATGCTGCTCCAGCATTAGCATTTTGTCTTCTGCCATGCTGCTCTTTTTGGAGCTGGTGACCAAATATGGATGGTGGAGGGTGGACGGTGGAGTTCTAAGTTATCAGCTATAAATCCTCAGTCACACAGGCCGACAGACTGGTCAGTGCCGCTGATCCTCCTGTCCTGTCTCTGTGGTTGTCTGTCAGATTTGCAGGTCTGTGTCTCTCTTGTTATTGCCTGTTTTATTTTGATGCTTTCTTGTCTCTCGTGCTTTGTATGTAGTTCTACTTCCCTTGTCTCATCCTCAGTGATTAGTCCCAGCTGTGCTCCCACCCGTTTACTCTCCCCCTATTATCTCATATGTAGTTATTGTATCTGTGTTCTTACATTCAGTGTTGTGGCACACAGTTTGTCCCTGCCTGTTCACCTGTGAGGTGTGCCCTGCTTACTTTATGGACACACTTTCTTCTAATAAAAGTTGGCTTTGGTTATGCCACTCTGTCTGCTTTTGGGTCCACTTTACACTTTACTCCTTATCCTCACTTCATGACAGCGTCACCTTTTTTATTTTTCTACTGCTTGCCGGGTGGTTTGAGAGTGTTCGCAGACAGGTTGGTGTGTTCAGTGCAAACTTCTAGCAACAACCTGCAAGTTGCCAAAGCAATCACAAGGAGGGTTTCAGTGCAGCACTGTATACATCTTTGCAACCAGTTTCAGACTAGTGACTGCCAGCAACCTCCAGCAACCACTCATCTCATAATCACCGCATAATGCACACTTTACCCAAGCAACCAGAGGTTACCGGGGGGTCACTGACAGGCCTAATGCTACCAAGCTTGATTAGCAAGTTGCATCTGTAGATTGTAGCATGGTTGCATTGCACAGATACCTTTAAATTAAATTAGTGCTTAGTAATACTGTAATTTCACAAAACTGAAGCACAACCTTCTTAGACTGCATAATAAGTAGCATTATCTGTTAGGTAATTGTGTTACAAAGGCTCCAAAAGCACCACAAACACAGACATGAGGTTGAATACCAAGACTCATATTAGCAGAGGTAAGCCCAAAGAGCTTCTGACATCTGTCAATCAAAGCAACCACATCCCAGTAAGAAAAGATATAAAGCTATAAAAGAAAATTAGATAAAACCTTCATTATTAAAGGCTGAACACATGTTTATTTCTGCAGTAAAATTAGGCATTTTTACAGGGCTGTTTATGGGGGTAGACTCACTTTTGGATCCAGCCTCAAGTGGCCACTCCAAAAACTTCAGTTTTTGGCAGTTCAGAATTGGCTTCATGTTCCAGCCCTAAGCATGACACTTGGATAAAAACACAGTGGAAACTGGAGCCCAGAAACAGAACGAAAGCTGCATTATTTCTGCTGGATGAGAAGGTTATTGTTATGATTTGTGGTTTGTTGTGAGACGCTCTGAGGTTTTCAATGTTTGATGCTTTGGAGGCTTTTGAAAGTTTGTTAAATAAAAACTGTGGATCTTATTTTTAAATCCTTTGTATTAATGTGTTCTCCAGCTCCATCTAGCAGCCATTTTTAAATAACCATTAGTGATATTCTTGTTTTTCTTCAACTCAACAAAATGTTTCTTTTTCCTCACAGGAAGTGCTGAATTTTGTATGAAAAAAATCTGAATTGAATTGTTACACAATGTGACATCTTTATACCTACACTGCCAAAAGTATTCACTCGTCTGCCTTCACACACACATGAATCTGAGTAACATCCATTGTTAATCCAGAGGGTTTAATATGATGTGGGCAGCTCTTCTGGGAAGTCTTTCCACAGGTTTAGGAGTGTTTATGGGAATTTCTGACCATTCTTCCAGAAGCACATCTGTGAGGTCAGACACTGATGTTGGAGAGAAGGCCTGGCTCACAGTCTCCGCTCTAATTCCTCCCAAAGGTGTTCTATCAGGCTGAGGTCAGGACTCTGTGCAGGCCAGTCAAGTTCTTCCACACCAAACTGGCTCATCCATGTCTTTATGGAGCTGCTTTGAGCACTGGTGTGCAGTCATGTTTGAACAGGAAGGGGCCATCCCCAAACTGTTCCCACAGAGTTGGAGCATCACATTGTCCCAAATGTCTTGGTATGCTGAAGCATTAAGAGTTCCTTTCACTGGAACTAAGGGGCCGAGCCCAACTCCTGAAAAACACCCCCACACCATAACCCCCCCTCCACCAAACTTTACACGCTCAGACAGGTAACGTTTCCCTGGCAACCACCAAACCCAGACTCCTCCCTCAGATTGGCAGATGGAGAAGTGTGATTCATCCCTCCAGAGAACTCGTCTCCACTGCTCTAGAGTCCAGTGGCGGCGTGCTTTACACCACTGCATCAACACTTTGCATTGAGCTTGGTGATGTAAGGCTTGGATGCAGCTGCCATGGAAACCCATTCATGAAGATCTCTCCACACTGTTCTTGAGCTGATCTGAACAGCTGATTCACTGTTGTTGAAAATATGGTCATAAAATAATGGCTCACACACTGCTGAACTCTAATATTCATGTTTATTGGATCTAATGATCTTTCAAGGACACCTGCTCTTCATCAGACAGTGAAACACTAGGCAATGCCATCTTAAGTTACCTGTGATTGGTCACATGATGATGACCAATTGCAACAACATCCAAAAAGAACCATGTCTCACACGGGACAAAGAGTCAACAAACAATTCACAAATCATACACACTGACCTGAAATACGTCAGACAAATAAAGATTATCACCGCAAACCCAACAGCAAACTAAATCAAAAGTATGCATAATATCTCAAGTAATATCTAACAATAAAATGTTTGTTATAATTCAGTAGACAAATAGGATGATAATAATAATAATAATACATTTTATTTGTAAGCACCTTTCAAAACATCCAAGGACACTTTACACACATTAAAACAACAATCCCATAAAAGCACAAAAATAAATCAAATTCAGGTGACCTGGGAGCTAGAGTGAGCAGGCTTTCTTAAACAGGTGAGTTCTGAGTCGTGCCTTGAAGACAGGGAGTGAGTCCATGTTACAAATGTCAGGTGTGAGAGAGTTCCACAGTCGTGGAGCGGAGTGAGAAAAAGCTTCATTCCCCGTGGTGCTGAGGCGGGCGGGGGGTACAGTAAGGCAGATGGAAGAAGACGAACGAAGGAAGTGGAGGAGGAGGCGATGAGGAGAAGATCAGACAGATAGGGAGGGGGCAGGTTGTGGGTGGATTTGAATGTGTTCAGAAGAATTTGGAATTGAACTGGGAGCCAGTGCAGCTGCTGTAGGACTGGGGTGATGTGGTGAAATGGGGGGGTTTGAACCGTTTGAAGCTTTTGGAGGGATTTGAGAGGGAGGCCAAATAGAAGAGAATTACAGTAATCAATACGGGAGGTAAGAAGACTATGAACGAGGATAGAGGTAGTATGCGGGGAGAGGGAGGGGCGGACATGATTAAAGTATGCAGTCCGGGAAATATTATTGATATGGGAGTGGAAAGATAGAGTAATGTCAAGAATGACACCCAGACTCTTAACCTGAGGGGAGGGGAGGGGGGAAACTGAGGAACTATTGATTGTGAGGGAGAAACTGTCGACTTTGGATAGGATGGATTTTGTTCTGACAAGGAGGAACTCAGTTTTATCACTGTTTAAGAAAGTTTGAGATGAACCAAGATTTGATTTCAGACGAGCAGGTGGTGAGGGAGGAGGGTGGGAGTGACGAATTAGGTTTGGTGGATAAATAGATGGGTGTCATCTGCAAAGCAGTGAAAATTAATACTAAATTTGCAAAAGATATCGCCAA
Source organism: Archocentrus centrarchus (assembly GCF_007364275.1). NCBI lineage: Eukaryota > Metazoa > Chordata > Actinopteri > Cichliformes > Cichlidae > Archocentrus > Archocentrus centrarchus. The sequence continues at coordinate 6,581,031 of NC_044356.1, forward strand.
GGGGAGGGAGATAAGTAATAAAAAGGAGGGGCCCCAGAACAGAACCCTGAGGCACACCTGTGGTAACAGCTGAGGGGTGGGATTGAAAGACTTAAGCTGGATGAACTGAGTGTGCAGATCAAAACCAGTCAAGTGGGATGCAGGTGATGCCAATGGAAGATAATCTGTAGAGGAGGATGTTATGGGAGATGGTGTCAAAGGTCGCACTCAGATCAAGGAGGATGAGGATGGAGAGTAGTCCAGAATCAGCTGCCATAAGAAGGTCACTGATGATTTTTAGTAGAGCAGTTTCTGAGCTGTGGGGGCTGAAACCAGACTGGAACTGTTCGTACAGACTGTTTTGGGTTAAATGGGAGTGAAGTTGAATAGCGACTTTTTTTTTTTTTTCAAGTATTTTGGAAATGAAGGGTAGGTTAGAGATGGGGCAAAGATTATTGTAATAATTTGGATCTGAACCAGGCTTTTTCAGAATTGGAGCAACAGCAGCAGTTTTAAAGAGTGGGAACAATTCCAGCAGTAAGAGAAGAGTGAATAAGGTCAGATATGAAGGGGAGGCAGGATTTAACCAGAGCTGCAGGAGGAGGATCAAGGAGACGTGTGGAGGGCTTGGATTTATGGATGAGGTCAGTGATTTCAGATAAAAATGATTTACCCAATCAACCACAATGTGTCACATACAGTATCTGTTATTTAAGGAAATGTAAATATACTATATCAAAAAAATGAAGGCTCAATATGAGGTCTTACACTGCCATCAGGTATCTCTGTGATCAAGAGTAAGAAAACTCCTAAAAAGGTGCCTGTACTGTTAGATGCAGTAGTTACATTAAACATGATCTACAGCACATGGATCCATGACAGAGCCACAGAAAAACCGCATTTATGTGACATAAGAATGCAAAAATCATAAGAAAGGACAAATGTCCGTTTCCTCATTAAGACCTTCATAAAGTATCAAGAGTATAAACCTGTAAAAGCAGAGCGTTAATGTCGCCTCCTCTTTTGGGGAACTGTGTGTGCTCAGTGCCAGTATAACTCAGATAATACTCACTGATTCATGCATCGGTGACATGATTTCTGATGGCACGTCTGTGTTTAAAAAGTCTGGATGTTTCACCAAAGTAAGCCAGCCCACGAGGACATTTAAGCATATATATTATATTATTCCTTTAATCAGAAAAGTTCTGCCTGTGTGTGAATGATAAAAGATCTTTGTTTTATGAGTGAAGCTGAGTTATTACGTTTGTAATTCCCAGACTCCACAGCACTCAGCCACAAAGTAGAAGAAGATGAAAAATCTGCTATAATGCTGATACTTTAATATTGGTATTTTACTGTCACTGTTTTATATCATTTATCACCGATCGTGTTAGTCACACTCACTGGAACACTGCAGGCTTTAGGTGGCTGGATAAAAGTGAGCCTGTTATAGTCACTCCCCTGGAGGCTCAGGGCCTCATTTTTTCCCTATTAAGACCACTCTCATTTATATTTAAAAGCTTCACTTTTATCTAATGCACAACTTTTTGTTCACATGACACTGTATCACCATTCTAATAAAGTTCATGTTGCTTAGGACAGCATGCCCAGAAATTTCAGTCTGAAGTCCCACCTGTGTTCATTTAATATAAATAATGTGTGGGAATGAATTTTGTATACTCAGATAAGACTGCCTTAATGAGTTTTTAATAATGGGAGTTTTGGACAGCTGTCTGTGGGAGTATTTTGGGGGCAGGTATTTTCACCTGGGAAGCCTTTCATTTTGACAGCTGTTAGATCTACTGTAGATGATGGGAAGCCCTCAGTGATCTGTGTTTCTGAGCCTGCGCAAAGGAGCTGAACTAGTGGAGTTTATAGCGGATTGGCCGACGGAGACGCCACTCTGTGCAAACTAGCCAATGACAGTGAGGGGGTGGGGTGAGCTTTGGGGGAAAAGGTATATCTGTCAACTCTGAGAGGGACTGGGAGCGCTTCTCTCCTTTTCCCTCTGTCTCCTTTGCTAATGGCTCAAAGGCACACACTCCCAGGAGGGCTTATTTGCTCTCTTGTATTCTGTTGAACTCTGTGCAGCAACAAAACTCATCTCCAGTGACTTTTTTGGAAAGCTTGGGTTTAATGCTGAAATTGGGGTTACTCCTGCCTGCAAGAGGGGTAACAGGAGAGTCAAACCACGGACCGACAATAGCTAACATGTTTCTAATATTAGTGGGTCTTCTGAACAGAGTCTGTGGTGCAGTGGGCCAATGTCCCTTAAGAGGAGGGTCAGATGTGCTGATATTTATTGATAATGGTGGCCATATCTTTAGTCAAATGTAATTAATAGACTTAAGGTGGTGCCACCTGGTGTTTCATTGTCTGATGAAGGTGTGATTAAAACATCATAAACTCTTATATGTAATAAAGAAGAATATTGGAGTTCTGCGGTGGTGGTGAGGATACGCGTGGATTTTTTTACTGTCGTTTCCAATCACTTCCACTTTGTCCCACTAACAGCTGACTGTGGAGTATTTAGTAGTGACTGGACTTGTTGCACAGGTATCATCCTATCACGGTACCACGCTGGGGTTCACTGAGCTCCTGAGAGCGACCCGTTCTTTCACTGATGTTAGTAGAAGCAGTCTGCATGCCTGCTTGTTTATACACCTGTGGAAGTGACTGGGACACCTGGATTCAGTGACCTGGAAGACTTTTGGCAGTGTGGTATATTTCTGTGATCTTTCAGTGGCCTGAGTTGTTTCTTTGCTGAATACAAAGAAATCTGATATCTTAACGAAACAGAGATCAATACCACATTTTCTTTGTCTTTTGTTCAATCAGAGGCCCCCCCAAGCACAAGCCACCTCCCCCCATGAAGGCAGGCAGTTCAACAGAAATGGTGAGTGGTCGGCGTGGTTTCAAATCAATCCTTATTGTCACTACAATTATATTCTACTCACACACACACATGCAGTCCATTTGGACAGTCATGATGGGGCTAATGGCTATTGATTGGAGATCTGAGTTGGCTTATGTGTGCCAAAATAATTAGCTTGGTTTTTCGTAAAGAGGTCCATTAGAGCACTCCTCTCCTCGCCGTGTCTCTTACTTTAGTCCATCACTCACATTTTGCATTGCTTGAGCCACCTTATGTAATGTGACTAAAACTCTGTAATTTTATGCTGATTAGATTGTATAAAAGACGTCTAAGAGGCTATAAATGCCTTGGCTGAAAGGAAGGTTCACAGGGTTCAACAGTGAAAGTTTATTAGGCATTTATAAAGCGCTGTCTGTGGAACATGACCAAATAACAGCATTATCTCTGCAGCTCTATATTTATGCACAACTCTTTGAGGCCACGTCCCGGTCAAGTCTTTTTCTTTCTTTTTTTTTTTTTTTACATTTTTCTTTCAAAGTTGCTATCAGAAGGAGATTTTCCATATCTGAGACAGTGTTCGTTTGATGCCTAATGATTGAATATTCCAGCCGTATGATCATGCTAATGCAAAATTTGAGGGAGCCACATCTAAAGTCTATGTTATCTTGTTAAAGAAAGATTCAAACTTTTAACTTTCATGGTTAGAACCAGCATTCCTATCACTTATGATAACCCTGTACTCACCAGAGGCCTGTAATTGAAATCCTGGGACAAGGCAGCTAAAACTGTGTTCATTGGGGTGTTCATCGAGAATGTAAAGAACCTGCAACGTGACTTGGAAGGAAAAAACAGAGGGAGTACATTTGTAATCCCTCATTAACCAGCACAATGGTGAAAGCTCACATTTAGTACGCTAACTCACAGTTGAATGTGAATTTTGCTGTAAACTGTGATGAATATTAACAACTATATGGGTCAGTTTTTTTTTACCAGGCCTTCATTTTCTTCATAAATTTCACCATGCTTGTCAGGACAATCTTCAGCAGACCAATCCCAGACTGCAGTAATTACTTTGGTGAGTGCAGCGTTATCATAATCGATAAAACCAGTTGAAAGAGCTTTAAAAGTCACCGTAATAAACTTCTTTAAAGTGGAACTGTGCAACAGGTCTGCAGCAGCGTCCATTCAAACAAATGAAAAAGCTATAAGCACTGACCAGATGTTTCTAGTGACATGTGAGCCAGCTTTGGGGGCATGCAGGTAAACAGTCTGTTACCCTTTAATCCACATGAACAATGATCAGCAGAGCCGGAGGTCCTGAAATGGATGTTTTTAGACCACAGTCTGGATATCAGGGCTACACCGGAGACAGGCAGAATCCGCTGATGGTTCCAGATTTATTGCCAGTTTCATCAGTTGCCAGAAATCAAACTGAGTTGCACAGAAACACAGGAGCCATAAGGCAGCCTGTTAACGATCTAATGTCTAAGTCTTCATAGGTGATAACCCCCCCCCACCCCACCCCACCCCTCTTTGGAGAAAACCTGAATGGAGATGTGAACGGTTTTTGATGTGTGTCTGTTTTAATGATTATTTTTCTTTGTTCTGTGATTACAGAGACTTTAATAACAGTTTAATAAAAGCAAAGATTACATTTTTCTTTGAGTTACAGTTAGAAATCATAAAACATAAAGATTTCACAGGACTCAGTGAAAAACTAAGGACACTCTTTGAATCAGTAGCTGGTTGAACCACAATCATTTGGCCCACTCTTCTATACAAACTTGCTTCAGTTCAGGTTTGCAGCTCTCTGAAGGCTCCACCACAGCTTTTCAGTCGGACCGAGGTCTGGGCCATTGTCACACCTTCATTTTTAATGCTTGGGGTCAGTGTCCTGTTGCACGACCCAGTTTCAGCCTAGCTTTAGCTGTCAGACAGGACTGGAATACTTTGGTATCCAGAGGAGTTCATGGGTGACTCAATGACTGCAGGGTGCTGAGGGCCAGTGGCTCCTGAACAAGCCCAAATCATCGCCCTCACAGCCGCTCTGACAGCTGTTCTGAGGTGTTTGTGCTGATATGCTGTATTTGGATGTATCCAAATGTGGCACTGTGCAGTATCTCCACTTTGGACTCATCTGTCCAGAAATCTCATGGTTTGATCAGATGCAGCTTTGCAAACTGAAGCTGCCATGTTCTTTCTCCTGGTAACACTTCTAGACAAGTCATACTCGTTCACTCTTCTTCTAATTTTTCTGTCACGAACTTTAACATTTAACCTGCTAACTGAGGCCTGCAGAGTCTGAGCTGGAGCTCTGAGGGTTTTGGTGATTTCAGTTTGTCCTCGTGGGTAAATTTGCTGGGACATCCCCTCCTGGGAAGGTTGTGGCATTATGTTAACACACACTTAAATTCTCCAGACCAGCAAACAGCCAAAACTTCAATCAATCAATTAATCATTTTCATTAGCTGCTACTTCCCCTCTGAATTCCTATGGAAGCAGGAAGGGTGTGGGTAGTTTTTCACTGCTCTGGGCTGGTTAAGGTTGGTGTTGTCACCAATGATGACTGAGACATCAGAGGGATAATCCCAGGCTAAGTACATGGATGGGCAAACACACTTTGGTCAAACAATGTTGTATTTTTCATTAACCTCCTGAGACTCTGCGTCCACATATGGGGACATTACATTTTGGCTTTGCTGCACCTTATACTTCATTGTGCTCAATAGTATTTTTTTTACTTTCTTAAGTCATGTTGTTTTTGTTGTGTTATGCTATAAAATAATCCCAGTTTCCACATCTGAGGACATCTTTTTTTCTCACAACTGTATGTAACAACCATGTAACAAAATACAACTTCCTGTTCAAAGAGGAAGCTTAGTATATATATATATATATATTTTTTTTTTTTTTCTTTCAGGTCCATCTAATCACAAATGTCTAGGAGAAATTGAAAATGCATCGCAAACAGGAGCTTGGGTCTCAGGAGGTTAAAAACTGAAATTAACTTCCACTTTTTGTTCCACACTTCTGTGCCTTTGGTTTGCTGTAGAACAATACAGCAGCAGGCTTATTTTATAAAAATCATTTAAAAAGTCACAGCCATGGTGATAATTATGGAGACTGCTGAGATAATTCAGGCAGACTATTGTCCTATATTAATATTACATGTATTTTTATAATCAGTCATTGAGCCTTTTCAAATGGAAAAAAGTACTCAGCTGTTTGGTATCATTGTTTGCTTCCCTTTCAAGAGAAGAAATGGAAAAGTTGAGTTTTCTGGGGGGATATGATGGTAAAAAATGAAAGGAGTAGGTCAGGTAAATCCATCAACTAATCTAATATTCCTGCGACCACAGCTAGAAAAATCTTCTTTGATTTTAATGTTTATGGTATCATAGTAACCTCCCTAAACCTAAAAGAGTACCCACCTCAGTCTGAGTATCGGTAGTGGTCAGACGGTGTGAAAAAGAACCAAGGAAAACTTCAAAATAGAGACAAGTACGGCCCCAGGATCAAGCTACAACAGAGTGGATGCACCTTCCATGGCTTCCTGAATGAAATGGGCTCCGTGGAAGGAGACCCCACTTTTGAAAGGGAAACATAAAAAAGCCGAGCCATTTGTTCAGATGCATGCCGACAGGGAGAATCTTCTTTGGACAGGAAAAACAAAATTAGAGCTTTTTGGTAAGTCGCATCAGCTCCATGTTCACAAAAGAAAGTTTTCAAAGAAAGATCAAAGAAAATCCTCCCTATGAAATATGGAAGAGGCTTACTCATGTTATAAGGTTGCTTTGCTGTGTCTGTCACAGGGCTGCTTCAATCTGTGCAGGCAGAGTGAAATCAGAGGAAAGACTAGTGCTTGTTGAGAAAAGGTCTCCAGCTGTCTGAGTCACAGTTCAGTGATTGTCCAACAAGCTAATGTCCCAAAATGTACGTCTTAAAGCACCATAGATATGAATGAAACACTGAGTCCTGATTTTTAATGTCTTGCTGATGTTTTGGAAATGCAGGCGAGCTGCTCTTTGGTACCGATGCCGATGATACTTTGGTCATGGCAAAAGTGCCAACTGTCATGGTGGCATGATGCCACATTTGAAAGTGCTGTCAAGAAGATGCAAGAATAACAAAAACACATGCAACCCAGGCCCACTCGTATCATCTGTGCTGTAGAAAAATGAGGAACCTGCTTCAGTTTCCAACCAAAGATTACGTATGGAAACACTGGAGATATGTGGATTTATGCTCTTTGCAACAGCAATAGCTTCTAAGTACCGTGACAAAGGGTATGTGAAGGCTGCTGCTTCTGACAGAGTGCCAGTCTCTGGATGTACTGGAGGTGAAGCTGCAGCTGAAACAAAGCGTCCGTGAAAGCTGGGAGGACTGAAGTTTGGTCCAGAGGAGTCAAAGTGGACTTCAAAGTTCAGCCTCATTAAAGGGTATAAAAAAATACAAAAAAGCTTTGATTGCAGTAATTATTGCTTTAAAAAAGGTGAGCTCAGAAATCTCTGGCTAAGCTTCCTGAATCTTCCATAACTGCCACTTTCATTTAAAAGAATTTAATATTAAAATCAAAAGAAAATTCTCTCAATGATTGATTGATTGAACACGTGGAACCCAATTACTTTTGGCGATTTCAACTAATTTCAGAGGAAATTATGATTATTTTAAGGGCACCAATAATTGTAAGGCTGCAATAACAAAAAAGTGAAGAATGGCTTTAACTGTGTGTGTGTGTGAGACTGTGTTATTCTCTCAGAGGTTACACTGTAACAGTGTTTCACTGTAACACTATAACACTATAACACTGTTACAATGTAACACTATAACAGTGTACAGTGTTACAGTGTAACACTGTTATAGTGTTATAGTGTTATAGTGTTACAGTGAAACAGTGTAACACTATAACACTGTTTCACTATAACACTGTAACACTGTTTCACTGTAACAGTATAACACTATAACAGTGGTACACTGTAACACTGTTATAGTGTTATAGTGTTACACTGTAACAGTGTTATAGTGTTACATTGAAACATAGTAACACTATAACACTGTAACACTGTTTCACTGTAACAGTATAACACTATAACAGTGTTACACTGTAACACTGTTATAGTGTTATAGTGTTACAGTGAAACAGTGTAACACTATAACACTGTTTTACTGCTCTGTCTCTGTTTTGTTCTCTTCCCTGTGTTGATGTGGTTTCTGTGCTTGCAGCTCAACAAGCCATCAGAGCCTCCCACAGCCACAGAGACAGCGCCTCTCAGCCCAGGAGAGGTTTACTACGAGCCCACAGGGGGAGAGCCTGTCACTGTAACTATAACACACACACAAACACGCACACAGACACAAAAGCATGTTTTGCTCACTGACACTCAGCCACAGTAGGCTTCATATCTGTTTGGACAGCTACACACTGTTGTGGGGACCTCATGGTGTTTTCACTTTGTACCAATCAATCAGCTGTTATTAATATTAAGCTATGACTTATTACATGAACTTCAGGAAATGGGATTCAAATTAAATCTAAAACTTAAAGTCTTCACAGCTTGCTGTGATAACCCATAATCCCTCTGCTATGTAAATGAGTTGTGATAATTACTTATGAGACATTTTGTAGTCTTCAGGTCATCTGATTTACATACATTATTAATGATCACATACAGTTAAATCCAAAAGTATTGAGATCCCTTCACTTTCTGCACACTTTAGTTTCAAATGGATACAATTGTACTTTTTGCCCTTTAGTCCATGCTTAATATAATAATGACAAAGTAGAAGCCTGCATTTACGTTAAGTATTCATACCTTTATTTGACTGTAGAAGCAGAAATGACTGCTCTGAGTTTCCTGTCACACCTGGATTTAGCCCGATGGCAGATCCATGTAAGCTCAGACTGAAGGAGAAGCAGGTCCAGGTCTCTCCTGTGCTTTAGGGATTGAAGTTTGGTCTTTACCTGTCCCACTTAATGACAGAGATTCACACGTGTACCAAAACTTAACCAACACAGTGTGTTGGTGTGATTGTTTGGGTGAAACATCACCCCAGCCTCGGGCCAAGTGCACTCCTTAAAAGGGTTTCTTCAAAGACTTTTCTGTGGCTCATTCATCCCTCCCTCTTACTGCCCTCTATTTCTGCCCCCAAAGTTCAATAGTTGTCTCATTAGATGCTTTCAGAGTGCATTAAATGCCATTTGGCAGACTCTGAACAGGCTGTGCCTTATACTCCAGAGTGGCTTGTCTAGCTTCTCCACCCCTAAGATCTAATTAATAAATTGCTTAGATGGAGATATTTTACTGCAGGTTCTTCTGTGTCTGCAGAGCACAAAGCTCTCCAAGAACCAAAGGTTAGTGGGTTCTATTCTGTGAATCATTGTGAAGTTCTTGTTAGAGCACAGAAGTGGTTCTCCATTAGGCAGCAACGAATCTGTCTGCAGTTCTTTGGACTGCATGTGTTGGTTGTTGCAGTGTAATTTGTGAGATCTAACATAGAAGAATGTATCCATTCAGCTGGATTTAGCACAGGTGGAATCAAATCAAGTATTATTTCAACAAGCAGGACCCCAACAAGTGTTGGACATCCATGGAAGTTGTTTTGTGTGCTGTCTGATTGGTCAGTCATGACCTTTAAAAGATGTCACCTTATGTTGAATTCAGTTACAAAGTGAGATGTAAAAGGTTTTCTTTATTGCCCCTGAGAAAGACTTGTAAAAAAAGATTTAGATATCTTTCTCCAGATGTCAACAAGCATGGGTCTGAATTCTTTGTTGTTACACATTATTAGGTTTAGACTGATGAGCAAAAACTGGCCTTTTTTTTTTTTATTAAAATGAAATCACCAGCACCAGCTATGCTCATATTTTTAATGGACAGAATTACTAGGTGGAGCTAAGAGGCAGACAGCTTCCACATTGGTGGCCTCAGGATCTCATCTCTGCCTTTTGCAGGTCAGGTGGGCCTGTTGGCTTCTTTAAGTGGTGGCCTCCAGCTCGCACTAGAGCGGCTCACAGCCAAGTGCGAAGCAGCGGGAATGAGAATTAGCACCTGCAAGTCTGAGGGTCCCAGCCAGAAAAGAGTGGAGTGCCCACTCAGGGTTTTGGGGGTGTTCAAGTATCTCAGGGTCCTGTTCTTGAGTGAGGGAAGAGGGGAGGGGACACTGACAGATGTACTGGAGCAGCATTCACACTGATGTGGATGTTGTACCAGTCTGTTGTGGTGAAGAGACAGCTGAGTGTTACCAGTCGATCTGCATCCCTACCCTCACCGATGGTCACGAGCTCTGAGTGCTGACCTAAAGAACCAGACTGCAGATACAAGCAGCAGAATGAGCTTTCTCCAGAGGGAGGAGGGCGTCTCCCTCAGAGACAGTAACAGGATAATAAACCTGTCTGTGTTTATCTCTGCAGAACTTGGACGATGAGACCACCGGCGCCCTGAACGGCAGAGCCCCTCCAGTCAAATATGACAACGAGCACAAAGACCACGCAGCGGACGGTCACCACGGCAATGATTTGGATTCATCCAATCACGAGGCGCCAACTGCCAACATTTCTCGTGGCGAGAGCTTTGTGTCTCCTGCCATGTATGTGTAGCCTTGGCAACCAGAACACCACATCACAGGCGTGCGGGCGAGTGCCAGGTCACCCAAATTAGCATGAAAAGTAAAGGCAAGCACACGTTTCCACCCTTTTATCGTTCAAACCTTTTAAAGTTTAAGAAGTTTTAAGCCACACATGCCGAATGTTTTGAGTTTGTTTTTATTCACTTTTCTTATTTAGTGGGTTTAAATATCTCCTCACCATATAAATAATTTGTTTTTGATTTTGTTGTAATGGTACTTGAGACAACGAAGAATTCGCTCGGTTCAAATCCAAACAGCCTGTTTTTGTTTGATTATTTTTATTTTTTAACCTCAGCCAAGTGGACCATCATCACCATTATCTCCCAGAAAACCTGAAAGTACCATGCAGCACATCAATACTGGACACACACACACACACACACACACACACACACACACACACACACACACACACACACACACACACACACAGAGCCAGTAAAATCACTTTAAATGAGAAAACTTTTACAGTAATTTAAAAAGTTAATTACACCATGAAGAGCTTGTGTAATGTCAGTATGCTAATAAGCAACAAATGAGTATAATGTGTTTTACTTGTGTGTAGTCTCTGCAAATTGTTTGATTCACTATCAAATACAATATGCAACATCTTGTGCAATGACCACACAGTCAGAAAGTGATTATTATACGAGAGGCTGCCGGTCCCGAGCTCCTCTCCTCTCATCTGTGGGAAGTAATTTTCACTCTAAGTACAGATGAAACACCAGGCAGCAGCAGAGGTACTACAGCAGGAGTAAAAATACCGCCTGTGAAATCCGTTCAGAGCACTCCTGTTTTTGTTGAGTTTGAATTAGTGGAAGCTGAATTCGCCCCAGGAAGTCCAAAGCCTGATCATCTGGCTCTCCAGGCAGCTTCATTAATCGCTCGAGACGTTTCGCAATATTTCGCTTATTTATCAAGTCCTAAAATAACTGTAAAGGGAAAAATCTCATCCTTGGCCAGGCTACGGTCCAATACAGCAGTATTCCACTTTATTATGTTGTCAAAGGGCCTCATCTGTCCCTGCAACTGTCAGAGCAGCGGGGCTGCTCGTTAGCACTAACGAAGGGGAAGTGACATCGTTTTCAAGCTCTGTAACCTGGCAACATCACATAATTTAAAGTCCATGATTCATATTTGTTCTTGTTAATTGCAACAGTTGGTAAGACTTGAAGAAGTGAAAGACAGGCTAAAGAAAAGCACACTCTGTGGGTTTTCTCACACACACAAATAAAAAGCCTCCACACATTTTTGTTTTCAGTCTTTAATCAATCACACTGTTAAGGTTTGGGAAACATTACAAGGAATGTATTACAAAATGTGTAAATGCTCAACATATATTAGAAGGATACTGCCATTACAGCCATTTTATACCATTAGGATGGCCATAGAGTCTGATATATGCGGATCATTTGGCACATGTAGAAAATATGCAGTCTGCAGTTTATCCCAGAGCCAACCTGAGCAACACGAGGTGAGCAACAACTATGCCTTCAGGCTGAATCCAAAATTGGTCTTCACAGATGTCAGATGATGGTACCAAATCATGAATAGTGTAAATAGTATTGATAATATTGATGAATAATATATTGTTGGTGAAATGTGTACACATCAAAAAATAAACCAGTGTAAGTGTCATCAGTGCCTCTGTACAGGGGATGGAAGTTTGTTAAATGTCAATGAGCGACTAAAAAAAAAACAAAGTGTATAATATTAATATTTTGCTTTTCACGGGTGCATCAAAGGTGTCACTTAATCCTAAAATGTTTTGAGTATCTAAAAAAATGGTGTGGATTTTACTCCGTGTTCATATTACTCTGCATGGCATGATCGGTGGCTTGTTGAAACACTTTCCCAAGGCTGTTTGCAGAATAATCTTCATTTGTAATAACATTTCTGAATGTCTCAAAAGAAAGCTGTTTTCATCTCTGTCTCAATGCGTCTGTCACAACCACGCACACCACGAGTCCAATCTAAGTTGAGAGAGCGGGATGTTTTTTGTTTTTATTTTCCCTTCTTTTTGTCTCGTGACGGCTCCGCGGGCTGCCGCTTTTTATCTCGAGCGCTAATCCCAGAATGCAGTCAGCATGAAATCGCCATCGCCGCCGAGTTCAGCACACAAAAATCTTGACCTCTTGTTTCAGAGCTTGAGCCGCACAGATCTCTCTGCGCGCTCATGTTTGAGTGTCGGGGTGCAGGCAGTTGATAAACTGCAGATTTTTCAGCAGGTATGAAAGTTAATGGAGGTGTCAGACAGACACGGGTGGGAACAGAAGGCAGAGAGATGCAGTTCATGGTGGAGTAATAATATCAGATCAAGGAGGACGGAGAAAATTAAAACAATAAAGCAGAAAAATTATCACAGCTTTCAGTTTTTGCAAAAATGAAATGAATTTTGTTGACAATCATTTATTTTATTTATCTTATTCATTATAAAGCGCTCATTTATGCTGCAGTGTAAGCGCTTTGAGTGCTCATATCTGAGTAGAAAAGCGCTATATAAGAACTAGTCCATTTACCATTTACCATGCTAACTGAAATCCTGCTACATTGTTGCTCTTTCCCAACAGAGACGCGTGTTCTGCTGATTACGTGGAGAGTTTTCATAATGCAGCACATTGTGGAAATTAGCCGATATGCTAGCTTCAGTATTTATTTATCTCATATCATGTTTGTGTGCTGAATCAGGACAGATGGGGTAAAGACGGGACGTCTGCAGCAGCAAATGCTGCTAAAGTTTGTCCCACTGAGATGTTTATTTGCAGTACAGGAAATATCTGCATGCTGCACGGGCCTATTTCCATATTTTAGTAGAGTCGCGCCACATTAATAAGTATACGGCTTTTTGACTCGCTGATATGATGCAGTGTCAGACAATCATATATGATGTATTTTACAGCCCCACCGCAGAAGCAAACTGTCATGAAGGGAATTCACTGTAATGCTTTTTGTCCCTAAATTATTTTCAGAAAATGAATGAATATTTAGTTTCCTGTGGATTTATTGTGTTTAATGTCTTAGCCGGCGGGCTGTTCTTCAGAGATTGAGCAAAAGGGAAAAGACAATCACTGGGACCCATTATATCAGAGACCAATGACTCAGCAAAGCTTTCAGACTCTGCCGTCTCATTTAAGGACCATTCAGTTTTACCCTTACGTTTAATAGAGCTGCTTCATTGTCAGGTATCTGGATTAGATTCTTCCCATTTCTAAGAATAGACGTGAAGCTGACTCATAGGATGGAAACTCCCACAAAGCATAATTCAGTTTACACAGCACGGCTCCACAGTTCTAAGATGGTGATCTGAGATGAGTGCAGTGATTTTACATGGATTATCAGTTAGATAAAGACTCTGGTTCCCCCCCTGTGAGAGCTGCAGTGCTGCCTCTTGGCCCAGGTGCTTTGCTCCATCTCCCGACTTCCTCACTTATTCGTTCAGTTCCAGAAACACAAGCTGTGAATGCGGCGGGAACGCCGTTCAGTCTCTGTTTTGTTTCTCCGATCTCTCGCTCATTCATCGTCACCGCTTCTCATCACGGAGCCAGACGTGCCTTCTTTATGTTATTTTTAGCTTCTCGCATTTCTTCTCTGAGCGATGAACAGATGATGAAACGGGGAAATACACAAACACAGTATGTGTTTGATAATGACAAAACAAAAACACTGGAGATCAAATCATTTTTGTGAGTGTTTATTGATTTTTCTATCATTTATTTTGTGTATCACAGATCAATTATCATTTTGTATGCTTTTTGGGAATCCTATTGTACATGTTTTACAACTCATTGTCTTGTCAAATAAAATGTAAAGCCAAAAAATTGGCAGCCTCGGTCATCATTACCTCTGAAAGCTGCAGGAGCAGGAATGGGTCCGAGCAGGTAAAGGTGTGGTAAACCCAAATATTGTGATTCATATCTTCATGATGTTTGTTAAGCTTCTGCTGATCTCTGAGCACAGTTAGAGAAATGGGCTGATGATAACAGAGTTATTACTGACATATCTCACAATCAGTATTTAACACATGTAAGTAACCACTGTGACATCACCAGCAGGGGGTATCAAGTTATCAGGTAATGACAGCAAGCTGCAATCATCAGTGGTACAGGCACAACACACATCTGCTAATTAGTGCTGAGCAACACTTTTTAAGGTACCCACCAAATTATTTCTACACTACAGAGTACCGACCACACCTTGAAGCTCTCTGAAACAAGCAGTTTTAACTTCTCCACATGTTATAGTCACCTTAAGCTATTGTTCTTCTGATTGGGGGCCCCTCAGACGGTTGGGCCAGGAAGTGGGTGGAGCTTTTGTGCTCACTGTCAGAGCTGTGCACCTGAAATGATCGTATGAAGGATGTCCCCTCTGAGAGTGAGCGTTTGGATTAGACTGATGTTTGGGCATTACGTGTACTCACACTCTGGTGATGTTTAACATGTAACAGTTTATATATGACAGAAAATAATGAAAAGCATAATTGGTCCAATTTAACAGTTAACTCTAACCAAGGTTCAAATCTGCTGCAATATCTTTTAAAAGGAAGCGTCAAACATCTGCACATCAAAGTGTCCTCAGACGAGACGCCGAACCTCAGACTCCCCCTGAGGCATCATCTGTGTGTGTGTGTGTGTGTGTGTGTGTGTGTGTGTGTGTGTGTGTGTGTGTGTGTGTGTGTGTGTGTGTGTGTGTGTCTGTCTGTGTCTGTGCGTGCATCAGAGGTAAAAAACATTTAAGGACCTGAACTGGTTCAGGAAGGAATTCTCCTTTTATCAACACTTTTATCACATATGTGTTACTCTGTATCTGAAGGACACATATTTAGTAGCAGGACACTCGATGCTCATTTTGTATTTTTGTAACAGCGTTCCTCTCCTAAGATGTGTCACCATGGAATTCATCTCAGAAAAAAATTGTTTTACCTTTGCCTATTGTGACATAAAAAGCAGGATATTTATTTAAATTAGTAATATCTGAATTAATGCTTTGGGATTAAATAGATCACAACGTGACATTAAAAAATACCAAGGGTCTAAATATTTAATAGTTTTTTGTGTTTTGAAGTGTGGGCCTGCAGTTGGTCAGAATGGCTCTTACACACAGAACACAGCACTGCATAAAAGTGTGTCAATAAGTGTAGCAGTAAAAAGTGATTTAAGAGTAGACGTGCTACATAAGTGCTCATCCATTAAAAACACATCAAAACATCACACCTTTAACACAAAATCAATAGACCTACACTAAGCACACAGTGCACCTTGTTTCAAACCCAAATTTAAGACTTGACTTTGAAGACCTGACTGTAGTAATAAATGTAGTAACAATGTAGTAACAATCTATTTTAATGTGATTGAGATTAAATGCTCACTTTCCACCATTTAAATCAGTGTTTCGCTTTTATATTAACAACTGTCATCGGGTGGAGCTGATTTGAAGCCGCTGTGAGCGCCAGCTGCAAAGTAACGAGTGTTTTGATAAACAAAATCTGACTCTGAGACATATTCTGCTCTGTTCATCAGATTTTAGAGGTCTGTGCTGTGGCAGCAGGTCTGCACTTTATTTTAAGCATATAGTGTGGCTTCTGCTGAGCCCTGTCAGATCAAATGAGATGAGACACACTCATTGTCAGCGAGCATTTGTTCACTTTTGTGGCTAATTAACCATATCTTAAGTTCATCCTGGTCCCTGCTGGGCTCTGGTTTTGACACAGATATAAAGTGAATGAGGAGAGGGTCAGGCATCAGATGCTGTTTAATTCAAATCAGGCTGAGACGCGCGCTGTCATGTGATGGACGGCCACAATACATTTTTAACAGCATGGATGATGAAACCACAAGGCCAGAGCTACTGTGGAGAAGCTTAGCATTGACTTGATTTATGTTTCCCATCCAGCGACATGAGGAAATCAGTCAAAGCTGACGTATCTGGCATCTGAAGCTTGATTTTGACAAGCCTTTGATGGATAATGCAGCTCCACAATTTGTCTGTGTCCTAAAAAATTAGACTGGATGTTAAACTGGGGAGCAGCAGAAAGTTTGAGGCAGGTATTTATTTGATACCATAGCACAGGACGTATGCAGGCTGTGCAGACTTTTATCCATAGAGACAAAACTGCACCCCACAGAGGCCCGGTGCTCACGTGGACCCACAGCTTCTATCGTTTCAATCTGACATATTTGCTCCAATAACATTCAGACCACAAGTCTCCAAAAATGTGAATTATTAATGAAAATAACTTTATTTGTAAAGTACTGTTCAAAACATAGAGTTACAAAGTGCCTCACAGTTACAGCCTCATATAAGTGACACCATGTGGTTAGACCTTCATACACATGTCTATACACACAAATAGTTTCAAACTATGATCCAGGTCAAAGGGGAGAGATTCATCGAACCTGTAAAAATGTGATTTCAGCAGATTCACAGACTCGGCCGACCTGATTGGCTCTTCCAGAGTTTGGGCGCCATAACCTCAAAAGCACGATGGCGTCTGGTCTTAAAGTTTGAGTGTGGAGCAGATGGAGACCCTGGTTAGAGGCCGGCTGCAGTGATGAGGGGATCTTAAAGAGGATTCAGAAACCTGAGTTCCAGTAATGAAGGTGGGAGAAATTTAAAGTGTGAACTCATGAATGACAATGAAGGTTTGAGTTTGGTGTAAACGAGGCTGTCTGTACCCATTTCTGTTCAGCTCCTCTGACAGCACAGCGCTCACCACGGTGTTTGTTTATTTACCCACTCAGCCTTTGGGTTCATGAATGCAGCATTTAGTCTGGATCTGGGTTCGGTTTCAGTGCGTGCACCAGTGTTTTTATTTTCACCTTCACGTGAATATCTATTTGTTAGAGTTTACAAGCAGCTTGGGTTAAAATATGTCGTTAGCTTTAGACTCATTAGACTCATTTTCCACCCCTATGGCTGATGATTCCAGCCAACATTTTACATGCAATGAGCCCAAAACAGTGAACTTCAGCCTTGGTTTAAACCAAGTGAGTATAGGCTGATTTTATTCTGCAATAACAGAGACAGGTTAGTACCTTTGGCTTTTAGGGGAGTGAGAGGAGGTGTTGGGAGGATGGCCTAATTTTGGAGACATAATATGAAGTTAATACAGTCATGTGAGAGGTAAGTACACCCCATTATTCAGCAGCTTATAGAATGACCTTTACCAGCAGTAATTTGAAGTAATTGTTTTCTTACTTTCTCAGTGTGGAGGAATTTTGGCCCACTCTTCTTTACAGTGTAGCTTCAGTTCATTGAGGTTTGCAGACACTTGTTTATGTACAGAGCTCTTAAGCCTGGATTATACTGTGCTACGGACACAGACAGTAATCATTCCTGTCATACTTCACTGAAGTCCACCACCTGGAGTGTCTGATTAGTTGATGCATTGTAATGGAAAGTCTGAGCAGGTGAGTCTGTGCAGTGACCAAAAAACAAGAAGGTGGACATCCACACAAACCCTGAAGCTCACCTATTAACTACAAATACATGTCACTCAAACCCACGCAGACCTGTGAGGACCAGACTGGAGGTCACAGAACATGTACTCACTGCCTTTAAGTATTTCACATGTTACCATAGAAACATTGCATCGTATGAAGTCTTCTCTTTGTGCCCTGTTTTGTGTGTTTTGTGTGTGTGTGTGATATTAGCTTTTAGCCACAGTTGGTGGACGAGTGTGTTAAAGTGCACATTGGTGGGATGGCTGAGGATCCGGCTGACCCCAGAATTAGCTGTGCCGCTCCTGCAGTCTCTCATTTTCTTCCTTTCAGGTTAGATGAGCCTGACCTTTGGCGTTGGTGACGGTGTGACAGGCTTAGTGCTGAAGCAGGAGAAACATCACACCTGCATCATTACTGAGAATCTGTTCTTAATAATGTGGCGTGTCTTAAAACAATGCAACAAGTGCCTCAATAGATTTGCTGTACTTCAATTAATTTCAATTTATAATTTTGATTAAACTTTAATTAAGTTTACTTTTACGCACTAAATGCAGCCTGTGTTTTCAGCTCACCACCTACAGCCTGCAATTATTCACACTAATGAAACCACTTACTGCACAGTTTCCCAGTGCCATGAGTGAGAAGTAGATTTAAGAAAAGGTGGAGGAAGAGCAATGATTGCTGAGATGAAGAGAGAGAGAAAAGGTCTGTGATTGAGAGTAGGGACGTGAGAATGGGAAAGTAGCGAAATTGCAAGATAGAGGGATTAGTGTAAGCAGGTAGAGAGGTAGACTCAAAGAGATTAAGAGAGTCAGATAGACAGAGGGAGTGTGAATCAATGAGGTAGTCAATAGCGAGTGGGAGAGATGTGATGAGAGAGAAAAATGGGATGGAGTAGGAGGAAGAAAAGGCCCCCTGTTGTGTCAAAGTCCCGCCGAGAAAAATGGCACCGGAGAAAATGAGAATCTGCGGCACCCCAGAAGTGATTGAAAAAGCCTGTTTTATTTTGCCTTATCACGGTGAACAGGTACAGATCCGAGATAATACGCTGACAGTTATTCTCCCAGGAATCCACAGGAAAAATAACAAGGCAATAGAAGTTTCATGTTTGATTTGGCAAATTACAGAGATCCATGAAAAATAAAAGCTTAATATCAGTGGGAGATTAATTACTGTGCTTAGGATGACAGACAGCTATTGAGACCGAGGTGCGAACGACAGTGATGTCGCCGTAAAGCAGGATGCAGGTTGTTGTTGCAGGAAACTCTGATTCATAGGAAAACATTTTAAACATGCAGCAATGTGAGAATTCAAAACTGAAAGGACTCGCAGCAGAAGCTTACCTGAAAAACACTTTATTTAGAAGCATTCTGAAAACCAAAAGTTTGGGCTGTAAGAAAACCAGTTACTATTTCAAAAGTGACTCATGAAAAGGAAAGTTTTTACAAGCTCACATATCAAAAGACGGCAGCTGAAAGGATGTTCTGCTGTATTCATGTTTCTCCTCAGAAATATCTGTTCTTAACAACATTATCTAAAACACGAAACATTGTCGGTCTACCCGGCACCGAGTCACCGACCGGTCACGGCACAGTGACCCTTGTGTGGCAGGTGGGATGGGACTCAAAAACTCAAAAATAGTTTCAATACTGGAGGCAAAGCAAAAATGCTGAATTCAAAATAGAAAATCCCGACCCGGGGCAGAGCAGAGTCCATAATGTGAGAGCCCCGGGAAACAGAAGGGAAACACAAAAATAGAAAGCACACAGCTTATGATAAACATAGACAACTAGATACACACACACACACACACACACACACGAGGGGGGTGGGAACATCCAGGAAGAACAGGTGAACATAACACCAATGAGACAAAGGAAGCACAACTAAACACAAAGCACACAGGACAGGGGACTGTCAAAATAAAACAGGAAGAGACCAAACACAACACAACGCAGTCGTGACCACAGACACACAGAGGGAATCTAAACATGACTAAATGGAAACCTAAAAACACAACAGGAAGTGAAACTGAACACAAGACATGAGACAAAGGACCAACACAGACACGGGGAAGACAAGAAGAACAAGGGAAGACGTGAATGGGACACAATAACTAACAACAAAACTGCAACAATGTAACTGTTAGCACACTGAGAAACACCAACCAAAGAGAACCTGACAGCAAACAGTGGGCAGCAGCACAGGACCAGAGGGCTGCCCCTCCATGAGCCTGTTTGTCCTCAGGTAGGGCTGCTACCTCTGAATAAAAATGTTGTTGATTTTCTCTTTATTTGTAGACTGTTGGTACGACAGTGCGCTTCTTTGTCATGAGATGTGAAAAAAAAACATGTTATTGTTGGTTTATGCGTCTCCAGTAACACATAAATCTATTCACATCTGTAATGTGAAAATGCGTAGGTCTACACCACCAATGCTAGCAGCCCTGTGAGGCTGTGAGCCAGCATCTGCATACTAAGAAGCTTTTACATCTTCTGCAGGAGCAGCATGAGCGAGAAAAAAGGAGGACTGACGCACTGTCAAACGCCATTACAGTCTCAGACACACAACAGGGGACGGTCTGATCACCAGGGTTCTCTGTTCTCTGTGGAGACGACGGCTGTGGTGAAATGGCCCTTTATAAACGCTGAACTGAATTCATTC
This sequence comes from Archocentrus centrarchus, assembly GCF_007364275.1. Classification (NCBI taxonomy): domain Eukaryota; kingdom Metazoa; phylum Chordata; class Actinopteri; order Cichliformes; family Cichlidae; genus Archocentrus; species Archocentrus centrarchus. The sequence goes on from NC_044356.1 coordinate 6,601,614, forward strand.
ATTTGTTAAATCTGAGGAGTGCAGAGGTCAAACCCCATGAATACAAATGTTCTTCGTTTTGGCACAATGGTGCTAATGTTTTTCTGTCGAAAAATGAATACAAATTTGTGTTGTTGCTGCTTTGCATAACCACTGTAGCACTCACAGCTACTCAGATCATTATCTAACAGTACTAACACAAGTCTACACTGGTATAGGTATTAGATAGATACTGCAGGCACAGCAGTCACCTATCATAAAACTATCAGTATTACACAGAAAACCTCAATAATCAGTCTTCTTTTAGCAGCACAGGTGATGGTGGGAATAAAGAACTCCAGTTTGACAGGAAGGGACCACCTAGAGACGAAGGGCAGCCATTTGCTTTGACTGGTTATAATCACATGGGGGGTGGAGGAGACGTGCTCAGTGCAGCGTGAGTCCCCGACCCGCATAAAGGATGCTTCAGGGTCACCAGCACTAACTACCTGAGGTGACCCTCACAGAGGATGCAGCTGTAAGTCTATAAAGCTTTAACAGTTTGTTTGATTTTTTTTAAAAAACTAATCGTTTCCCAGGTTCTGTCCTCACAGGCCTCATAAACAAATATTAAATGATACCAGCTTTAATGTTCCCTCCTGCTGATCGAAGTTTCGTCCTTCTCGGTGCTGAACGAGGAAGAAAACGTTGCAGTCTGAACAACAGCCGCTCCTCAGCAGAGATGCTACCGCCGCAGGCTGCATCAGAGACGTCCCCAGGCGGAGGAGGACGCAGTCTTTATCTGAAGGTTTAAAAGTCCTCCTTACAGCTGCCTCTTCTGCCGTTACATCTCCCCATCATGATTCACCAGGTAAAATCAGTGATGGATTGTGGTCTTCATTGTGATTTGTGGGTTTGGTCTCTTTGAGGGAGAAAGCAGTCAGTCCCAGCGGTTGTTGTGAATTCAATCTCCATTTCAAAGCACAGCAAGACATCCCTACACATCTCAGCTGTGTGTGTGTGTGTGTGTGTGTGTGTGTGTGTGTGTGTGTGTGTGTGTGTGTGTGTGTGTGTGTGTGTGTGTTATCCTTTAACTTGAACTTGAAGTAATCACAGCTGTCACAGAGCTACTATTAGCTTTGTGTATCTGTGTGCATCTGCCTGTATGTAAAGATCTGAAAAACAGTTAAACTCAGAATAAATTCAGACACCCAAACAAAGAAGCTCTTTTAAATTATGATTTAATTCAGTGGGTGTGAATCATTTTAAATTGTGTGCGTGATAAACTGGCTGCTATTCTTTTTCTCTGACAGATCCAGGTAGATCTGTCTGTCTGTCTCAGCAGGAACTGTGAAGTAGTTAGGAACAGAAACCTGTTTTAGATGCCACAACATACACACACACACACACAGACACACACACACACACACAATCACAATCACAAAAACCACCATGCTGACATTTAGACTCTCAGATAAAATCCACAAAAAGCACCTCCTGCCACCCCTACACATCCTTCTTCATGCACTCTCATGTTTAACACACAAACATGGACTCCATCTACCTACAGCAGTCACACATACACATAAAGCGCACTTATTCACACTGCAGAAACTATTCCATGCATCTCCAAACACCCACTTATAATCATCCCATATTGCAGAATTGACAAACACCTCTGGTTCTGGCTTTTTCATCTTCTGCAGGAGCAATTTGAGTAAAGAAAGGAGAACAAGACCAACACGCTGTCAGGCACCATTACAGTCCCTCACACACAACAGACATTATTTACTGTGTATGTGCTCACGCGCGTGTGTGTGTGTGTGTGTGTGTGTGTGTGTGTGTGTGTGTGTGTGTGTGTGTGTGTGTGTGTGTGTGTGTGAGACCCGGAGTGTGTGGAGAAGTGTGTAATTGCCAGTCATTCCTCTGAGCAGCCGTCTTTGGTAACACTGCCCCCCTGTGTCTGAGTTGAGGAAGTGCAGTGTGGAGCAGTCCCCGCCCTGAGGCACTTCACATCTAATTATGCTGTCGAATCAAATTTGTTTAAAGTTAATATTACACTCAGGTCTCATAATGTACAAACAGCGGGAACAATAACAATAATAAAAGGTGAAATGGGGCCAAATGAAAACATGAATAAAACTGTCAAGATCAATAAAATTCAAAAGGTTGCAATTAAAAATGACTCAGTTAATGTAAATGTTACAAATCAGATTCAGAAACACCAGCGTCTGAGCTACACGTGACGAGGCCTCTCTGTTTTAAATCACAGAAAAGTTCATGTTAATAAAACACCATTTTCAGCAGGTGAAGGGACCGCCCTTTATCTATAATACACATCAAATATTAGTAATATGTTTTATTACCACAGAGGGATGATGATCTGCACGTGTCAATGAAAATGACCAACATATTACTTTGGAGTTTGGTTTAGCCTGAAAAACTAAGTGGTGGAGGTGATTTAGCTATTCCCATGGTCAGGGGCGCAGCTATATAACCCCCCCCCCCCCCCCCCCCCCCCCAACCCTAGCCAGAAATTTCATCTGCACATTTTAACTTCCGTACTGCAGTTTTTCTCTATGTCACATGTGTCAGACTCAAGGCCCACTCAAGGCTACTTCCGGCCCACGATCTAATTTTCTAGGGCCAGCAAGATGATTTCATATAGCTATTATTAATAGCCAGTGGGTAAATGTGCTCCCACCACTTATACTACAAATCCCACTCATTGCAACATCTGTCGGCAGGCCAAGAACTGTGCACCAGTTTTCCGTATTACCGATTGATCAGTGATCAGCGGATAAAACATCAGTCAGCACTTTTTACAGTGACACAGGTGCGATGAGCCGCCTCAGGAAATCTGTCACTTCATAGAAAGTGAAGGAAACGGCACCAAACAATCGCACAAACCAAACCAAACCAAACCGCAATAGTGTGATTACCACCAGATTGTGGTTATAGTGATCGTTCTGGTGGCTTCAGCTGATGTAAGGAAAAAATAACAGCTGCCATTCTCTGCACAGTGAGTAAAACCACACAGACAATGGAGGCGTGGAAAAAACTTGTCAGCGATGATCCACTCCTGTTAAATCATGCCTGAAATTTTAATTTGATCTTCGTTTTTCTTCTTACTTCTCCTCATTCATGCTGGTTGTCATTTCGATTTCTGTAGCCGCGAAATCAAGTGCGCGCATGACCTTATAGGGACATCAAACGTGTACATTGTGAACTTTCCCTGCTGTGGTAGATTGTAAATTGCAGTGAAATAATAAAGGCGCAAGCAGCGATAAAAGCAGCGATCTAGCCGGTGCGGAGTCCGCGGGGCGGGCTTCTGTTTGCTAAATGCAGTGACAGCAGAGCTCCGAAAGTGGTGAAATCCTCAGCCCGACTAAAGGGCGTCTCAGACCAGCGCTAGCTGAACATTGTGCGCGCGCGCACACACACACACACACACACACACACACACACATACACACACACCATCCGCATCCTCTCAACATTTACTGTGTTCATGTGTGCAGATCACTTATTCATGGACTTATAAAATACAAGACTTCTATGACATAACTTACGACTGTCTTGGGGACAGGAGGAGGGGAGGTGAAGGAGCGCAGGGTCGCCTAATCAGCGCCGCGCCTCTGTTATTGATCATGTCATATGCACAGCTGTTAAATACAGAAAATGCAACTACAGAAATATTTTCCCACATCGTTTTGGCGCCCCCTTCTTGTGCGGCGCCCCTATGCATTGCATATAGTGCATACCCCCTTTTTGTGCCACTGCCCATGGTGTCACTCACCTTCTGGACATTTATTATAATATATTTTATGTCCTTAGGGTTTTTAATTAAAGAACAAGGTGAGAAATACATGTGTAGTATTAAAATTGAAGGCTTGTTCCTCCAGCAGCAGTTCATGCATTGATAATGTTGTGCTTCACAAACATGACATTTACTTAAATCAGCAGTGTGGTTGTCAAATGCAGGCAACTGAAATCTAATATTAATATTGGATGAACTGTCAAGGGCTCACATCATGGTTCCCAAAGACTTTCATGTAGTACTGTGAGATTTGGCTGTTAACAGCCCATTATTGTCCATTATTAGCATTATTAGCACATGATTAACCCTTTATTGGAACATTATTAACCCTTATTAGCCATTGTTAACTCTTATTAGCCCATTATTAGTATATTATTGTCCATTATTAGCATTATTAGCATATTATTAACCCATTTTTAGCCATTATTAACCCTTATTAGCCCAATATTGTCATCATTAACCCATTATCAACCCTTAATAGCTATTATTGTCCATTATTAGCATTATTAGCACATTATTAATCCATTATTAGCCACTATTAGTCCATTATTGTCCATTATTGGCATTATTTACATATTAATAACCCATTATTGTCCATTATTAGCATTATTAACACATTATTAACCCATTTTTAGCCATTATTAACCCTTATTAGCCCATTTCTGTCCATTATTAACCCATTATTATCCATTATTAGCTGTTATCACTTACATAGAGGTTGGTAGTCCTATCTATAGCATTATGGTTTTCAAATATTTTGAGCTCCAAGAATACCAAAGGATGAGCTAAAGCTTCACAGCTGTATTCCTGCTGCTTCAGAATACCCTCAGTGCCATCATCCAGTCTTCCCTTGATTGTACTGCACTGCACACAGTGCAACAAACAATCTTTCTGCCTCTGGTTCATATTCATCACTCTGTTGTAGCAGGCCGAGTGTCTCTCAGAAGGAACGTTTGGTCTTTGAGTGCCTCCTCGGGGAGTTGGTCACAATATTAGCATTAGCCAGCTTCCACCTAGAGATGAAGTGCTCACAATGAAGGCTGCTGACATCCCTGCCCCAGATGACAGGTAGCTGTAGATGGTTGGTGGCACTGTTGGACTGTCATAGTAACAAAGGTTATATAAAATCAACACAGGGGCCTGCCTCTGCAGCACCAGCACAGCTCTGTGCACCATCTGAGAACCACTGCTGTGGTCATGAAGCAGGGTAGTAATTACTGACAGAGAGCAGTGCAGATTATACAGGAGACATCCTAGAGGACAATTACTATTTATAAGCTGGACTTTGTATTATATTATTCGCTTATTTGCTTTATTTTTGTTTTTTTATATATTCATGTTTTACTTGATTTTATCATTTTTGTAATTTCATCTTGAAAAACAGATTTTAATCTCAAGGGACTTCCTGGTTAAATAAAGTTTGAATAAATAAGTATGATTTGTGTTAAATGCATGTAAAAATTCAGGTGGTAAATGTCATGGTGAACAACACCATATAGACAAAAGCATTTTTTCTAAAGCTCTTAATCTTTGAATTCAGGTGTTTTCACTCTCACAGGTGTTTAAAATCATTCATTCAGTCTGCCTTTACAAATGTTTGTGAAAGAATGGATCGGTCCAAAGAGCTCACTGAATTTGAGCGTGAGGAACAATAAGAAGATGCCGCCATTGTAACAAGTCAGTCTGTGAACGTTCATCCCTCTGAGATCTTCCACGGTCAGCTGTAGGTGGTGTGATTGCAGAGTGGAGGCATTTAGGAACCAGAGCAGCTCAGCTGCAAAAAGACAGCACGAAAAGTTGCAGGGCAGGTTTGCCAGGTGCTGAGGTGGGAAGATAAGGTGCAAAAAGCTCTGCAGAGCTCCAACATTAACATCATCACGTGGATTTTCATGGCTCAGAAGCTCCTGTAGCTGTGATGTAAAGGTGAAACGGTAAATGGAGCACTGCTAAGAGCACTCAATTTGAACACTTGAGTGCTTTCTACTACAAGTCTTATTCAGCCAGTCACACACGTATACAGCACTGTATCTAACATTCACACACATTCACACTCTGATGGATGCATCAGGGGCAGCTCGGGGGTCAATATCTTATCCAAGAGGGGCCAGGGATCAATCCACCGACCTTCCAGTTGGCAGACCCGCTCTGCTGCCTGCTCTACCACCTAAGCCACAGCTGCCCTGTATGCTACTCTACATGGACAAAGGTGCAGGTGGCCTCTTTTATTTTTTTAGCCCAAACTTTTCCTAATTCTAAACCTGGAATTCTGTTCTCTAAACAAGTCGCTCTTGTTGTGTAAACCTAAAGTTCTTAGTGTAACCCACACCAGAACAAACCAGTCCAAAGGGCTGATCTCAAACCCCTGTCACAGTTCATAGTTGATTGTATTGTAGCTCAGCTACTGCTTCCACCTCCTAACAGGAACTTTTTCCCAGGTAGCTCTGGAAAAGGTGCTTTCATCATGCCGGAGTGACTCCCACTGAATCTGCTAACAGGGAATTGAACTACCTCTTGTTTTGTGGGTAAGCCGCCTAGAGCAGGCACACATGGGAGTAATAACTGATTATGGTCACTCAGTGTACTGACTATCATTTGAGGCGGATACATAGTCACATTTTATATCATTAATAAAATATTATTATTCTGACTTTTAAAGGATCGCTGCTGTGCTTTGGGCGCGTGGCCGGATGTTCTGGCGTGGTTGTTGGCCCGCTCTGTTGGGGGTTGAGGTTCGGGGCGGTTTGGGCCTCTTTGGTGGAGGAGGGCTCTGCTGGGGCCGAGCGGTCCTCGGGTACCTGCGGCCCTGGAGCCCCGCCGGCAGCCCGTGCTGGGATGGCCGGCCTCTTGGGGGGTCGGTTGGCTCTGGTTCTCTGGGGCTCTTGCTGTTCGCCTGTAGGGCCTCCCTCTTCCCTCTGCTGGGGTGGGCATGTAGCTGTCATCAGAATGTGTGGCCTTGGGTCTTCAATGCTCTTGGGTGGTCTGCGGATGGCCCAGGTGCCTCGGGTCTTTCTCCATCTGCCTCTGGCTTCCAGGGAGCGTTGTTGCTGCTTCCCACCCTCATTATTAACACACACACACACACACACACACACACACACACACACACACACACACACACAAAACAAGCTTGTTGCTTTGTGTAGCCGTGGTTTTCATATATGTGTGTATTTTTTACAGGTGCAGCAGGTGAACTGCTGTTTTTCCACTTATGCTCTATTCTTATATTTTTCCTGTTTCCTCCAGTTTCCTCTTTTCTTCCTGCCTGTCAGCTCTGCCATTGTCATAATACACACACACACACACACACACACACACACACACACACACACACACACACACACACACACACACACACACACACTTATGTGAACAATAACAGCAACACTAACAGGAGGAGCCTAGAGAGAATTTATGGAAAATCAAAACAGTGCATTCAGATCATACTTCTGTTTGTTGGGCTTTGAGGGAAAAAAGATGCAAAACTCTGACTTTTCTCTGTCCCCTCCAGTCACCGCGTACACAACTGTGTGCATCACTTTCTATAGTTGTACAGGTTATATGGTATACTGTAATATTTATTTCTACCTAAAAAGAAGATGTAGGCAGAAGATGAATTTTTTCCTCCAAGGTTCATGCATCGTGACCAAAGGGGTTATATTTAGAATAGAATAGAATAGAATGCCTTTATTGTCATTATACAGGATGTACAATGAGATTGGAGATTAGATATATTAGATATATTTAGAGTAAATCGTGACTCTCTTAGCTCCAGATTTCATCTTTCTGTATTTTAATTAGACACCAAGATGGTCTTCAAACCATAAATAATCTGTATTATTCTGCATCAACAGCCTTTCAAAGAATGTAAATACTTTTTAATAGATTGTAATGAGGGACTGTTTAAAAAGTTCACAATCACACCAACTTCAGTCCCAGATGCTGATTTTTCCCAGCAACATTAATAATGATGTACTGTCAGATATTCTCTGTGAATCACTTTCATCAGGTTTCCTGAAAATCATTATTAAAATAACTGACGGCTTATAATTATGCTATAATATCCTGCAATTAAACTGTAATTTCATCTATAAATTAATTTCCTGGCTGCTGCATCTGGTATTAGTTTGAGAGCAAACAACAACAACAACAACAACAACAGGCAGACACACATTCACACAGTTTGGTGACGGTTTCTCATCACAGAGGTCTGCACGCTCATTTCTCCCACTGAAGAGCCGCTGCCGTCTCTTGATGCTAATTTCACTGGGTTAATTGCTCCCTTTGCTTCGTCTCCATAGCTCAGAGTTTGAGTCATTAACACGGAGACTGTAATTCATATTCTGTCTGCTTGCTTGGGCCTTCACTCAGCTGTAAACCAATCAGTCAGCTGTGTTTAAATGAGAGGGAAAATGACTGTATATTTCATGAATTAGATTTTCTGCCTGAAACAGTCGCTTTAATGACTCTATTGGGGGGGGGGGGGGTAGTTCATAATCTATGTCAAGGTTAGAAGAACATTTATATCGGTTAATCCAGCCTTGAATGAAATAATATTGTGAAAAAGTAATTTAGATTGCAGCTAATGTATGCAGGAAGTTTCTTTTTTTTTTTTTTTTTTTTTTTTTTTTTTTTTAGCCTGTCATGTCTGGTAGATCTTGCAAGCAGAACTGTGATCTGAATGCGTTGTTGTGCCAAACATATTTGCTATTTCAAGATGAGCTCTATAGGTTCTCAATAGGCTCTTCTTGTTGTTGTTTTAACCCTTTATTTTATTTATCTGAGTTATTTTTCCACATACTATGTAACAGCCAGAGCTGACAGGCTGAAGAAGAGGAAAATAAAGAGAAGAAAAAGGGAGAGAGAAAGGGAGCAAAAAAAAAAAAAAAAAAAAGGGGAAAGAGCACAAGTCTATTAATCAGATACTTCATCACTTTAACATATAAAAAAATACTATCAATACTTGCAAAAATAAATTTGTGTGTGAAAAACAAAACTAACAAAGCATGTTACGCACACCAACAATTTTGTTGAGTTGTGATTGAGTGGGCGTTTGTGTCTGTGTCATGTTTGTGTCTGTGTCATGGAACGTACTTACCAATGAGGGCAAAACGCTGCAGCTCCACCCATCAGAAGCCAGAGGCAGGTACGGAAAGCCCCCGGAACCCCAGGCCACCAGCAGCCCACCAAGAGCCAGGAAGACCCCCGGCCACTCAGTCCAAAGACAACCGCACACCTACCCCAGCAGACGGGAGAGGGTGGTCTCAGACGGAGCCCCCCCAGTCGAGGAGCGAGGGCTCCAGGGAACCCAAGGCGATGAGAAGCCAGCCCCCCCCCAGCGGCCAGCCCCCTGCACTGGCCGGCGGCAGGGCTCCCGGGCCCACGGCACCCAAGGACCCGCCCGACCCTCCACAGACCCCCCCCCCACGCCGAAGAAGCCAACGCAGCCCCGCACCGCACCCCCAAGGGGGGCAGGCCAGTACCCACGCCAGAACACCCAGCCCCACCCAGGAACCCCGAGGCACCCCCATCCCAGGGGGGTAGGGGGGAGGAGGCAACCAGCAAGGAGTGGCCAGGAGGCAAGGCACAAGGCCCAGACCCAGGTCCAGCCATACATACAAACACACCCAGACACCCGTGTACACATTTATACACAGATACTCATACATGCCCATACATACTTACCCACACACAGATATGCCATACATACACATTCACTCACCCACCCATACTCACGGAGACGGTGACAAATACACAAAGACACACATTCATCCATAGCTACCCACCCTCTGAAGGCGGGGCAAGTGGAAACCACCCCAGGGCCAACAGCGACCCCAGGACGCCACCAGCCCGGTCCCCAAGGAACCACCCGACCCCTACCCCGGGCGAGACGCAAGAAATCGGGGTGTAAGATGACCCATCCACCCCTCCTCCTCCCCAACTTGTAGGTCTATGTGTTAATGTTTGTGAGTGAATGAGGTGTATAGGGTGCAGTTAAAATTGAGGGGACAGTTATGCCACAAGCGCCAACTGTTGGTCGTCAGCGCTTGCCCACACTGCCCCCCCAAAACCCTCCATGTCTAAAGTGCAAATAAAATTTGGAGACAGACAGTGACGAGGATCCGAGTGGGGCCACCTCAGCGGCCCATCTCATCAACCTCTGAGTAACATGCCTGCCCCAAAGGTCCTATGTGTATCAGGGTGTAAGTGTGTATGTGTTGTGAGTTATAATGACTAAAGTGCAATTAAAACGGAGAGGCAAGTGGTGGTGCAGCTCTCCACGTGGCCTCTCCATCCTACATCTGTGAGTGATGTGTATTCTGTGTGTGTGTGTGTGTGTGTTTGTGTATGGGGAGGGGGAGGGGGGGGGGGCATATGACCAGGAAAAATCCTGGAAGAAGAGAGCCAGCTGGCCGCTGGCTCAATAGGCACCCCGACCTCCCACACCCCAGCACAGGGCAGGGGGAGGTGAGCCCGGGGCCGCGGTGACAGCATCCCGGAGCACTGCAGCACCCGAGGTTGGCGCCCTCGCCCCCACCGCAGAGGGCGGCCCGCTCCTCCTAGATGCCCATTCACTCAACAATAGACACAAACAGGCGACAGGACATACTGGCCTGGGCATGGAAATGCAGTGCCCAGTCCCCCCCAACCACCCCACCGCGGCCCCATCCCCCACCCCACCCCCCTGCAATGCAGGCACCCCAGGGCCCCAAAAGCGTAGACCGGACATCCCGACGTCAGGCCAACCCACCCCACCCGGCGGCGCGGCCGGGACAGCAGAGGCCCCCCCCGCGCCAGGGGGGGCCCACCGGGAGCCGGCGCGGCCCCAGTGCCGGGGCCCCAGACCCCAGCCCCCAAGCCACACAGGGAAGACCAGCCAACCGACCGAGGGCCGGCACCACCCCCCCAAGCACCCCGCCCACACCCCAGGACCGAAGGCAGCACCATCCAAGCCCCCACCACCATCAACCAGGACAGGCACACAGACATCACCAGAAGGTCGCCCCAGGACCCCAGCCTCAGGCGGCTACCAGCTACCCAGGCCCCCGGAGTCCCCCCCCACCCCCCCACAAAGCACATCAGGAGCAGAGCCCGCAGCCCACCACCCCCACTAAGTAATGGAGCTGAGCAGTGGGAACCAAAGAGAGTCAAATTCCTCCAATTTGTTTTTAGAAGAAGCAGACATTCTCTCTAAACTAACATGATCTACTAATAAATTTCTGTACTGAGTAATACATAGTTTATTTTTTGTCTTCCAGTTCATGAGGATCATCTTCTTAGCGATGCACAAGGCAGTAAGAACTATGTGTGATATATTTAACTCCATAATTAATTCACTGACATCACCTAAGATGCATAGTCTGGGGGAAGTTGGGATATGACAGCTAAACCATGTGGATAGATCTTCACAAATCCTCTGCCAAAATCTCTGAACTGGTACACAAGACCACAGAGCGTGTAGATGATTATCCTCTGAATTGCTTGTACAGTGGGTGCATATGTTTGAGTGTGTAAGGCCCATTTGGAACATCCTTTGTCCAGTGTAGTATGTTCTATGGAGAATCTTATATTGTACAAGTTGTATTTGGGGTCTTTTAGTCATTTTGAAGATATTTAAACATATTTCTGTCCATAAATTTTGATCCAGGTTGACAGAAAGATCACGCTCCCATTTTGTAATTGGGAGGGAAACTGAATCATCAGTTTTTATTAATAATTTATATAATTTTGATAACAATTTTGGGGTACAGAGGTTAAGAAATTCTGTTACCCAAGTAGGCATTTCTAGATTCAATTGATTAAGGTTAAATCTTCCCTGTAGGACGGACTTAACTTGTTGATATTCCAGAAATCTACCGTTGCCAATTCTATATTTTGATATAAGTTCTTGGAACGTGATAAAATTTCCATCTTGGATAATATGTTCTAAGTTATTTATACCCTTATCACGCCATAACGGAAAATTCAGCATTTTCTTTTTCTGACAAATATCTGGATTGTTCCAAATGGGTGTTAGTTTACAGGGGATGAGTGAAGACTTAGTTATTTTTAAAAATTCCCACCAGGCTGTCAGAGAGGTATTTATACTAAGGACTTTATAGCAGTTATGATGTTTAATACTGGAACTAATGAAAGGTAAATCTGAGATTTTTATTTTTCCACAAAACGCCTGTTCTAGATCCAGCCATGGGTTGTCTAATGAATTGGATTTGATCCACTTTGAAATATACTGCAATCTACTGCTTAAGAAATAGTAATAAAAGTTTGGTAATTCTAGACCTCCACTGTGTTTTGGCTTTTGTAAAGTTTTTAAGCTTATTCTTGACGGTTTGTTTTTCCATAAAAATTTTGAGATGTTTGAATCTAGTGACTTGAACCAAGGAATAGAAGGTTTATTAGGGATCAATGAAAATAGATAATTAATTTTTGGTAAAACCATCATTTTAATGGCAGCAACTCTCCCCATGAGTGATATAGGTAAACTGTTCCAACGTGTGAGATCATCCTCTATTGTTTTTAATAAGGGGATATGATTTAATCGTACCAAGTCTGAGAGCCTGGCGGAAAAATTTATGCCTAAATATCTAATATTTCCTGACTTTAGTGGGGTCCTAGAGGTTCTCTGGAAATTACAATTCAGAGGCAAAACTGTTGATTTACTCCAATTGATAGAGTAATCAGATATAGATGAGAACTTATCTATCAGTGTGATAGTCTTCAAAAGAGAGCCTTGTGAATTCCCAAGGAAAAGTAATACATCATCAGCATAAAGGCTAAGTTTATGGTCCATATTTTCAGTTTGAATCCCTTTAATATTTGCATTTTGACGGATTGCTGCTGCTAGCGGCTCAATGAAAATTACAAAAAGAGAGGGAGAGAGTGGGCAGCCCTGCCTAGTGCCCCTCTGCAGACTGAAACTTTGTGAAATGAGATCATTTGTCCTAACACGCGCATTCGGAGAGCTGTGTAGTGTTCTGATCCAGTTTATAAAGGATGAACCGAATCCAAATTTTTGCAGAACTGCTAGTAAGAATTTCCAATTTACCCGATCAAATGCCTTCTCTGCATCTAAAGACACGATTGTCATCTCTAATTTGTTAATAGAACAATAGTCTATTATATTTATCAGTCGACGTGTATTATTGGCTGAGTGCCGACCCTTGATAAAGCCTGTTTGATCTGGATGTACAATAAATGGAGTAATATTTTCTAATCTTTTGGCAAGGGCTTTGCAAATTATTTTAAGATCTACATTAATGAGAGAGATTGGCCTGTAGCTGGATGGGAGTGTGGGGTCTTTGCCTGGTTTAAGAAGCAGGCTAATGTTAGCAGAGTTTAAGGTTGGAGATAAGATGTGGTCATTCTGAATCTGAGTTACCATTCTGAAAAAAATGGGAGCTAGCTCAGACCAAAATTCTTTATAATGCAGGAAGTTTCTTAGTAACAACACACAGTGTGACCCGCGTTCACTTTAACTCAGACTCAGGAGGAAGAGGACGGCCCTCATCATCACATCAATAAAGCCTTCCCACAGGAAACGAATGCAGCTGCATAACTGCCATCCTCACTTTGCATTAACAGACTGTTACATCAGAACAGCTGAATATACTTAAGATTTAAAAACTCACTCATGTCGGAGCTTCAGTTATGAAATTAATCCTGTTAGCGATGGTCAGTGTGACACTGGTGTCATGTATGATTATGGAAATATGAGGAATACAAACTGTTTCCTAAGAGACGAAAAATCAAACTTCAGTAAATTCAGCTTTTAAGATTTGTGCCTGTTTTAGTTTAACTGTCATATACTGTTATATATGCACTGCACACAGTACTGTTTAAACTCTGGACATCTTTATATAGTTTTACATTTTATATCTTTCATATTTATATTTTAAGTACCTGTAACAACAGTTTCCCCTGTAATTAATAAAATTATTGATTCTGCATCATTCTGTATAAAATCAGCTGATTTCTTTTTTGTTCCAGTAACTTCAGTATATTTAATGAAGCATCAAACATTTCACATTCACACAACGACAAATTGGCCACTTTTTCTCCTTATTTATTTTAGTATGTTTGAGCTGTCAGGAAAAACCCATGTGATGATGATGATGATGATGATGATGATGGATGGTTTGAGTATGAGACACTCAGTGATTCCATGTTCCCTTCTTTACTGAAGTGAGTAAAGGGACGTTCCATTTTATTCCAAAGGAAAACTGACAGAAGCTGAAGCAGCAGTGAAGCAGATCCTGAGCCGCTCAGAGATTCAGGTCCTTCGATGCTTAAACTGTAGGATTTTGGAACGTTTCTGCAGGATAAAATATTTTGATCAATGTGATACGATATGTTTAAGAGTAGAATGGGAGGCAGAGCCTTCAGCTTTCAGGCGCCTCTTCTGTGGAACCAGCTCCCAGCTTGGATTCAGGAGACAGACACCCTCTCTATTTTTAAGATTAGGCTTAAAACTTTCCTTTTTGATCAAGCTTATAGTTAGGGCTGGATCAGGTGACCCCTGACCCCTTAGTGCTGCTATAGGCCTAGGCTGCTGGGGGGTTTCCATGATGCACTGTTTCTTTTTACTCTGTTTATACTCCACTCTGCATTTAATCATTAGTTATTATTAATCTCTGGCTCTCTTCCACAGCATGGTCCTCACCCCCTGCAGACACAACATTTATTTTTGGAGCGTTTCACCTTTTAAAACTCAGAAAATAGATTTGGAGTGAACTATCCCTTTATTTTAGAGGTTCGAGATGCTGTTTCAGCAGTCCTCCAGCAGAGAGAGCAGTTACCTGCAGAGAGATGAAGAAAAGAATAAATGTGAAAAAAATGGACTGAGGGAGAGAGGGAGTGTCACAGAGGAGGGGGGAGGATAAAGGTCGGGAGGAAACGGGGAGAGCGCCTTCACACCTCACCAGACAAAGTGAACATGTCCCATCAGTTATGGTTGAAGGTCACAGACAGATAAACAGGAAGAACAGGGGACCCCCCCCCCCCCCCCCCATCCCCACAGGGGATGGGGGGGGGGGGGGGGGGGGGTCCCCTTCTCAAAACCTTTCTCCTTCCCCACATCTTTCTGCAAAGCAGCAATGATGTCTCCACCTCATGATGTAAGACATTATGCAACCCATTAAACTCATACTGTTGCAAGCATATGGCACATTTGGGAATTCATGCTCTTATGCTTGCTGAGGCATATTAAGTGGCTCAGCCTGGCCTTTAAAAATGCTCTTTAATTTTCATGCTGTTTAATCAAAGGATTGAAAGCAGCAGTTACCGCTGCAAGAAATTAAATGTTTTTAAAAATGTTGCGCCTAGACTGGTGCTGAAAAAGCAACGTGTTGACTGTTTATTTTATCCAGTTACATTTCAATTAAAGCTGCATTTGGGGGGAAAGTCCGTTACATAAATGAGCAGTTAGACTGAACAGTGCACTCATCTAATCACCAGAGCCAAGTGGTGTACAGGAGCAGCCGTGACACCACAGACTAAAGTTGATGCCACTCTTATACTAAAAAGGTTGTTGGTTCAAATCCCCTGGTTTAACTAAAGTCCTGCTTGGTAGCTGTTTGTATGCTTCTCTGTGTTTCTGTTATCCTTGTGTCAAGCAGTCTGCATGCTGTACCTCTAGACTGTCAGCAGGGGGCAGTGTAAAACATATGAACTCCGTGGTGAGTGGTGCTATTCTTTAGCTCAGTCCCTGCCACGGAGAAGACAGAAGCTACAAAAAGCTTCAGTGCAATCTTTCCAGTGCAGACAGCATGAGCGCATGTTTGATCGCAGTGAACAACTTTTTAACCGATCAGGATCCCCGTTCAGCTGCAGGCTGTTGACTTTTAGGAGGGCTGCATGCAAGAGCATCTGCATCATCTGCATACCCATAGCCCCTCAGTCTGTGTCACCAAACACCTACAAAACAGACCTCAGCCAAGCATCAATAAATCCCCAGTCAGCTGGGCTCCCGTCCAGCCCCCACCACCCCCACCACCTACAGGTGGGAGAATGGGAGCAGTGTGAAAAGAAAGCTTTTCATTGTGTTTAACTCTCAGTTTCCCTTCAGCTCTTTATAACGTCAGTCTTCTCTGCAGGAGGCTGATGGACCATCAGCAGCAGACCCCGGAGGAGTCCACAGATCAGTTGTTTGTGACACTGCCCCCTGGTGACATTAAACCGCTACAACATGAAGGCTGCAGAATGATGGAGGAATGTGTCCTCTGCTGCAGCCTGCTGTTATCTGAGCTAAGTTTAAGTTTCTTATTTAGATTCAAACAACTAAAACAAATAAATCTGAAACGGGATCTAAAAATGGTTATGATAAATATTTGTGTATTAAAAACATGATTTCTTTATGAGGAATTGTGACCCTGCAGTTCCTCTCAGCTCTGCAGCTGCATTTAAAGTCTTTCAGCTGATTCTTTGGGTTTCCAGATCTGCACCTTTACATCCTCACCACTCTCATCAGCAGTGTTTCAGTAGCATCAGGCATTCGTTTTATAAAATAAAATTAGATCAAATATACCTGTGATCTACCTGCTGAGCAAAAGACTTCAAACATACAAATGAGCTCACAGCTGGGGGACTGAGTGAAGCGTTTAATGGCTAAACGCCAGATATTTCCCTCAGGAGTGCAGAGCAGCAGAGCAAATATTGGACTTCCTCATGTTATGAGAAATGTTAGTGAAATGAATGTTAATGTTGCCCCTTAACTGCTGGATGCATTAGTAACTGCTGCCAATATCACCAGAGAAGAGGACTGCAGATTATTGAATATTATTAATTCATGTTATTAAAGATTTAAAACCCAAGATTGATTCCCAGCCTCAGTTTTGCACGCTAGATTAACAGCCTTGGTATTCCGAGCTCAAAGGTTGGGAATACCTCCTGGCAAACTGCAGCTCAGACTGACCCCGAGTTTCACCTCACAGGTGGTCAGTGACGTGTCCTAAAATGCCCCAAATATTTTCTTTTCTTCAGCATCTCTGCCCTTCTGTTTGCACCAAACTCACTTCCTTTTTAAATGGAAATTGATTAGCATGCCAACATCTTTGTTTTCCAGTGTGTGACCATTACAGCCTCACAGTTCCACAAGTATCTTTTTAATTTGCTCCTATAAGACATCCCCACTCTGAGAAAGAGGAATAATCAGTCTTCTCTTCACCAACAAGATCCTCATGATCACAGCTCTGCAGGAGAGCTGGTGATGTCTCACCAGTCTGTGCAGAAGAGCTTCACCTTAATCCAGCAGAGCAGAATCTGACACACCTGATGGATGTCTTCACTGCAGCCTGCCACACAAAATAATACAAATGCTCTTCGCTACGGGAAAACAGATTAATCCTACATTAGAGAGGAATCTATTTACAGCATGCATATGCAACATGTGCAATATTTCAAGCACATAAATCAAGTAACTTTAAATCAGTGCAGTGCTTTTATTCTGCTGCAGATAATTAAATACGCTCACCTCTCTGTACTGTAACAGCCATCACTGACTCCTGCCTTCATGTCTTTATACATATCTTTTTCATACTTCAGTTATCTCTGAGCAGGCATATCAGCTGGGCTTCATAACTGCATATTGTTCATGGATTGCCAAAAACAGCTGCTGTTTCTTCAGGCTGTGGCACCGTGGGTTCAGATGAAGCACACCAGACGCCAGTAAGGATTCAGGGAGCTGAGCTCTGAAGGAGAACATACTGGTCATAAAGGAAAGACGCTGATGCATAATTACACCACACAATGATGCTGTTTAACAGACTGAAAGTGTGCTGCTGTAATTCTTCAGTTTCTTCATTTTAAGCACTAATGCACTAACATCTCTCACAGAAACACTCAGGGCACCAATTTTCTATATTCAGACATTTTTATGTTCAGGCAGATCAATATTTGGGCCTGGCTCTTCTGTGATCTGATATTAGCACATAAGACCCACATTAATCTGATCTATGTGTGAGTAAACCAGAGAACTAACTCTAGCAAATATGTTTGTATGTGAGACATCATCTCAGAAAAGTGCACCATTATAACAATGATCACAACATACCATCACACACACACACACACACACACACACACACACACACACACACACACACACACACACACATCTCTAATACCTCACCCTCATTCCCTAATCTAATCATTCTCTCTCTTCATTGTCATCATTTGTCTCTCCTTCCCATCCTTCTCTCTCTCTCTCTCTCTCTCTCTCTCTCTCCCTGGATGCAGCGAGGGGAAAAGGCGATAGTGATCTCCATGGAAACAGCCCAGCAACAGGCTTGGTCCTGTTAGCCAATCAGAGCGTGCTTTGGCGCTGTCTCTCATCCAATGAGTGAGGCAGAGGAGGGTGTGCAGGGGGGGGAGTTGTGGGTTCGTCAAGGTGAATATTCAGGGAGGTGTGAACACTTCCTGGTTGGACTGAGAACATCAGAATCTCAGAGCTGAAGTGAGATAAATTTCCAGTTGCAGAAAGAACTAATCACTTTAGTTCATTCACTTTGAATTGAAGCTAAATTAATTTTCAGCAGTTATACTGGGAGCACTGGGAAAACAGTTACACCACCTGCCAGTTAACAAAATGGATGGAGCACATTAGAGCCACTCAGACGTTGTTCCTGTCAGGCTCATTGAATCCCGGCCAGTGCTGATCCCAGTGCTGATGAAGTAATGAGAAGGCTTTCTGCAAAGGATTATGGGACATGTAGCAACCAATGAGCCATCTTTGGATACAGAGTATGTGCATTTAGAAGTAGATGGCCTCAGACAGATTCTTCATCCCTCAGTTTTTTGTTCCAAAATGCCCAAAATTAATAATCTGAAAAGCTGATACTCTGTGTCAGCCAGAAAAATATACAATTTAAGGTACATACATATATTCATATAACCTATTTATATATTCAATTAACTTATCTAAGGGGGGTTTTATAGACCTACTGTAGTAATAATGGCAGTAAACGCTGCCATTTTTCACCGACCCATTTTTCATGCCTTCTCAGATTATTCTCTTGCCCTGACAGAATGTTGAAAAAGTTGTTCCCTCCACTGTTTTTGCAGATATGCTTCCATTCAAAGTAGCAAAGCAGTGATTACAGAGTTCATCACTCTTGCCTGGATGTAGTTTCATAAAGTTGGACATATTGGATACATGAGCTTGTTGTCTGCCTCCCATTCTCCACCAGCAGAGGGTGCCCTGACATGAGGCGATCACAGCTGTGATCTCCACTCTCATGGAGGTCAGAGGTTATCGTCTTATAATAACTCCTGGTTTCTTTATGTCCTGTAGTTTGGTTCATGATTTCAGTGATATTGTCTCTGCATATTTCTGACTCCCTCGTGTTTACGTGTCTGCTCTGGTCCTCGTCTCTGAGTTTGTATTTATATTCTCAGGCACCCGGGCGTAGTTCTCAGGGTTGTTGTTGTTGTTGTTGTTTGGTATGGAGGTATAAAGATGTGCAGATCTACCCTTATTGATTTCCCTTAGGCCTCATTAACACAGGCCTAGACACTGATCAGAAGCCCCCTGACAACCACCAGCGACTAGGAAAAAATGTGTATTCCCCAACCAGTTGGCAAGTGGTTGCTGGAGGTTATTGGTAGTCTCTGTGAAATCGGTTACTAAAGCTCTGGCCTGGACACCCATCAGTGACTTCCTGGAAACCAAAGGCCTCTTGGGAAATAAGTGTGTTGTCCAACCAGCTGCTCTATAAGCCTGAGTGGCTGCGGCCTTCATTAGAAGACTTTACACTAATGTAACTCAACCAGCCATCACTACTACTTTAACTGTGAGATCAAAGCGATTAAGCAGAAAAGATCATTTGAATATTGGGAAGCAGAGAGCAGTAAAACCAAAGATGAAAAATGTATTAAGTCTAATTTTCCAGGCAGGGCACATTTCCATCTGCTGGCAGGATGTTACCCAGAACACAGCTCTGAGGCATCTTTTGTTTATTGCACACAAAAACAGCAACACTGTCTCATAACTGCACAGAGAAATCTCCAATTCACTTTAATAAAATGAAGAAATCAATAACAAATGTCCAGTTCTTGTATTACATTCATTATTAGTTATGCAGTTGCAAGCAAAGTATTTAGATTTAAAATGTCAACACATCTCCTGCCCTACCCCCTGAACTACAGCCACCACCCTGTGTGGCTGTAGTTCAGGGGGTAAGGCAGGTCATCTGTTGGTGGTTGGGGGTTTGATTCCCGGCTGCTCCAGCCTGCATGCCAAAGTATCCTTGGGCAAGACCCTGAAACCCACGTTGCTCTCTGACGTCTTCATTGGAGGGTGAATGTTAGCTAGAAAGCGTTTGGGTGTTCAAGTATAAGAACGAGTCCATCTTTGGAACCTCAGCCACTGCATGGTTCACACCTTTATTTTAGAACTATTACAGTTTTCTCAGGTCTTAAAACACACACACACACACACACACACGCACACACAGGACACCGACACTGCAGCTTTATCAAGACCCAAAGAACCATAACCCACACTGTGACAACTCTGCATGAATCTGAAACCACAGCGGCTCATTGATAAGTCACAATTGTGCTTTAGAGGCCCAGAACTGCAGCTTGTAGTTCATTAAACCCCCTCCAGACTTCGCTGGAAGTGTCCTGTTAAATGGATTTTTAAATGTAAACAGTGAATCAGCACTTAGTCAGCATGCCAGGACTAATTGCCAAAATAACTGTGACTTGTAACTGGAGCTATCACTAATTGTAGTCGGAGCACATGCACATACAGCCACATTTTGTTTTAAAAATTCAAATCACACCAGAAATTTTTAATTTGTGCAATTATTATTCATATCACATATGATAAATATCACCTCACTGGACCTTAAGGGTAGTGGAAAAGTCAGAAAATCCCCTGAATTTTCTCTAAGGCAGTACATTTAAATAGAGAATAAAAGTCAGAGGGGTCAGAGGGTTTGCATCCTCCGAGGATTACAAACGATTACAAATGGAGATCACTACACATCTAATTAAGTGATGTTGCCTCAGTGCAGTAATGCAGGAGTAGAGACAGCAGCAGTGACGTAGCCCACTGAAGCACCGTTAGTATGCAGCAGGTGACAACCTCTGAAAAATGAAGTCAGCGTGGGAGCACCACAGCTGCAGTTACTCTCATGGCCACATTAAATACCAGAGGCTGACATCACAGTGGCCTCATTCATGATTTATATACAGCCTATGGTACAGTCAGGTCCTTCAGGCTGAGGCTGGATATTTTTTAAATTTCACCTTTTCATTAATAATTTTTAAGCTGAAACCTATAAAATCTAATTCAAGCTGGAAAGCTGCATTAACTGCCACATTTTTATTGTTTTTATTATTTTATTATCTTAGCACAAAGGTGTTGGTTACAAATATGCTCTCATAAAGAAATAAATTCATCAGTCAGTGGGTAAAGATGTGTTTTACATCACTGTGACTCCACGAGTCTTGTTGTCGGTGATTCATTAGGATGATTAATATTCCATTTTTTCCCCCGTCATCACATTTAATTTCACTATGATGTTGTCCTGTTAATGGGCTGGTGTACAGTACATCCAGTTCTCTCAGTGGTCCATTAAAGGAGCTCCACAGCCATTATCCCTCCTCAGGGTGAGTCTCCCTGTTACATAACACTGCAGTTGAGCCAGACTCTGAGAGCATCAGGCTGTCGCAGACGCTCCTTGTGAGTCACTCTGCTCAATCTGACCGACTTATCAACACGTTCTGTACCTTTAAAGTGCTGCTGTGATGAATGCGCCCTGTAATCTGAGCCTGTCTGTGTGAGAGAGCAGAACCGAGTGTTCGATTCCTTTACTTTTATGTTTCTGCATGTTTAACAGCTTCTCTGTGTGAGAGTGTCACTATGTGTGTGTCCTGCTACTACCGCATACGCTGCCAATCATCTCCCCATCACATGACTGCCAAGTCAGGATACAGTTGCTAAGCAACACCCCCACCCTCCCTTCTAGTCCATCAAACAATGATTGCGTGGGTGAGTGGGAGGGGGCAAAGTTTATTTATAGAAGCCATGCAAAAGTGGGGGAATTACATCTCGTGTCTAAAATTAAACTCGCCATTTCCCCTTCTCTCCCTCGCTCTCTTTCCTATCTACGTTTCACTCGCTCGTTCACTCTCAGGGCAGATTCATTCATAGATGCGGTGAGGAGGAGGAGGAGGAGGAGGGTGAGATGGGATGACAAGGATGTATGAGGACTGTGTTGAGCCAGAAGATCTAGCTGCAAAATTTAATCCAATCAGTGCAGATAAATCACCTCAGATAACAGCCGTCCTCCAAAAACACATTTATACAAAGTCTGTAAGTATTTGCATGTACAGTAACATCCAGTCATGCTGTAATCTTCCAACTGTAACTCCCACAGCAGCAGAGCCTCTAAAACACAAACCCTAAAACACTAAATCATAGATTTTTCCCATTAACGTTCCTGTCGCAGCAAGTTAAATCACCCTGCGGCTTCCACATCCCACGAGCCCTGCGCAGGGAACCATTTTAGACAGTGCTGTTTGGGAGCTGGTGTTAAAATGGAGCGCCCATAAGAGTGCAGCCACAGCTGTCTGTGTAATGGATGGACGGGATCCGCAAGATGACAGGATGACAGGGTAGTAGGTGGAGGAAAAGATGTAAGGAGACAGCAGAAGAGAGTGGCTAATGGATGTGTAGAAAAACAGGATGGAGGACGCAGACAGAGATGTATTGAAAGATGAAGACAGGCAGAGACAGAGGCCACGAGTGGACAAAGCACTGTGCCAAAATGAGAATTACACATCTTCCCTATTAAAAAGAGAAAATAGACAACTTTCTTTAACCTGTGTACTCAGTATGGAGATGCAAGCATGCAAAGCCTCTGGGAAGTGTCCCAAACCTGCAGTCAGCAGGAGAGAGTAACATTTAGGGACCTCAATCAAAACTTTCTTCATCAGTTCATGACCTCAGGGCTAAAATCAAGCCTTAAATTATGGTCCTCATTAGAGAAACACATGGATGATCAAGCAGGGCGTGCTTTAGAGTGGGCCTACGTGTGATTTCCTTTCAAGCATGAAGTTTTTTTTTTTTCTTCAAAGATCTTTATTCTCCCCTAAGGGCATTTTTTTTCTACAGCCAGTAGTACAGAAAGAAACAAAAGGTTATACAGTACTGTGACAGCATACATAAAATCACAACAGCTCATTTAAAAACCTAATTGCTACATCTTTGCACCTGATATCTGCATCCTGAAGGAAGCAGCCTAAATTCCTGATGCAGTGGGTGGTCTGAGTCTGGCCTTTTTCACTGACCTCACCTTATCTAAGTTCATGAGATTGCTCAGGACTGCGCCAGCAATTTTCTGCACACCTTTACAATTCCTAATTAGTTTTCAATCTGATCAATACCCTGTCTATAAAAGATAGATTCAGCTTGTGGCTCTTAAAAGTGATGCCAGTGCAGGAGTGCCTTGTACCTGCATTCTTTCTAATGGCCAGCAGGGGGGAGCTTTGCCTGGTTTCAAAAAGAAGTCTGGTTGTGCAGATCTGTGAGCTCAGTAAATGCTTGAATTTATTGACAAGTCCATCAAAAAAAAAAGCAGGATTTTCCAAACCTCCAGGTGGTGGCCATCTTCTATATACAGCCTATGCTGCAGTTTGCTCGGCTCTGTCCAAGCTTTGACAAAAGTGCTGAAGTGATACATCGTGTTTTTGTTAAAGCTAGGATGAAGCCTCGCCTGGGTGACTTCAGTAGTTCCAGTTTTGAGGCACTGACAGCAGTTCCTTTTTGGTTCTGGTTCTAGACTGGAACAAAAAGGGTAACGGAGACAGTCAGTATGTAGACACCACAAAATACCAGGAAGAGTTACAGCTCACACGTTTGAAATAAATGAGCTGAAATGTGTTCTAATCTGGTCCTTTATGGTGGGGCTGAAGGTTGTTTTCACTGTGCTCAGAGATGCTCGTCGTGACTCTATTGTTTCACAGCTGGGTCATTTCCAGGCTGATTCATGAAGCTTTGTGCCAAGATTTTATTTGGAAAATTTACTTTAAAGTCGAAATAGTTTCAAAGAAAAGAGCATCAGACAGTTTGTCTCTCTTCTGTCGTTTGTCACCTTCATGAAGATTCTAAAAATGGGCTCCATGGAGCAACACCTGTACAGTTTGATGCAGCACAGCAGATACACCACATTGCCAACAGTATTCACTCGTCTACCTTCACACACATGAACCTGAGTAACATCCATTCTTAATACAGAGGCTTTAATATGATGTGGGTCCACACTTTGCGGCTATAACACCTTCAACTCTTCTGGGAAGTCTTTCCACAGGTTTAGGAGTGTTTATGGAAATTTCTGATCATTCTTCCAGAAGCACATCTGAGAGGTCAGACACTGATGTTGGAGAGAAGGCCTGGCTCACAGTCTCCGCTCTAATTCATCCCAAAGGTGTTCTATCAGGTTGAGGTCAGGACTCTGTGCAGGCCAGTCAAGTTCTTCCACACCAAACTGGCTCATCCATGTCTTTATGGAGCTGCTTTGTGCACTGGTGTGCAGTCATGTTGGAACAGGAAGGGGCCATCCCCAAACTGTTCCCACAGAGTTGGAGCATCACATTGTCCCAAATGTCTTGGTCTGCTGAAGCATTAAGAGTTCCTTTCACTGGAACTAAGGGGCCGAGCCCAACTCCTAAAAAACACCCCCACACCATAACCCCCCCCCCACCAAACTTTACACAGTCAGACAGGTGCCGTTCCCCTGGCAACCACCAAACCCAGACTCCTCCCTCAGATTGGCAGATGGAGAAGTGTGATTCATCCCTCCAGAGAACACGTCTCCACTGCTCTAGAGTCCAGTGGCGGCGTGCTTTACACCACTGCATCAACACTTTGCATTGAGCTTGGTGATGTAAGGCTTGGATGCAGCTGCCATGGAAACCTATTCATGAAGCTCTCTACACACTGTTGTTGAGCTGATCTGAAGGTCACATGAAGGCTGGAGGTCTGTAGTGATTGACTCTGCAGAAAGTTGGTGACCTCTGTGCACTATGACCCTCAGCATCCTCTGATCCCACTCTTGTGATTTTACGTGCCCTACCACTTTGTTATAATCCCACTAACAGCTGACTGTGGAATATTTAGCAGTGAGGAAATTTCAGGACTGGTTGCCTCTTTGCACTTTTCTCTTAAGCTGAGTCATACTGTCGGCTGTGACAAAGGGCTCACATGCCATCAGTAATCTGAGATGTTGTTGCACTGGCTGCTTTTTTCCCCAAACATGTCACACAAGAAAAATGTGGAGACATTACAGAGCTGGTCCCCGGGCTGCTTCCCCTCATTACTTTGAAGGAAAGGCCAGCCAGTGCAAGCCGTTTGTGTTTATCAGCCTGCACAGCTAGAAGGAGTGCTGCAGACTGACAGGTGGATACAACCGTTGAGGAGATGATTTATTCACGATGCCCACTGAAAGATAGTAAGAAAGCCATTTTCAGTAGTGATTTTGGATTTGCTGATCAATGTTCCAAAGAAATCAATTCCAAAATGCTTCATTGTTACCCTCCCCTGCCCCTGTGCTAACTCCCTAACCCTGCACCTGATTGTTTGTCAGTAAAAGCATCAGTATCCTCAGTGAGATCCAATAATACAGCATGTTCTCATCAGCTCCCATTACCATGGTAGCATCCACAGATGTAATAAGCAGTGACTACAGGACTAAATGTACATTTTAATGTTCCCACAGAGAAACATCACTCATGCCACATTTATACACAAACACGCAGCCCTGTAAATCCACTGACCTCCCTGAAAGCCTTTGTTTTAGCTGAATTCCTTGTTATCTGTTCATGATTGCAGCCCACTCCTTCTATGATCAGCAGCTTTTCTTAGATATCTTGAACAGCAGGACTTTTAGGGCGGCAAATGTAAAATCTTACTGATAAAGTATTTGAAACATAAATGGCAACACTTTACAGAAAGTAAACCCCTCGTGTAATAAGTAACTGTAACTAGTTTAATGTGACCTTGCAGACGTAAATTGACTGAATTTATCTCAAGATCTCATCAAACCTCCTGCTCCACGCACCACTGGAGCCATAACATGATGAATGACCAGTGATTTCCTCTGCAAGGTCATCCTGACACCTCTAAACATCCATGTGTGTGTATGTGTGTGATTTCCATGGAGACAGAGATTTGTTTGGAGGCCTAATGAAAGAACAGCATCATGGATGACTGATGTGGGCTAATTATAAAGCTGAGAAGCTGGACAGATTTCCATCAATCTGTTATTAGTAAAATTAGGAGGGAGAACATTTTTTTTTCCTTGTGGTAAAATTTGCTAAACTTACAGACATTAAGGTGTGTGTGTGATTTACTGGAGGCTGAACTAAGCTCTGCTTCTTTGGATCCTCGCTGCAGTTTGTTTATGAAGGGTTACAGTTCAGGCACAGCTTGTGTGAACTTTAATGCTGTCACAGGCAACTTTATATCATATCTTAACTTTGAATGCAGCGTGTAACAAAACACAAAGTGCCTGATGTTAAAATATCTTCTGGTCCTTCCTAAAACATGACACTTCAAAGGTTCGAGATAATAATCCTGTTATTGTTCATCCAGTTTGTTTACATCACTTCAATTTGCATTTTTTTTCCCCTTTAGTTCTTTTTTATCTGTTTGTCACTGACTTCTGTTCTTATTAACAATAACAAGTAGTTGTTGTTGTTGAATAATATATTTTTCACATCCTTGTACCCAGTGGGCACTCAGAACCTTTCTTGTGAGAAACTGTAGCTGCATATTAAATATTTACTCTTTGTGGAATAAAAGCAGGGACACGCACAATAAGTAACCTTTTGTGTAATATCTCTAAAGTGAGAAATGATTTGTTTTCACACCACATGACATCAGACATCATCTCTTATTCATGATCCGTGTTCTGGCTCTATTGGGAAATGATCTTTCACTCCTTATCAGATTTCTAGCTAAGCAGCCGTGCAGCACATTGAAATTCAAGCTTTCTGAACTGAGAACGCAGCTTAATTAGTCAATGTTAATTGTTGCCGCACTGAAAAACTGCAAAAAAAATTTTTAAAAAAAAGAAAAAGTCATCCTAAAGTAAAAAGGCAGCACGAGTTTAAGTGGAAAATTCCTGCCCGGCTGTGATAAACTCAGGAGTCCCGCTCAGGGTGGCGTTGTGATGCATGTTGCATCGTGAGTCATTCTCCCTTCTGCCTCTCTCACCCTTCCTCACCTCCATCCATCCTGCCCTCCTTCCCTCCCCCATGCTGGGAATTATGCAACACTTTGCAGGGCTGTCAGAGAGAGGATTGAAGGGAGTGTCGTGTGTACGTGTGTGTGATGGAGAAAGAGGAATTAGAGCAGATATGAGAGCAAATGAAAGAAAAACAGCGAGACTCGTCCTCATTTTTATAAACCTTTGTCTCTCTTTATTATTCACTCAGTCACCTCTGCTCTCTCACATCTTCCACTCCTTCGCTCTGCTTCTTATCAAGGTCGTTGGCAAGGACAGTCTGAACACATTTTCTGGCTTGTGATTGGTTTTTGCAGCAGAGCGGGGCCTTAAAGAGACAGCAGCATGGTGGGGCTGTTTACCCTGAGAGCAGCTATCTTCACCACAGCAAAGCACCGGCTACGGGGCGGGGCGGGGTGGGGGGGGTCTGTGTTTGACAGCTCCTGCCTCACATTCACGGATTCTCCCAAAATGCTCTTTTTCCACCTCCTGAAATATTTATTATGAAGACTTAAAACAGGATATGAGTCTGATGTTGATGTCGTGCCTCCAAACAATTAAGGTCAGAGTGATTTCCTGCCCTTCACAAGTTATTGATCACTTGTTTTGATCAATAACTGTGTATTTATAGTTACAACACATTAACTTATAATTCTGCAGCCACTCACTGTCTGAAACCAGTAAGACTGCGGTCTATAACGTGTGCAGGATGGTAAATTTCATGTTTGAATGCAGAACAGCTGAAAAAGGTGAATCTGAAATTATACCATATATAACAAATGGATAGATGTTTGTTTATGTCTCACATGATGAAAGTATCTGTGATAAGGAAGGAACACTAAAACAGGCTGAAACAAGTCACAGCTCTAACAGGTCACAGGCGTCACTTCAGCACAGCTTTATGCAGACTGATGGTCTCCTTCTGCAGACCAAACAGGGACAAGAACATTACAAAATCTATTGGAGAACCACAAAAAGCCTCTTTTCTTCATTCTTACCAAAGAATCGACTGCAAACAGTCAGCAATGAGTCACACAGCAGTAGTGGCACAGCAGCTGATTATTCAAGCAAAGTGTCTGTGTAAGCTTGAATTATGGATATAAAAATGAACACAGGCATTTTTGGAGCTTTAAGTGTAGCGTCTTGGACCTGGCCACCTTTTTATAAACGGAACCTGACAGGCTTGGATGAGAAGGTAGAGCCAGACAGCTCTCAGTTAGTGCTAATGCTGCCTATCCAGCTTGGTTGTGAGGTGCATCTATGAGTTTAATTCAGAGTCTTTCTAGAAGAAAGTCTTGTGACTCAGTTAGTTTGAAGCTGCAGTGTAAATGAATGGTGACACAGCCTCAGCACTGGTTACTCTAATCTTGGGTGCCACCCTTGAAACTTCTGTGCTTTCAGGTAAAAGAAGTAAGTGTGTGGTGCAGCCGTGTTTTAGGATTTATAGCTTCTCTGCAGCAACATCCATAAGTGAAGCATTGTCTACTGTCATCAGTGTGTTTCATTAAAACCAGCGTCAAACATAAATGCACTTCATATATTTTATCAAATTCCTTCAAAGGTTAGCAGCCTATCCATGAACTATACAGGTGCACATTTACTAAACTGAAGATCAGACTTCTTGAACCAGTTTTACCTCAAAACACTTTATATTAATTATTAGATTTCATTTAAATTTATTTCATTTAAAATGCTCCAAAAGCCTCCAGCAGCACAAACATGGTCAGGATTTGAATCTTAGATGAAAGTCATTGGCTACAGGTGTCCATGACAGCAGGTTTCAAGCATCAACATTACACAGATGGGCATGTTAGTAAAAGCAGTTCATTCACCATACACTGTTAAAACAACAACAAATATTCTGACCTCCTGTGCCAATCTGCAGGTTGGCACAGGAGGTCAGAGGAGAGCAACCATCTTTCCCAGTGTTCCTATAATGAGATCAGAAAACTGACTGGAGCAGAAAGTGCACTGAGCGTAGGTGGGGGAGAAGGATGCTCAGCCAGTGGCCCTCACACATGGATATGCACGTCCACACATACAAAAACACAAACAAGAGCATCCGCATGTTAGTGAATTATTCAATCAGCAGTCCAGTTTAATGGAGAAATAAGGGAGATTACAAAAATCAACTAACCAGGCACCTGAAGAGATGCCATTATGAAGGAATTATGCCTAAGTAAGATATATACTTGTAAGACTTCTTTCTGATAACTAATGAATATTACACATACTTTCTCGGCTTTAAAAAGTTGTCTAACTCTAATAAGAATATTGTCCTTGATGGCTCGTCTCTATCACACAGTGTGTGTCACTGCTATCAGAGAAGAAATGGGCTGGTGACTCTGCTGATAGCGTGACCTCCAAAGAGATAAATGAAACTGCTATATCACTGTGAAGAGTCCCACGATGGGAAGAGATGGAGACAGAAAGGCAGAGACGGGGTATTTATATCTCTCATTGTTCAAATAAAGTCAATCAACTTCTACCTCCATTGTTCTGAAACAACAGGATGACAGGCGAAGGCAAAGAAAGGGAGAGGGAGGTTGGAAGCCGTGAGAAGAAAGTGAAGAGAGATCAAACAGCTGGAGGCAGATTAGGTGCAGCAGAGGAAAAGAAGAAAGGCAGAACGGAATTGAAGAGGAAAGAAAGAGGCCACTTAATTAGAACGCGCAGTCATAGTTGTTGTAAATGTCTCTGGGATATGTGCTCATAAATTATCATACTTATTGACAGTGTCTTCATGCTCAAACAACCTCCACAATGAACTGAGATGTTCATTTAGATTACAGAGTTGTTAAACCTTCCTTAAGGCAGATGTATAACGAGAACTGTCCAGAGTGCTGAACCTTGAGCTGGAAAGGATATTTGCTATTATATACTGCAAGGACAAACACCATTAACTTTTATGGCATTTCAATACAGTGTTTGCAAGCTACTAAACCTGTTCTCTAATATACAACCACACTGCCAAAAGTATTCACTCATCTGCCTTCACTCATGAACCTGAGTAACATCCATTCTTAATCCAGAGGGTTTAATATGATGTGGGTCCACCCTTTGCAGCTATAACAGCTTCAGCTCTTCTGGGAAGTCTTTCCACAGGTTTAGGAGTGTTTATGGGAATTTCTGACCATTCTTCCAGAAGCACATCTGTGAGGTCAGACACTGATGTTGGAGAGAAGGCCTGGCTCACAGTCTCCGCTCTAATTCATCCCAAAGGTGTTCTATCAGGTTGAGGTCAGGACTCTGTGCAAGCCAGTCAAGTTCTTCCACACCAAACTGGCTCATCCATGTCTTTATGGAGCTGCTTTGTGCACTGGTGTGCAGTCATGTTGGAACGGGAAGGGGCCATCCCCAAACATGAAGCTCTCTACACATTGTTCTTGAGCTGATCTGAAGGCCACATGAAGGTTGGAGGTCTGTAGTGATTGACTCTGCAGGAAGTTGGTGACCTCTGTGCACTATGACCCTTAGCGTCCATTGACCCCACTCTGTGATTTTATGTGACCTAACCCTTCATGGCTGAGTTGCTGTCATTCCCAATCGCTTCCACTTTGTTATAATCCCACTAACCGCTGACTGTGGAATATTTTGTGGTGAGTAAATTTCACGACTGTGGCCATGGAGCTGATTGGAACACATGAATTCAGTGTCCTGGAAGGCTGAGTGAATACTTGGTGTATGCTTCAGATCCTGTTTGATGTGGTCCCGCCTGAATTACTCAGTCCTCTGTGTCTCTGACACAGGATGTGTCCTGTTGTGTAGCTGTTTATATGACTTTCTGAATTGCTTCACTGTACTTGTGGTTTGTGTTATGTTTATTTGCATAATTTCAGTACATGGCATTAAAAGTAAATTACGTGTGTGTGTGTGTGTGTGTGTGTGTGTGTGTGTGTGTGTGTGTGTGTGTGTGTGTGTGTGTGTGTGTAATCAGTACCTGTAAATGGGCAGAATGCCATTCTTGCTCTGATGAACATCATCACTGCCTCTCCAAGCACAGACATGCCCTGCAGATATAAACACACACACACACACACACACACACACACACACACTGTTAGTTGACAAAAGCATACTGATATTGTGATGGTGATAATAGTTTTCTGCACTGTATGTAAATTATTTGTTTAATAGCCCGTTTAAATTGTGAAGTTTTATTAATCATGAAGCAGATCCTGACTATAAGGCCTTTTCTCTGCCATTTTCTTTTACAGGTGTAATCATTTACTTTCATAATTATAACATGTGAATATTGTTTATGATTTTTTATATTTGGTTCTGTAATTTGGCTGCACTGCTTGATAAAGATGTTTGTTTTTCCTTTGGTAACGATTTTCTTATTAAGCTCAGTGATGGTAATCCAGCACCAGGTCTTCAGGCCTATAAGCAGGACCTTCTCACTGTGGCATTTACAGAGTCTGTGAGCTAAAGGTTAAACCTGCTGACCTGAATCCTCAGGGAAGCTGGGAACAACTTGGCAAGTAAAATGAGAGAGTAACAACCTCCACTAAATGAATGAACAGCACAGAGGTCCCCTGAGCAAGGCACTTAACCCCTGCAGCTGTTCATGTAGCTGCTCCAAGGACTTTGGTTCTCCTCAGAAGCCTGCAGATATGAAAGCTCAAAGGTGAATATAAAAAACTAAATATAATATAGTTTATATAGTAAATACTGTTATTATATAACAGATTATCTTAATAGCAGCTTTGTTCAGTCCACCATTTTGGCTGCATTACCTCAGCAATTAGTATCCTCTAAATATTCATGGTTCCCAGAGGATACAAACACAGGTGTACATTTGTAAAGATAACATTTTCACATTCACAATCCTATTGTGTATAATAATATTGGTATCTGTACATATTTATCATGAAGTAGCATAAAATTTGGTACAATCAGCAATAGTTCCAGTAAAGTTTAAGGTGGGTTTAGTTTGGTGACAGAGTTTGATGGAATAAATAAAAAATTATTTCTTTTTAGCACTCCATCAGAATTGTGTGTTTTTAAAGTATATCATTAATGTCCCAAAGAATTAAAATGACAAAAGTTAACAAACACATTACCAACACTGTAGCTTCTGTGTGGCTGTATTTGGATACATTCTTTGAGTATGAAGCTAACATTAGCATGCTAACAATCTAAAGGTTCTCATCTGAGTTACCTTTGCTATGCTAACATTTGCTAATCTGTGCTAAACCAAAAGTATGAACCTCATATTTGGTCATGAGCCAAAACTATGAACAAATTAAGATTTTGAGTTGGTGATTTTGTGCAATAAAAGTTCTTAGTGTTAATAATGTTATCAGAATAAATGTACTTAGTTTCATCCATTCAGAGGTTTTTGAGATACACTGTGTGGGTAAAAGTACTGAGACACAGTACACCTGCAGGAGCTGCTCAGGCATGAAAACCATATCATGAAGCTCCTGGCAGTTTTTGTGCTGATGTTAATGCCAGAAGATATCTGCTTATTGGATCAGGAGAGCTTGAGGACTTTTTTGGACTGTGCACCTCAGCACTCAGCAACTTCATGAGGTCACTTCCTGGCTGAGTTGCTGTAGTTCCTAAACACATATATTTGGTAATAATAATGCTTACAGCTGATTGTGAAATATCTTGGATGGAAGAAATTTCACAAACTGACTTGTTGCAATGGCAGTATCCTGTTACAGTACCTGTTACAGTACCACTGCTGTAATACTATAACAGTACCACTGCTGTAATACTGTAATAGTGGCCACTTTCTGTGTGGAGTTTGCATGTTCTCATCGTGTCTGCATGGGTTCTGTCTCAGTACTCCAGTGTCCTCCCACAGTCCACAGGTGTGTGTGTGTGTGTGTGTGTGTGTGTGTGTGTGTGTGTGTGTGTGTGTGTGTGTGTGTGTGTGTGTGTGTGTGTGTGTGTGTGTGTGTGTGTGTGTGTGTGTGGTTGTCTGTCTCTCTGTGTTAATCCTGTGACAGGCTGTCAAACTGTCACCACTCAATTTCTCAGTCTCCTCAGTCTGATTTTGGTTCTTTGTGTTACAGCAGATATGGCTAAGCTGTGTCTCCCACTCGTATGTTGGTATCCACAAAATTATACAAATGACAACATTTTCATTTCTTTAACAAACACCATAAATTAATAATAAAATTTGTCCTCTAGGATAGAGATCCTTTAATTGTATCTGCAGGTGCGTGTGTGCGTGTGTGTGCGTGTGTGTGTGTGTGTGTCTGTGTGTGTGTGTGTGTGGGTGTGTGAGCCCTTTGTGGTTCAGAGTAAAACCTCTGTTTGGTCCTCAGTGATGAAGCATTTTTTTATCATTAAATCTACTTTTACTCCACTTGTTCTGTTTCAGGTAATTAAATCATTTTTGTAGACTCTACAAAAAAACTAATTACAGGTTTTTTTAATGATGCACTCTTTTGCCCACTGGATCTGCTTTTTCTCCTCCGTTCATTCATCTCATCCATTTCCCTCGGTTTTGTTTTGTATCGATGATTAGGGAGCCGCTGTACCTGAGAGCTGTTGCTATGGTTACCAGGTCTCTGAGGTGGTTTTTCTTCGGTCCTCTCTCTCTGGTACCTCAGCGTTTCTCTCAGACCCTAAAATACACTCTTTGTTGTCTAACCTTTATGAAAAGATGCGCTGAGCATTTCACTCACTCTTTTCTTTTCTGTTATTTTCAGCTGCGTGCTGCTACTCTGCTGTGCACCTGGGAGCTGCACAGAATAAACTGACAGAGGAAGAATGCGGGGGGGGGTGATGGTCGGTAAAAAGAATCAATGTTTTGTGTTATGAAGAGGAAAAATTCATGAGTTTTCAATAAGAAAGCCTTATGGTTGAAGAAACCAAACATTGATGAGACCAGGCAGAAAACATTTTTCAGGAGATGGAAAGCATAAAGTATAAAGGCTGGTGCAGCGGTTAGCACTACTGCCTCACAGCAGGAAGGTCCTGGGTTCAAATCCACCATCGGGTGCATGTTTGCATGTTCTCCTCGTGCCTGCATGAGTTCTCTCAGGGGGGGGTCTCCAGCTTCCTCCCAAAGGCATGCACTCAGTGGGGTTAACTGGTGATTCTGCCCATAGATGTGGGTGACCTGTCCAGAGGGTACCCCACCTTTCACCCTGTGGCAGCTGAGATAGGCTCAAGGCCCCCCCTGACCCTGAATAGTACCAGCAGAAGAAGATGAATGTAAAATATTGATTAAATCTATTATGGAAATGTTTCATATCAAGAAGACGAGAGAGGAGCACAACTGATCATCCAGTTCTGAATTGTATCCTTCTACAGGGAGCTCTTCATACGTTCCTTCAGATAAGAGAACAGCCAGGCTGAGGGCCGAGGAAGAACAGAAGGTCCCAAACATCAGACAGTGAGGTCATCGTGCACCAAAAGGATTCCTTTGATAGTGAACAATCAACAAACTCCATAAAATCTCCAATACCACTGATGCTGCCACACAGTTAAGCTGTTTTCTGATTGGCTGATCTGTCGTGCTTATAAAGAGTCTAAATGATACAGCCTGTGATAATAATGTTTATTTTTTTAAATGTTGGTTCCCTTCAGCTGATATACCAGGCCTGTAATTAGAAGACAGACACACTGATCACAGAGTCAGGTTTTACCCTTAAATTGTGAGCATTTTTTATAAAAAAAAAATTAATGGAGGGAGGTGCGTAATTTAGACTAGATTGTAATTAAAATACAAACTAAATCAGAGGTTCATTGTGAAGAAAAGCAAAATGCTAAAGTCTGTGTGGCTGAGGTCCAAAATATTCCACCCCAAACTACAAATGTCAGCCTGGTGGTTGTGCCAGAGGAAGAAGTCAGAAGGATTTCTGCCATGATGGCTGTAAATGTTTCAGGATGGATCAAATAATCATCAGTATGAGAGCAGAGTTAGTTTTATCCAAGGGGCCGCATGAGAAACTAGAACTGTAGTGGAGAGCCACACCAATAAGCCTATTCCAAGATAACACTAATATTATATGTATCATTATGAGAGGAGTTAAAGAGAAATGCTTCCCTGAGCTTGTTTTGTGCAGCTAAAATAGACCGTACTGCCAAAAGTATTCACTCACCATCCAAAGTATCACTGTAGTGCCAACAGTATTCACTCATAGTGTGATCTGAACTGTGGCTGATTGAAATGTACAGTTGTGTATTTGTTTCTTATTGTCTGGGGGCCACATAAAGTGTTAGGAAGGCCTTCCACTGAGAACTTCATCTACTCCCATTTCATAGTGTGGAGAACTTTAAGAACTTTGTAGAAAACTCTGTTTTTGGTGCACAGCTGATGGATGACAGCGCAGGGTCCAAACCAGGCTGCACTTGATTTATGAAAGGGGAGAGTATCGATCCCATCTGGCCACAGCAATGCACAGAGCCTGCAGACATGGATCTACATAGCAGCACATACATGCCCATGCAGTGACGTTTACACACATATGCATACAGATACATAATCACTTTCATGCATCTGTTATGCAACATATATCACCATCCTTTCATTCGATTGCTTAGTGATTGTGATTGCATCACCTCAGCTGGGCTGGGTCCGTGCATGCTTGTACATATAGCAACTGCACAGCATTCATAGCCTCGTGCTCCATTTGAAGGTTCTAAAAACAGCAATATAATTTAATAATCTTCCACAGCAGGTGGTGCATACAGAAATAAAGCATGTACTCTGCCTCACCATGGATTTCACATTGTTTCCACGTACTGTTTCTAATCCCCAGTTTGACACTGTGCAAGCTAACTTTAGACCTCATCACCGTTTGTCGGCATATTCCTGCCTTCTCTTTGCTCTCTCTGATTTTATTTACCTCTTTAGTCATTTTTCTTGCTTCTCTGTTCTTAATTGTCATCTTGTTCTTGTTGGACTTACACTAAAATGCTGTTTTGTGCGCTGCACTGCTGTTCACATCTGTTTGTGTCTGGCGTTTCCCCTGGTGACTCTGATGATGCAGATGTTCACTTTGTCCACGAGTCTTTTTCACAACAGCAGAAAAGCTGCGGTCTGAGCAGCTGCTGCCAACAAGCAAAAAATACTAAAAAATAAGGTTTGTCTCTCTACGTCTGATTAACATGATCTCCAAATACATTATGTAATATTTCAGTTTACAAAATGACACTTGTAGACTAAAACAAACTTTCTTTTACAACCTCTGGGAACAGTCGCTTCAAGGTGCTTTATATTGTGGGTAAAGACCCTACAATAAAACAGAGAAAACCCAACAGTCCAAACGACCCCCTATGAGCAGCACTTGTGACAGTGGGAAGGAAAAACTCCCTTTTAACAGGAAGAAACCTCCAGCAGAACCAGGCTCAGGGAGGGGGGGGTCATCTGCTGTGAGGGGGAGAGAGACAGAGATTAATAATAACTAATGATTAAATGCAGAGTGGGGTATAAACACTTCACTTTGTGACTGCTGCCTGTGAAAAGTACTGTAGAAATAAAAAAATGCTGTGAAAAAGTATTTACTCCCTTCCTCATTTTTTTTTGTCACATTTACATGTTCATCAAACAAATTAGAATATTTGACAAAAATAACCTGAGTAAATACAAATGCAGTTGTTGTCACTGGTGTCATTTATTATCCAAGCCTAAACCTAATAACTGGTTGTGCTGCCCTTGAACTGAAATCAAGTGTTTGTGATACCTGACAGACTTTCACTGTGGAGGAATTTTGGTCCACAGAATAGTTTTAATTCAGCCACACTGGAAGGTTTTCAAGCATGAACACTTTGACTCGGCCGCTCCAACACCTTGATTTTGTTTGTTTGTTAACCATTCAGAGGAGGACTTGTTGGTGTGTTTCTGATCCTTTCTGGTAGCGAGCAGAATTCATGGTTTCATCAATGACAGCAGGTCATCCTGAAGCAGCAAAGCAGCCCCAGACCATCACACTACCACCACCATGAGTGGCTGTTGGTCTGACGCTCTTTTAATGAAATGCTGTTTTAGTTCATGCAGGTATAACAGGACTCAAACCTTCCATAATGTTTGACCTTTGTCTTGTCAGTCCACAGAATATTCTCGGGGATCATCCAGATGTTTGTTGGCAGATGTGAGACGAGCCTTTGTGTTCTTGTTGGTCAGCAGTGGTTTTCTCCTCTCACATGGGACCAGATAGCTTTTTTTTCCTTTTAATGAAATCATCATTTAAAAAGTGCTTCCTCTTTTTTTTCTTGGCTTATCTTTGTCTATTAAAATTCTGAAACATTAATGTGACAAATATGCAAAAAAGAAAAAGAAATCAGGAAGGGGACAAATACTTTTTCACAGCAGTCTAAATATTCCTAGTTTGCATCCACACAAGCTTCAGTTATGTTTCAGTTATGTTTCCCTCATATGTATTTTTCTTGGCCCAGTTACCAACTAAATGAAGTAAAGTCTGCTGGGTCCCAACCTTCAAGTATTTAATTATGATGATAACAACAGACTATCAGGTGGAGACGGCCCCAGCTGGCCCATCTATGGGGCTGATGTCCATTTAATCCACTGATAACAAATAAATCAGGTGTGTATATAAACTCTGTAGGACATTTGGAATAATAAAGTACAGGTAAAAAAGGTGGATGTTCATAATTTAACCAGATTACTGCAAACTAAGACAATAAAAGCTAATTATTATATCACAGTTATGTCTTCATTTGCTCTAACGGGAAATGTGATGGAATGGCAGCTGGAGGAATCATAATTTCAGAGAATTTGTTGTTGTTGCCTTATCCCCGTCAGTCTGTCAGTGAGAAACCTAGTTTATCTAGGACCTGTTTGGCGCTTATTTCATTCGCGGAGTGATTAGCGGGGAACCCTGGGTGCCACGGCAGCCTGCGCACAGGCGCGGAGGGAGACGGCATCCGAAGAAGAAGCCTGCTTCCCGGCTCTTCTTTCCCCGGCATCAGTAGAGCCTCGCAGGGAGACGGCTGGCGAAGGATCAGCGGCAGCTGCGTTTAACAATTTACCCCCAAAACACGTTTTTGATGTTCGTGTGAACGGGCTGAAGATCCGCGTCAGTGTTTTATGAGCCGTTGCTTTTGCCTTAGTCCCGTTCCTCTTAAAGAATGATATTTTAGGATATTATGAGAGCCAGTTAATTGATTTTGTTAATTAATTAGCTACCATTATCAACTGAAGGGGGCATTTTATTCTCTCCTCTGCCCTGTCTCCTCGCTTCCTTTGCTTTGTCTCCTCGCCTTATAAAGCCAGCCTAAAACAGCAGCTCATCTGAGGAGACCCGACTGACAGCGCCGAAATGGGGGTAAGAGATGAATTTCTTGCGTCTTCTCAGTTGGTATGTGGTAAATGTCGGTTATGTGTTAGTAATGATAACGGTTAGTCGGTCGATGAAAGGGTTAACCATACATGGGTGTTAGAATGACATTGAACACGGTGGGATGTGCGTGACTCGCCGAAGCCCGTGGTTAACGTTATTTGGTAGCACTGCGTTATTTCCCGTCACTCGGCTCTTTATGTGCCGCCTTACAGACCCCATTTATCGCACGCGCCCTCGTCATTAACGGGTAACCGAGGTGATTCTATTGCCTACACATGGTGTCTTTTTCCTGCGGAACATGCGCCAGATTTGTGAGTCAGTCCGCCGCATCCAGATTCCTGCCGGTGAGACAGCGCCGGTGCAGGGTGGTAACGCAGTACGGTAACGCTGGCCGGTAGCGTAAATGCAGCTCCCAACATATAACGAATCCTTCAATCTCACCGGCTGAACATCCCGGTTAAAGATAGTTTCTCGCACCTGCGAAATCTGATTCATGTCCCCGGTGGATGAAAAGTGCTGTGACGGTTCGTGGTTAATCATTCAGCAGACAAAAGGGGCGTTTAGCTCGCTGATCCCTCTCATCAGACGCACTGAGATTAATCCTAATTTTTAAGCTGTCGTAGGAGCGTTCTTCCGTAAGGGTGCTGTAACGC
Source organism: Archocentrus centrarchus (assembly GCF_007364275.1). NCBI lineage: Eukaryota > Metazoa > Chordata > Actinopteri > Cichliformes > Cichlidae > Archocentrus > Archocentrus centrarchus. The sequence continues at coordinate 6,640,543 of NC_044356.1, forward strand.
TCTCGGTACTGTAACGAGGAGCAGGTCCAGGAAGGCCCGGTGCGCCGCAGCGTCTGTTCTTTAAAGCAGAAATAAGCAGCACGCCTTCTTTAGCGAGCAGCGGTGATGAAGCGACAGAAAAATGTGCTGCTTCATGCACCTGCTCCAAAAAACGGGATTACACGGAGCGCGCATCTGGCGCCGGACCTGCTGCAGACGATTGAGGAAATTCACAGCTCCTAAATACACGATTAGTCAGACAACGTAATGGCACGGATGAGTCCGCTCCGGAATGAATGCTTTAGTGAATAATGCGCATGTGAAACGCGGGAATATGTGTAACCTTCTGCCGGTAAAACCGCAGTCCGGACTGCGGAATATCAGCTCATTCCTCCAAATCTGACTGCAGCTACTCTGAGCAGTCGCAGCTGTGCATTTTCTCAGTTATTCCTAAAAAATAAAAAGGGGAGCGATGTCATGCAATCATTTTATAATTTGACGTGTGAAGCCGAAAATCCAGGTGCACGGAGTGGGTGGTGTCCCGCACCCTGAACCACAAAGGCTACGATTTACCCCCTAAAATTTCCCCACCCGCCATTTGCTGCATTTTCATTCAAGCATTACATAATGCGACGGTGCGTCGTGCTGCTGTCACTGAGGATACGGGCTCGGTGGATGTGGAGGCATCTTAGGTCTGGGTACCAAACGGGCACAGGGACAAATGCGTCAAAATGGTTCCTCAGCAGTGGTCAGCCCCCACCCCACCCCCATCTCTCACATCCCACTCTTAAAAATATCAACTGCTTAGGACTCAAAGGAAATATGGGCTTCACAAGCCTCCACCTCCACCTTCTTGTTTCACACCAGGAGCCTCATAAAACCTCACATATAGATTCATTCCTACTGGAAAAAATCCACTGTGTCAATCCTGTATTATTACTGTGATTATAATTGGCTAATTACTATTATTGTTCGCCAATGCAGTATTACGGTCTGTATTTTTATTGTAACATTTTCTGATCTCCCACAGTTACTCTCACAGAGGTCAGGTATTGTAATAAAAACACCATCAAACTACAGTTTTATGTAATTACGCAATAAGAGATAAGAGGAAATGCACTGACTTCTGTTCAGGAAGGTAACACACACTTAAATACACATGAATGGATTGTATGTCAGTGCACACTCACACACCAAAGGCTCATTTATACCAGGGAAAACTCTGAGTATTTGCATGTTAGGATTGCGTTGTTTTGTGTGTTGACTATAAAATGTGACCAATCTGGCCTCAGCAGAAAACTGTCCATAACTCCCCGTACAGTGTAGTAGCTTCTCTTCTGTTCCACATCCGGCTCTGGGAGGGTGTTGGGATGTGAGTGGAGGCCGAGTTGTGGAAATGGCAGTGGTTGTAAAGCTTTCCACTAAATTGCCAGAGGGGGAAACTGCACACAGCTCTGACCACTACGTGAAAGAGGAGGAGAAAGAGGAGGAGGAGGGTGTATCTGTGCATGTGGGAGGAGTGGAAATTCCCATGTTCAAGCCGGGATTTGCAATGGGAAGGCTGGACGGATAGATAAAGCGGATTTGAGTGAAATGCACTGTGGTGGGGGTGGGGAAGACCAAAGGGAGGCTCAGTTGACAAGGCAACTATAGGGTCATTTGATCCGGGCCAATCAATCGATAGGGACGGATGCTGCAGAAGGCAGTGATTGGATTGGTGGTGTGAAAAGATGGAGGTCAGCAGCCACAGGCTTCACAGGGAGGTCCTCCTAAGAGCAAAATACTGTGACTGACACTGGCTGATGGAGGCGGAGAGAGGGAGAGAAACTGTGTGGTGAGTCACCTTGAGAAGGGTGAACACTGAAAAAGATGGAGGAAGGCAGATATGTAAAAAAAAAACAGAGCTGGTGGGAGACGGCTCCTGCAGCGACGGCACAGAGGAGAGAACAATGATGGAGCTCGAGCAGAATGAGGGAGAGATGAATGCTGAGATACAGAAAGAGAAGAAAAATGGTCGAGGATGAAGGCATCTGCTCACATCCCATAATGCACTTGGTGCGGAAGCTTCAGGAGAAGAGCCAATCGCAGTGGAGAATGGATGGTGTGTGTGTGTGTGTGAGGCTCTCACTGACGTGTAGTCCATACGTGATGAAGCTGTGAGGCTTCGTTACTGCAGTGACTTCGTTTCATACTGATGATGAAAATCTGAAGCTCACTAAATGAGTGATGTCCCTGTAAATTTAAAATCAGTCATTTTTGGTTGAGAGGCTCGTGTGTTGAAAAATAGCAGAAGAAAGCATGAAGTGGTTGTCTCGTTTTGTAACCTATAAAAATCCTGATAGTCATGCTGCTGGAGAGGTTAAATACTCAATTCAAGTTGCTTATTCAGAATAAAGCATCGATATTTCAGAGATTTTCCAGCATACAGTATGAAATGTTGGCACCCACCCAGGAGAATTTGGCTTTCCACCAACATCACAGAGACGGCAATTATGTGCATGATCATAGCTTTTTCATAGCAGCTGTTTATGTTCATTACATTTTCAGCTTATTTTAAATTAGCTGGTTTAGGCTGGGCAAATTTTTGGGAATGACATCATGGTTGTAGTGTTGAAGAATCAACTTTCACCACATCAAGTCTTTAATGCAAAATCAAAGTTTATATGATAGCAGTAAACTTTCACATGGTCTGATTGTTTTTTGGCCTTTATTGGATAGTTTACAGTGGAGAGAGAGATGGTCACAGGTCGGGACGCAAACCCAGGCCTGCACCACTACACAGCAGACATGGTCACCTGCTCGTCCACTGAGCCACCCCGGCACCCGTAAAGGACACTTTTTAAATACGATCAATCTGTCTCTATTAATGGTCTATGTACCACAGGCCTTCAAGGTGGCTGTAATTAACCCTCTACTTAAAAAGCCATCACTGACCCAGCTGTCTTAGCTAATTATAGGCCAATCTCCAACCTTCCTTTTCTCTCAAAGACTCTTGAAAGAGTAGTTGTAAAACAGCTAACTGATCATCTGCAGAGGAACGGTTTATTTCAAGAGTTTCAGTCAGGTTTCAGAATTCATCACAGTACAGAAACAGCATTAGTGAAGGTTACAAATGATCTTCTCACAGCCTCTGACAGTGGACTCATCTCTGCTTCTAAATTCAGATCAAACTGAAGTTCTTGTACTTGGCCCCACAAATCTTAGAAACATGGTGTCAAACCAGATACTTACTCTGGATGGCATTACTTTGGCCTCTAGAAACACTGTGAGAAATCTTGGAGTCATTTTTGACCAGGATATGTCCTTCAGTGCACATATTAAACAAATATATAGGACCGCTTTTTTGCATTTGTGCAATCAAGACCTCATAGTACCATATCACCCCAACAGAGCACTTCTCTCTCAGACTGCTGGCTTACTTGTGGTTCCTCGGATACTTAAGAGTAGAATGGGAGGCAGAGCCTTCAGCTTTCAGGCCCCTCTTCTGTGGAACCAGCTCCCAGCTTGGATTCAGGAGACAGACACCCTCTCTATTTTTAAGATTAGGCTTAAAACTTTCCTTTTTGATCAAGCTTATAGTTAGGGCTGGATCAGGTGACCCTGAACCCTCCCTTAGTTATGCTGCTACAAGCCTAGGCTGCTGGGGGGGGTTCCCATAATGCACTGTTTCTTTTCATTCACCTCTTTTTACTCTCTTTATACTCCACTCTGCATTTAATCATTAGTTATTATTAATCTCTGTCTCTCTCCCCCCTCAGCAGATGACCCCCCCCCCCCCCCCCCCCCCCCCCCCCCCCCCCCCCCCCCCCCCCCCCCCGAGCCTGGTTCTGCTGGAGGGTTCTTCCTGTTAAAGGGAGTTTTTCCTTCCCACTGTATTATTGTAGGGTCTTTACAGTCTCATGTGCCTTGGGGTGATTGTTGTGATTTAGCACTATATAAATAAAACTGAATTGAACTGATGCATCATAAATGATGATGTAAGATGTGCAGCGACACGGTGGTGCAGTGTTGTTGCCTCACAACAATAAAGTCCTGGTTTTAAATTAACCACCTGGCAAAGACCTCTCGTTGGGTTAATTGGCTTTCTAAACTGGCCATAAGTGTGAATGTGAGCATGAATTGGTGTTTGTCTCTCTGTGCTGCTGACCTGTCCGGGGTGTACACCACCTTTTGCCCTGTGACAGCTGGGATAGGATGGTGCTGTAGTTCCATCCATCCATTTTCTCCCACCTTCTTCCAATTCAGGGTCACGAAGGGGCTGGAGCCTATAACAGCTGTCATAGGAGGGGAGGCAGGACACAGCTTGGACAGGTGTAAGATAGAGATGAACTATTAAATTTAAGATCAAGCTAATGCAGAGTAAACCAGAGTCTTTATGATGTCCACGCCTGCACTAAACTTCACTGCAGGAGAGTTTTTAAATGTGATCAGGAATTTAATTTGTTTATAAAGACCAAATTAGGCTCCTTGTTGTCTGTCCTAATGTCCTCTGACCTTCACCAAGAGTAAAAAAAAAAAAAAAATCTGTGACTTCAGTGGCTGCATAGCATTTTAAATATAAAGGACTTTAAACAGTGGCATTATGACCTGGTTCTAATTACAGGGGACACAATAACCGGGGTTAAAGTCGGCCCGAACGATGCAGAACGGCAGCAGCACCTTTAATTAATGAGTAATCAAATCTGACAGGCACTCAATGCACATTTCTACTGAATTATTTTTTCGTGTGCTGCACCCTGGCTCAGCTTCTGTGGAGATATTTGCTCAGTAATCAGAAAACAATAATATCCCACAGGCCACTCACACCTTCAACACATCCTCTTTCCTCCTCGCCCTGGGATGCCTTCACTGTGTGTATGTAAAGTTGCATTTCTGAAGCACCTACAGGAGAGGAGTGAGCACAAACAGAGCAACACTTTTTTTAAGTAGCAGCTAATTTCAAATTCAACTTTTCAGCTCAACAAATATCACCAAACACAGAAAAGGTTCCTGCACAGTTTAACCCACTTTAACCCGACAGTAACCAAGTATTGATTTTTAAAAATAAGCAGGGAAAATATTTTATATACTTTATATTCATATGTTTTATTGTGTAAATGTTCTTTTTGTATTTACAGACATGCTCCCCCTTTATGTGATTTCCAAAGTTGTAGTCGCGCGCTTACACACTGATATAACTACCAAACAGTTATAACACAGTCTGGTTTTATATTTGTAATTGTAGACACAACATAGCCTGTTCTCAGGGTCATGTTGTGTAATTGTTCCAGTCTGTCAACATTTCATTAATACAGACCTGGAGCGTCTCTAACTAGTTTCCATCTCTGTGTGTGTGTGTGTGTGTGTGTGTGTGTGTGTGTGTGTGTGTGTGTGTGTGTGTGTGTGTGTGTGTATTGATCCACACTACAGCAAATCACTGATCAGGGCTTTCCAATGTCACCGATTCTGCTCTCTGGTCAGTGTAACGTACACCTGCTGGAATGCAGTGAGGTCACGTTGACATCACCTCCTACCTGTATGACCTCTCAAGGATAATTAGCCGTGCATACACAGCAGTATTATTACAACACACACCTTCACATTAAATACATTATTGAAACATTTCAGTTGCACCCTCCTCCTCCTCCTCACTGCAGTTATTTGCACGGATCCAGCGGATTGGGTGTTGCTAGGAAACCTCACATCACCCACTGAAAGTTGATGCCATCAGTCTGATCCTTTCAGCAGCTCCATTTTCTGTCATACTCTCAGAAGTGCTGCGCTGCAGGGGGTAGCTCGCTGCCTAATGGTGGGGAATGCTGCAGAATGCACTCACTCCGTCTGCTAACCAAGGCTCCACTGGGCACATCCAGTCACAGTGGGTTAAGTTAGTGTTAGTCACTGTAAAGACATATTCTAAAACATTATCATCACACAGGCTGTATCGTGGTTGTGGTTCAGACGGGCTTCTCTTGATTAAACCTTAGCTCAGATGAGCAGCTGAGAGTCGAAGAGAGCACAGAAACAGACGGACAACCGGGGGGAGGAGATGTAAACAAAGTGGGAGGGTGAAGGGAGGGTCGGACGATGGAGGACCCTTATTCAATGTGTGTGTGTGTGTGTGTGTGTGTGTGTGTGTGTGTGTGTGTGTGTGTGTGTGTGTGTGTGTGTGTGTGTGTGTGTGTGTGTGTGTGTGTGTGTGAGACAGGCAGTTCATCTGTGTTTTGTAGGTCGGTCAGTCCACTGATGTGTGTGATAATCCCCCTTCTTTGTGTATGTGGTTGTGCTGAGCCACTGAGGCCCAGTCAGAGCTGCTGCAGTGAAGGTGCAGGAGCAGCGGCAGCAGCATCCTCCATTCAAAAATCAGAGCTCAAACTGTGACATTCTGGGCACTGGAGCATCATCAGATTTAGCTGAAAATAGGCTAAATATATGGAACATGGCTAAATACTGGACAGATTTTATCAAGTCTTTGAACATAGAGCAGTGGTATCAAATATGTGGCTCAGGACCCTTTTTGCAATGGTTTTTAAATCTCCCATTATTTAAACTAGGATGCCCCCATAAATGTCCCTCTCTGAGGTCTGAGATTTGAGCAAGCAGTGATTTCAGCAGATTAAAAATGGCTTATCCAGTGCTTCTCCGTGCTGCGGTGCCATGAGCCGGGGGCCATACACCAACAGACAGAGCAGACTACAAATGTTGAGCATGTACAATCTGTCCTGTACCTCAGCTCACCACATCTGCTGCTCAGACCTCCTCAGGTTTTCCAGCCTGTAACGAGACAGAGACCAGGCAGTGTGTATTTGAGCAGAGGAAGGGAGAGTCAGAGGAATATGAACTGGATTTTAACTGGATCACTTTGATGAGTGATGCTGACATAAATGTACTTCCATCCATCAGTTTTCTTCTGCTTATCAAATTCAGGCTGGCAGTTTGGTTTTGTACCAGCTGTACGTCATCCTAATATGACACAGACTCGTGAGTTCAGAAGTTCATGTCTGGTATTGTTTTTAACACACATTTAGAAGTCCAGTGTAGCAGCATGACATACGAGGGTGGGCTGATAAGTTCACAGGCTGAACACAATGCAATGGTCAAACTTGACCTAATGGGTTTTATTTTTCGACACAGTCTCCCCTGCGGTCCACACATTTCATCCATCAGTGTTGCAGCGCTTGGATTCCTGTGGTGTAGATCCTTTCATCCTGACCCTGAAGAATGTCCTCAACAGCAGAGATGGCCTCATCATCGGTCCGATACTGATTCCCAGCCAAGTGTTTTTTTCATGTTGGGGAACAGAAAATAGTCAGACGGTGCCAAATCAGGAGAATATGGAGGGTGATCATCAAGCTCAAAGCCACAGTCCTGCACAGCAGCCACTGGATCCACAGACTTGTGTGCAGGAGCATCGTCCTGGTGAAACAGGACCCCCTTCGTCAGTTTTCCAGGCCGTTTTAATTTGATTGTCTTTCACAGCTGCCTCAGTAAGTTAGCACAGTATTCTCCACTGATAGTTTGGATTTTTTGAAGGTAGTCAATGAGCATGATGCCCTTTGCATCCCAGAGGTGGGAGATGATACCACCTTGGCCTTCTGTGGTTGGGGAGAAGACGGCTGTTTCCACCGCATGGACTGCCATTTGGTCTCCAGCTCAAACTGGTGACCCCAGCATTGGTCTTGGGTGAGGAAAGGTTCAAGAAAACCAGCTGGATTTTCTTCAAAAAGTCCCAAGTTCACCTGTGACGTGACCAGCCTGGAGCGCTTTTGATCAGGGGTCAAAAGTTGTGACAACCACTGAGTGGAAACCTTCGACATGCCAAGTTCGTTATGCAGAATGTTCTCAACTCAGAGATGCCTACAGCATTAGCTATCTGATTAACAGTTAAATGTCTGTCATCCATCACCATGTGGTGAACACGGTCAGTGTTTTCTTGGGTGGTGGCTGTGGCAGGATGTCTGGACCTTGGGTCATCTTCAAGGCTCTCCCCACCCCTCTGGAATTCAGCCACCCACTCTTGCACAGCTGATGAATCACAAAAACGTCTCTAGTACTACTTTTCCAAGTCCTCAATTCTGTATCCAGTGTGTGTTTATCTGGAGAGAAAACATGCAGTTGGCATCAGTAAAGGTTGAATTTAAGGCATGCCAGATTTAATTACTGTATGATAACTCCTCCTTAGTCAGCCTATGAACTTTTCCAGGGTTTCCAGTTGTTCATAGGTTACATCGTAGGTACCTGAATGTCACAGTAAAGCATCAAATAAGCTTGTTTCCTGCTGCATGACTGTGTCAGCTACGTACCTCCAGTTTCCATCTCAACACATGAACAGTGAAGTAAATCAGTCTAACAGGTTTGAAGCTATGATATAGCATTCAGTACTTTCTCAAAGGGATGGAGCCATATCTGGAACTATAGGCACCTATTCTGTGGTTCAGGAATACCTTTAAATGTCTGTAAAATTAGGTGTTAATTTTCTTCTTTTGACACTTAAATAGAGTTTTTTCCAGAAAAGTAAACAGTTAAAATGAGCGTGTATCTTTAACTAGGGCACTTGTTATGAAAAAACATGAGCATGACAAACAATGACAATTTGCTCTGACAAGACAAAAAAATATTTCCGACCTGTTGTCGGTAAAATAAATGTAAAGGTTAAAATCGTGTCTCTGCTGCCAGTGAGCAGGTCTGATTCAGGCCGTGTCAGAGCAGCACTCCTCTGAGACAGGAAGTGTGGAAAGGAAGATTAGTGGCTGCCCTAGGTCACTATGATTCACAGAAACGTCCTCTTTAAGTTTACTGTGGAGTTTTTTTAATCTGCTTTTCTTCCTGTATTGTCGTGAATAACCATCATCTGCTTCGTTCGGTTCAGTTTATGTGAAGGTTCAAATCACAGACCTTTACGAGCTTCGTCATGTGTCATACTTCAGTCCACTGGAGCTGCATTCCTCCAAGTCTGTCAGTTAGTTTTAGCAGTGATGTCACAGTGATGTCACAGCCATGGCAGTGGAGCTTTTGCACACCTGAATCTATTATCCTGAAAACCACATAGCCCAATTTTTTTCCATTAATTACAAAGATCATCAATAAAGAATCAGACTTATATTGGCAGGTTCTGGCCTATTGATGTTTCATCAATAACTTATTTATTACAATGAACAGTGAAGATACAAAAGAAGTTAGAAGAATGAAATATATATCAATAAATATACCTGATGATTCTAAACATGCAGTTTTTATGAACTGCTGAACTGTTTGAAATGTTTCAGTGAGTCAGGATGAATGAGAGCAGGAAGATAGTAAAGAGAAAGGGAGAGAGTGATTGAGAGGGATTATTGTTGTTCACTGGGTTAATCTGTCAGTGTAGTAAACAGCCGTAATCTGACGGCCTGCTGGATGAGTGTCCAGGGAACACTTCACCTCCTGACAGATGGCAAAAGCACACACACACACAAACACACACACACACACACACACGTAAACCTGTGTGCAGAAACCACAAAGGATGGTAAATAAGCACGTGCTGCAGATATATGTACATTTGAAATCTGCCAGTATCATAACCTGAATGTTAAGGTTCACCAGATGGTGGTGAGACCTGCTATGATTGGTTTGGTGGCACTGACAGAAGACAGGAGGCAAAGCTGAAGATGCTCAGGTTTTCACTGAGAGTGGCCAGGATTAGAAATAAGTATATCGGAGCGACAGCTCAGGTTGAGCAGTTTGGAAACAAAACATAGTGGAAATATTAAATAACGGATGTTGGAGCCACCAGGAGGAAAAGAGGAAGACCTCAGAGGAGGTTCATGGATGTAGAGAAGGAGGACATGCAGAGGGTTGGAGTGACAGAGGAGGATGCTGGGATAGGGTGAGATGGAGGAAGATGATCTGCTGTGGCGCCCCCTAATGATAACCTGCAATCACTGACAAATTGGATTTATAAACCACGCAAATTCATGCGTATGAGGTAGTCAGTCAACAACAACGGGGCAGCCAAGCATACAGTTTTTACTGAGAGTCATAAGTTTTGGTCCAGAGCAGCACATGGATCAGGAGCAGACCAGCTGCAGCTGGATCAGTGGTGTTTGTAAAGTTGGGCAGGAGTTGTCATCACTGTTAGCATTGCAAGACCAGAACAGTTATGAATGAAAAGCCTGGATAAGACCTATAAGTTATATGATAGCACACATCTTAGTGCACCTCTTTGTAGTGTAAAGCAGCATTTAGGCGACTGTGTTAAGTTTTCTGTACAGCAGAAGGTGCTGATGTAATCTTGACATGAAACCATTTGGCATGTGCACAGACTCTGAAGTTAAACTGCTCACAGGCAGATGTGCAGAGAAAAAAGTCGTTGGCTGTCAACAACCCGTCACCCCGTCAGCTTTGACTCCAGTCAGGGAGAAACAGATGGTAAACAGCATAAAGCAACCATCAAATCAGTGTGAACCCTCTGAGCCCAGACTAATCCACATAAGAGCTTTCCCAAAATAAGTCAGTCTCCCATCTTATTAAACACAATCTGAGTCCCAGTAGGTGCTTTTTCACTGAGTACATTGTTACAGTTGGATGGTAGTAAACATCTGTGTGATGTCATTTTTCAGCATCCGAACCCTCTCAGGACATGTGACCTGACTTAATAAACTCCATCGCTCTGAATATACTGTTGAAATACTCGAAATTAGGGAAAGAGATTTCTTTTTTTGGTATTTTTGTGGATACATCATTTTATTGACCCAGCTTCATAAACCAAATCAGTATGTCATAGGTTGTGTCAGTGTGCGCCTCACATTGGTTCTTAATGATATTAATCATTAGCGTCAATCAATATCACATCAAAGTTAAGTGGATATATTTATATTTAAGGAGGAGGTCATATTATAACCTCTTTCATTTCACAGTCCAGTGTTTGTAACTCACAGAGCTGAAGTGTCTTAGTTTGTACTGTAAGCTCAGCCCCAGTTTATACCATCGCATGAGTATGAAGATGTTTTAGTCCAGGAAACGTAAAACCAACCATCTCATTCATCAGTTTTACACCTGTCCATTTAACTACGTGACTCATGTGTATAAATACTGACAGACTGGGAAAAATGATAAAATAGTTCATTGATTTGGGAAATATGATTTATGGACATCAGCTTCTCTGCACCTCTGCTTTTCTATCTTTGTTTACAGGTTATTTGTTTTATTTCAGGTGACTGTTTTATTAAACATGTAATAGTAATTAGATTTAACATGAAAACCCACAGACTGTTTATAGAAATATGATATTTCTATAAGGTTACAAGAACATGAATTAGAAAATGAAACAGAGAAAATAAAACTGCATCGAATCCACACACACACACACACTAAAGCAGGATATGAGTGAATCTAAATGTTTTAATGTGCACATTAGAAAATTGCTTCATATATAAATGCATTTTGTTTTCTGTCCTGTGGCTCCTACATGTCCCTCGACTCCCCTTCAGCCACAGTGATGCTGTGAGCAGCAGAAGCCTAATTAGAGACGGGTGTAAGTTGCAGTTTAAGTGGGGCTCTTGACTCTGGCCTGTTCTCTAATGATGCAGATCTAATCAGGAAGTCTTGACTTCCCCGTCTCACTCCAGGGGATTATGTCTAAGTTTAGAGCTCAATCTGAATGTTTTGACTGGGACTTATTATGGAAGAAGACTGTCAACAATCTGACGGTCCAATCAGAGATCAGTCTTGAGCCTTTACGGCATTATTTCATAATTAATGTGTTTTAGGTTTCCTAACAGCTACGAGTGAGGCAGTCAAGTCGTTTTTAGCTGTCTTTGCTTCAGTGTTCTTCTCCCTCAGGTGCTGAGTATAGCAGGGTATTGATTTGCTGTTTGTTGTAATTAAATATGGCTCTCCTGTTGCATGGCTAAATTAAATATATATCCTATCTGTCTGTTACAGTATGGACGGTCGGACAGCTACCGCGTGGCTACCACGCAGGACAAGGATGAGAAGGAGTCGCCCAAGAAGAAGGGAGGCAAGGATCTGGATGACCTGAAGAAGGAGGTTCCCATAGTACGTACTCTGTTCAGAACCACACTTCATCTTAGCCTGCCGCTGTCTCCTGCAGGTGTGCTCCCGGTGCTGATGTATAAACCATAATGAAAATGCAGAATGACCGCACATGAAGTCTGAGTAGTCTCCATCATAGACGGAGTAAACAGAAGTCCCAGCTGAGCACTGAGAGGTTTGTTAGGCATCCTGGCCTCAGTCCAGCATTCAGAGCGCTGTGATCCAACTGTAATCTAATCCCCCCCGTTATAAAGGAGCCGGCAGAGATGCGGTGTTCAGGAGCAGCTGGTGTACAGTAATGTTACAGTGCAGTTTGACATAATATGCCGGAGCAATTTAATCCTCCTGTGGAGGGAAAGTCTTCTGTATGACGCAGGAGTCCAAACCCACAGGAAATCCCTGCCATATCAAACATGTGCAGATAACAAAATCATTTACAAAATATCATCACTCTTAAACACAATTACTTCAGAAACATTTGTCAAAGTGTAAAATGCAAAAAATTGTTGCTGTTCAACCAGAAACCTACAAACTGAGTGTAACTGCTGCTCGCTCGGATTTCCTCCTCGAAGTGCATTTAATGGAGTTTTAATGGAAAACATTGTTACTGAGATTTTAATTGATTTAATAATTAATCCATTTTTGTTCTTTGTAGACTGAGCACAAAATGTCTGTTGAGGAAGTTTGCCGGAAGTACAACACGGATATTGTCCAAGTGAGTATTCCCTTTCCAGTCCAAATGACACGTTTTGATATTTTTCCTCGTGTCAACGTCCGTGTCACCTCTTCTGGAATGCTGTTAGATTCCAAAGGGTCAGTTATCCATAAGTAGATAACACTGCCTTTCTTTCCTCATCATTCCCACTTTTCCTGCTCTATTCAAATTCTCTGTTCACATCCCATCATTGCGTCCTGTTTCCTTACCATTCCATCTCTCGTTTCCAGGGTTTGACCAATGCCAGGGCTGCAGAGTACCTGGCCAGGGACGGCCCCAACGCCTTGACTCCACCCCCTACCACCCCAGAATGGGTCAAGTTCTGTCGTCAGCTGTTCGGTGGCTTCTCCATCCTGCTGTGGATCGGTGCCATTCTCTGCTTCCTGGCCTATGCCATCCAGGCTGCCACAGAGGACGAGCCTGCCGGGGATAATGTGAGCGCTTTGTCAGGATGGACAGATAGATGATTGGATAAATTATTAATCCTCAACCATTTTAAGCAGGCAGGGCTTGTTGCTTAAAACACAAACACCTGTGAGAACCTGGACATAAAAAAGGGAAGCGAAGCTGCTTGTAGCGCGCTCCCTGTCTCCTGGCATATCACTTTACACAGCAATTAGCTGAGTCACTACTCCTTAGGGATGAGGTCGCATCTCATCCCTGTGATAAAAGATGCGTCAGCTGTTTGTAGAAATCATGCCCACTGACCCATCTCTGGACTGACAGATAGCGTCCCATCAGTAACAACTCTGGCCTCGCCACAGGGAGCATATGCCTCCTGGCATTAATTGCAGGGTAAGAGCAGAGCGTTCACGGGTCAGCACTGTTTCATGCCAGGTCGTAGCTCTGAGTGGGACAAAGGACTGAGGCTAAACAACTCTGACACGCACAGCATGAAAGGACAGAGTGCTTTGTTCGGGCCGCGGGGCGGTCTCAGGGTGAAGCATCAGCAGCTTTGAGTCATGAGTGGCCAGGACTGTGTGAACAAACTGTAAATTCACTGTGATGTCAGATGCTGTAAGGCGATATGAAAGACGAGATTCAGTTTCAGAGCTTCTAATGGTAATCCATTAAAACATACAACAGACCAGCGCAGCCATAAAGCCACTAACAGAGCACAAGCAGATGGACTGTGTTCAGTTCATTGAGTCCAAATGAAACCACGTCGTCTGTCAGCTGCAGGATGCAGGACACAAATAAAGCCTTAAAGATGATTTGTGTTATTTCTAGAATTCAGACTTTACAGAAGCCGTGATTTCCTGAAATAACTTCAGTCTGTAGCTCTTACTGACAAGAAGTTACTTTGTATCTCTGCTGGTTCATCATTTTCTCCTCCTTCCACCTCAACTGATACAGATTTAGATAAGGGTGGAGTCGGTCTCACTCCTTTCTTCCTCTCTGTTTTTCTCTGTAGTTGTACCTGGGCATCGTGCTGTCAGCTGTTGTCATCATCACTGGCTGCTTCTCCTATTTCCAGGAAGCTAAGAGCTCCAAGATCATGGAATCCTTTAAGAACATGGTCCCTCAGGTACCTGACACTTCATCATCATCATCAGGATGTTTTTGTGGTGACTGCTCACAAATATGTCCGAACCTTTTTAATTCAAAGACCAAAGGATGCTGAAAACTGTTTTGTGTGGGCTCCCAGGTTCTGTTGGTGTGTACTGCATGAGATGATCTTTACTTCATTCTCTCTCTTGGTATATTTCTCACGCTGTGTTCCAGCAAGCCCTGGTGATCCGCGAGGGAGAGAAGATGCAGATCAATGCTGAGCAGGTCGTTGCAGGAGACCTGGTGGAAGTGAAAGGAGGAGACAGGATCCCCGCTGACCTGCGCATCATCTCCTCGCATGGCTGCAAGGTGAGCTGCGGTCACAGATACACTCCTGAAACCACACAGACCACAGGAGAGAGCTACACTTTACATAATGCTGCCTTTGAAGAACGTAGCTATATCACAAACCCATGTGTGACAAGTGAATCACTTCCTGTGAGGATTCCCAGTAAAGATGTGTCTCTGGATCTCAGCAGGTTTCTCTCCCTTGTCTTCCTGTTTTCTCTGACCCGACAGATCTCACAAACTAATCGTGTTTGTTGTATTTTGTTCCATCCAGGTGGACAACTCATCCCTGACCGGTGAATCCGAGCCCCAGACCAGGTCACCTGACTGTACCCATGACAACCCCCTGGAAACCCGAAACATTGCCTTCTTCTCTACCAACTGTGTTGAGGGTAAGTTCATCATTATCATCATCACATTTTCCTGCAGCCAAGTGATCATTATTCCCACATCCTTCGTCATGTCCTTCACATAATGTACAGAACATTGACTGTGAGGTTTTTGGTGTTGACAGTAAACCTTACAGCACAGCGGGAAACTTCCTCAGCCGGTTTCCCAGTCATGGATTAAGCATGGTCCTAGACTAAAAGGAAAAAGTCAATGAAGACCAAAATAGGAAAAAGTATTTAGTCCAGGATGAGACATAATCCCTGTACGGGAAACTTCCTGTGTTTATACAGTCCTCAATGATGACACCGTTTTCTTTGGTGCTCCTAAAGGTTCAGTCTGAGACACTGAATGATGATTCCTGTTATGAAACCATGAAACACGTGTTACATACAGCACCTCACAGCTGGCCTGGCTAAGCTTGTATTCGGGCACCTGGAAGGAAATTAAAATAATGATGATGTGCATTTTATCAGCTTCTGCTTTTAATTTTATCCAGTTCCATGTTCCTTGTATGTTCCTGCTCACCGGCTCTTATCTGGATTTTACACACCGCGTCGGCTCATTGACGTCTTAACGAGCAGACCTCAGAGGGTCAGAGTTAATTAAGCAGTTCAGTAAGCTCTCGTAATCCAGTGGATCCTCTCGAGGCTTTTACATTCATTTTTCATACAAACCAATGTCAGAACATCTTTACAGATTTATTAAGTGTGGTGCAAGATCGTGGCCCAGTCCCTGATTAATTTGTTAAATGGATATTAACGAGCCCCAGCCCTGTGACTGTGTATAGTTAAGGGTGAGCCAGCAGCAAATATGATGCTGTATGTAAAAACATGAACAGCTGTTTCTTTTAGAGGAGGTTCCAGTCTGAACCTTTCCTCCTCTTTGGTTTGCTGCTTTTCTCTTTGAATAAAAAGATGGAAAAACAAATATTTAATCTGCAGGGTGAGATATGTGGTGCCTTTATTGATGTTCAGCACCTGCATGAACTGTGGGCAGACCGTTCCAGATTCCAGAGTAGAGCTCTGATAGATACAGTCTGCTTTTCTTTCTTTTGATTAAGAAAATATAGCCCAGGATATCATTACGTCACTCTCTAGTTCCCACAGTCACAGTGTGGTAAATATAGAGCCAGTGACTTCTGCAGTCACCAAAGGGAGGCTGTGAACTGGGGCTGTGATCCTCTGTAACCTTGTAGCAGTGCCTTTCTGGTGCATCCCTGCAAATCACATCATGATTCTCACAGAGCAAGAACAGGAAATAGTGAGATGTTGTGCCCTCTTGTGGACACTCTATATCCTGCATTATGCCTCTGAGCATCATCACTCTGTCCATTTTTTCTCTAATATAATAACAATTAATCTATATTAACATACTATACTGCCATCATTGAGTCCATCCTTACCTCCTCCATCACTGTGTGGTACGCTGGAGCCACCACTAGGGACAAACAGAGACTACAGCGCGTTGTGCACTCTGCTGAGAAGGTGATTGGCTGTAACCTCCCATCTCTCCAGGACCTGAACACCTCCAGGACACTGGGGCGTGCAGGTCGGATCACAGCCGACCACTCTCACCCTGGGCACAGACTTTTTGACCCTCTCCCCTCAGGCAGGAGGCTACGGTCCATACGGACCAGAACCTCCCGCCATAAGAACAGTTTCTTCCCCTCTGCTGTTGGACTCATGAACAATTACCCTAAGACTGTTACCACCACCCTCCACAAACGCTGATGACCCTATGTCTATGCACCTGTCTGATTGCACTGATGTACATATTAGTGGAATATAGTTTACATTCTCTTATCTTTTAATTAGTCTCTGCACTGTATATTTTGTAAGGTCTAATATCTCTGTATATTTGCAATTTGTATACTTGTATATTGTCTTATAGTTTTTATACTTATTTGTTTGTTTTTTTCCTGTAAGCACGAAGTACCGCAGCAATTTCCTAATGCTGGGAACCTGTTCACCCATATGGCAATAAAAACCTTCTGATTCTGATTCTGATTCTGATTCAGTCATTTTTTTATACCCTGTTCCTTTGATTTTCCAGGAACTGCACGTGGTATTGTTGTGTGCACCGGTGATCGTACGGTGATGGGGCGCATCGCCACCCTCACGTCAGGGCTGGAGACCGGCAAGGTAAATATACCCACACAAAGCTAATCATTAATTCACCGTCTGTGAAACAGCGTGTTATCTTTCCTCTGTCACCTTCTCAGAGCTTTACAGTGTAACAGACATTAAATCTCTTCAGTTAATTAAACGCCTTCTTTTCTGTCCTCAGACACCCATCGCCAAGGAGATCGAGCACTTCATCCACATCATCACAGGCGTGGCCGTTTTCCTCGGCGTGACCTTCTTCGTTCTCTCTCTCATCCTCGGTTACTCCTGGCTGGAGGCCGTCATCTTCCTCATCGGTATCATTGTGGCCAACGTGCCCGAGGGACTGTTGGCCACCGTCACTGTGAGTTGGCAGAGAGGGTGTGAAACATGGGGTGTCTGTGTGTGAGACGCTTAGGTGTGCTTCTTTGTGAAAAAGGCTCAAATGTTCATTTCACTGTTTGTTTGTGTTTTTCTGGAGTCGTCGTGTATTTTTTCTTCTGTCATCAGTGATTTTTGGCTGATGTTGTCGTGTTGTGTGCGGTTGTTGTCCCTCTCTCTGTGCTTGTGTGCTCTCTGTGATGTTGTGATGTGTTTGTGTGTGTGTAGATTGTTGTATTTTCTGCTTTAATGTTGTCTCGGTTTGTTTTTGTGGTGCTGATGGTGTTGTGTGTCTGTGTTTGTGTCTTTTCATCTCTCTCTCTTTCTCCCAGGGCAGTCCCATATGTGTTTGTGTGTCTCTCTCTTTTCCAGGCCAGTTGCGGTGCTGTCTGCAATGACGACTAGCTGATGTAATGACATTAGGCAAATGAATTTAGGTCTCCTCTGCTTGACCTTGGCTAGTTTGGCCCATTGTTCTTGCCGTACTTGGCATGGTA
This sequence comes from Archocentrus centrarchus, assembly GCF_007364275.1. Classification (NCBI taxonomy): domain Eukaryota; kingdom Metazoa; phylum Chordata; class Actinopteri; order Cichliformes; family Cichlidae; genus Archocentrus; species Archocentrus centrarchus. The sequence continues at coordinate 6,658,458 of NC_044356.1, forward strand.
ACATAATGCACCGCTGCTCTGCTTCACCGCATCACTCCTTCATGCTTCGTATTCTCTCTGCATCGCTTGTTGGGCTGAGTTTTTATAATCTGAGAGGATTTTTTTGGTCGTACTGCATTGTGTATGTAAAGCACTGTGTTAGTGAGCAGGATGAACGTTTCCAGGCATCTGGGTGGTTTTTAGTTCCTAGTTGGGGTCGTGTGTTTCAGGTTGTTGGCAGGAATGAGTTCAGTGTCTGGAGATGCTCATCTGTTCTTGTAGTTTACCATATCAGACTAATTCTCTCTCTCTCTCCCATCGATTTGATCCATTTTCTCTCCTTTTGTGTTATTCTCTTACCTCTGTCCCACCTGTTCTCTCCTCTGCCACTCCCACTCTTCCTTTGCTTTTGTGTCTGGTGTCATCACCCTCCTGCAGGTGTGTCTGACACTGACTGCCAAGCGAATGGCCCGTAAGAACTGCCTGGTAAAGAACTTGGAGGCTGTGGAAACTCTGGGCTCCACCTCCACCATCTGCTCCGACAAGACGGGCACGCTGACCCAGAACAGGATGACCGTGGCCCACATGTGGTTCGACAATCAGATTCACGAAGCTGACACGACTGAGGATCAGTCTGGTGAGACTTTGTCCTGTTTTTATGTAGTATGTGTTAAATCTGCTGATCTTAGACTCTGCATAGAAAAATTATGTGTTTGTAAGATGTGATCAAAAACTGTAGCCTGTTAAAAGGAACCTGATTGAAATATGGTGAAACAGTCACCTCCTGCAGATCCACTGCTCCTGCCATGCTTGTAATGCATCTGAGTCTTAGTAACTGTCCAAACGCTGACCCTGAACTCGGATCTCACGTTGGGAAATGGGTGTGGTTAAAAGGAGCCATGATGTCGGGGGAACAGTGACTGTGTACCTCATTCCCAAAGGAACACCATCCATATCTTTTGCTGTTCTTCCTCAGTGGTCAGAGTATTTCACAGGAGAGTTTGAGTCTGATGCTGTGGGACAAAAACAAAGTGCCCCCTGGATTTACTGAAGAGAACAACAAGCATGCGCTTCTAAACTGATGTCTCCTTCAGACCTGAACACTGCGGGCTCTGCCCATGTGGAGACGGCTGCTTTGTTTCTGGATCCTAGCCTCTCAGTCTTCTACATGATGGTTGTTCTCAGGCCTGTTTACATGTTGTCCTCTCAGACATCAGCATGTGCTTCATGATGCTAATTACAAATGTGCACCTGCGGTGGTCTCAAATGCATAACATGGGTCTGAGTGTTGATTAATCGTGTTTTAGTAAAGTTCCTGCTGGTAGCTGTGGCCTGTGCATGGCATATTTCCATGCTAAATAATGGATGGACACAAAAAACTGAAGAAAAACATAAGAATCTGAATCCTGGTAGTTCTGCATCAGTGAGGCTCACTGACCTGAGGCAGAAACAGTAATTCTCCTTTTTGCCTCTTTAGGCTCCTCCTTCGACAAGAGTTCAACTACATGGGTGTCTCTGGCTCGCATCGCTGCCCTGTGCAACCGTGCTGTGTTCAAGGCCGGTCAGGAATCTTTGCCCATTCTGAAGCGCGAGGTAGCCGGTGACGCCTCAGAGTCGGCCCTGCTGAAGTGCATCGAACTGTCCTGTGGCTCCGTCAAGGCCATGAGGGACAAGAATAAGAAAGTCGCCGAGATCCCGTTCAACTCCACCAACAAGTACCAGGTGAGGCCTTTTTACACAGCAGAAACAAATGACGAGCAAGTAATTAATTTTGGCTGAAACCAGGTAAAATGTAACAAACTGGCTCAAACCTGCGCAGCGCTGTAAACTAAACGATGGTTTAATGCACTCCCATCAGCTCTCCATTCATGAAACAGAGGAAGAAGCTGACAATCATTACCTGCTGGTGATGAAGGGAGCCCCAGAGAGGATCCTCGACCGCTGCTCCACCATCCTGATCCAGGGCAAGGAGCAGCCGATGGATGATGAGATGAAGGAGGCTTTCCAGAATGCCTATCTAGAGCTGGGGGGGCTGGGAGAGAGAGTGCTGGGTAAGGATGACAGGGAATGGTGATTATTTAAAATGTCATGAAAAAATGAGGGAATAGAAATACACTTTAGACTTATTCTGTTTCTTGTGTTCTATTCTCAGATTCTACTAAATAATAAAACATTCAATTAAATTAATTAACCGTCCCTCCTCCTCCTCCAGGGTTCTGCCATCTGTTTCTGCCAGAGGACAAGTACCCAAAAGGTTTTGCCTTCGACACAGATGATGTCAACTTCCAGACTGACAACCTTTGCTTCGTCGGCCTCATGTCCATGATCGACCCTCCCCGCGCTGCCGTGCCTGATGCTGTGGGCAAATGCCGCTCAGCTGGCATCAAGGTGGGCGCCTTCCTGTTCTGACATTTAAAGGGCTCAAAATGCACGATGATGTTTCCGCTTTGTCACGCACATGTCTGCAGGAATTTCATCAAACATAATATTACACTTAGTTTTTCTGTTACTGGTTTTTAATTCTTTTCAAATATGCTTCTGAAACTCAGAATCAGAATCTTTATTGTCATTGTACACAGAAGTTGCACAACGAAATTTAAAATGCATTCCTTTCTAGGTGCCTCAGACAATAAATAATAAAATAATAAAAATATGAGTGATAAAAATGATTACTAAAATACAGTGCACAATAGTAAATTAAGACGAATCTAGCCCCAATACACACACCAACGCACGCACACAGTCAGCACTACCACCCCACATCACTGTCCAAACCACACAGAGTTCAGTTCAATGATAGCCCTGGCATAAAAGCTGTTCCTCAGTCTGTTTGTTCTGGCCTTCATTGTCCTGAAACGTCTGCCTGATGGCAGTAGCTGAAACAAGGAGTGTCCAGGGTGTGAGGGATTAGTTAACTCTGTTAACTAATCTCGTTTCTCGTATTCTTCTCCTGCCTGCTGTCCTCTCTATGTTTCTTTTGGCTACTTTTCTTCCTGTAGGTTATTATGGTGACTGGTGACCACCCGATCACAGCCAAGGCCATCGCTAAGGGTGTGGGCATCATCTCTGAGGGGAATGAGACGGTGGAAGACATCGCTGCACGCCTGAACATCCCTGTCAGCCAGGTTAACCCCAGGTAACATTTACTCCTGTGGCTGCTTTAACTGAGCCATGATACAGAACTGCTGCAGCTGAAGAACACCAAGTTTTGTTTAAAAAAAAAAATCTTTCTGTCTGCATCCTGCAGGGATGCCAAGGCCTGCGTGATCCACGGTACAGATCTGAAAGACCTCACACAGGAGCAGATGGACGACATTTTGAGGAACCACACAGAGATTGTTTTTGCCAGAACTTCCCCGCAGCAGAAGCTCATCATTGTTGAAGGCTGCCAGAGACAGGTACCTTTACTGCACTGCCACAGATCTGCAGGTGAACATTTGTACCTCTTTTTGGGGCTGTAAAGTGACTCCTCCCCCTCTGACAGGGTGCCATCGTGGCTGTGACGGGTGACGGTGTGAACGACTCTCCCGCCCTGAAGAAGGCTGACATCGGTGTTGCCATGGGAATCTCCGGCTCCGACGTATCCAAACAAGCTGCAGACATGATCCTGCTAGATGACAACTTTGCCTCCATCGTCACTGGAGTGGAAGAAGGTGAGGGATAAACAAAAGGCGGCAGAGTGTTCCCAGTTGCCATCCTCATGACAGCAGCGCACCAAAAGTGACATCACAATGGCACACTCAGCCTTCATTTTGGCCTGTTGTGCACCGCTCAGTCTTTGGCACCTGTTCAGGTTGGAGACATGAGTGTATGTGCAGTCTTATCTTCACCACCATTTCAACATTAAATCAGTGCAGGTGAGAGGCAGGTACTGCAACAGCCTGAAAAGCTGGAGAAAACTCAGCTTCCTGTTTCAGCTTCTTCTAATTCCACATCAGTGCTGATGGGTTGTTCTGATTGGCAGACACCATGCAGGAGCAGACTGCAGTCTGGACCAGTGTAAATGGTTGGGGGGGCTGTGGTGATGTCACAGTTGGTGCAGAGACCAAATACTGAGCTTAAAGCAATGACCCTTGTTGGTCATCATGCCAAAGATTTTCATTAAAATGAGTTCAACAGCCGCTGCGAGCGAAACACATTTCATGTTTCCTTATTTTGTTTCTTGTATTTATGCTCCACCTTCTTCTTTCCAGGCCGTCTGATTTTTGACAACCTTAAGAAGTCTATTGCTTATACTCTGACCAGCAACATCCCCGAAATCACCCCCTTCCTGTTTTTCATTTTGGTCAACATCCCCCTGCCTCTGGGCACCATCACTATCCTCTGCATCGACCTGGGAACTGACATGGTGAGGACGACGCTCGGGCAAACTGTTCAGGCTATTAACATGCAGAGGATTAACTGTCTCAGTGCATTCATCACTCCAAACACTCTAAAATTTCATTCATGCACAGTAAAAACATGCAATAATATACAATAATGCCATTAATTATCATAACAGCCCCAAGAACAGGTAACCAGTATGAACAGGTAACCAGCATGGTCATTTTTAGCTCGGCTGTTTGGAAGAAAAGGGCGAGCTATTGTGATAGCCTTGCTAGCGGGGGTGGACGCGGGATGGCGGAGGTGGGGGCAGGGGTGGAGGGGGGGGGGGGGGGGGGGGGGGGGGGGGGGCGCGGTCTGTTCCACAGAAACTTGAATGCTGGCCGACACTCGAGAACGATCTCACCTAGAAAGTTCAGATTGACACCATAGATGCAAACAGTTGATGCTGAACCCACCAAACTGCTCACACTTGTTCACTGCTTTACTAGAGGTCGAGTTCAAGGTCACTTTAAATGGTACATGTGCAATAAAAGGACACTAGGTGGCAGTGTGGGACCACTGTGTAGAAGCACAATGTATTGATGCCAAACACCAAATAAAAAAAGGCTAAAGAAAATTGTGTTGATAGCATGATGATATAAAAACACATAAATAAATCCCCCGAAGCATGTGTGTAAGTGAAGTTACCGATCCTTACTAAAGTAAAAATGTCTGCCTCTCCTCTTCCAGGTGCCGGCTATCTCTCTGGCTTATGAAGCAGCAGAGAGCGACATCATGAAGCGCCAGCCCAGGAACCCCCTGAGAGACAAACTGGTCAATGAGAGACTCATCAGTATTGCCTACGGACAGATTGGTGGGTACATTTACTCTTTACAGTTCGTGCACTGGAAACAGTGCTCATGGTGCTGCATGAAGGTTGTTGCACCTTACAGCAGGAAGCTGGAGGTGTCTTAGAAACCGTCAACACAAAGATATTAACAACAAATCCACACCTGGAGTTTAGACCGTAGGTTTTAAAGTATTTTCATATCAGCCCGTACCCATTAGTGCTTATTTACTATAAACATAACTGTTCTTGTCCTTCTGCCTTTGAGGATTGTTTTGACTCTGCAGGATTTTACTTTGTCAGTGAAACAGCGATGGCCTCTGTGTCTCTGCAGGGATGATCCAGGCTCTCGGAGGCTTCTTTGCCTATTTTGTCATCATGGCTGAAAATGGTTTTCTGCCCTCGCTGCTCGTCGGCATTCGGCTCAACTGGGACGATCGCTCCAACAACGACCTGGAGGACAGCTACGGACAGCAATGGGTATGAGTGGACGCTGCAGTATCGGTGTTTCTGTGGTTTCAGGTGGTTCACCTGTGTGGTGGGGCAGCTGTGGGGCTATTTTTGAGTGACCTGTTAGATTTATTTGAATGCTATAAATTTTTCTTTTTTTGCCATCATCTTTGAATGACTACAGCATTGATGTAATATCGGTGTATCAGGTTATTTATAAAGAAAACAGACAGCTGATATTGTGTGTCTCTGTGCAGACCTACGAACAGCGTAAGATTGTAGAGTTCACCTGTCACACGGCCTTCTTTGTCAGCATTGTGGTGGTGCAGTGGGCAGATGTGATCATCTGCAAGACCAGACGTAACTCTGTGTTCCAGCAGGGCATGAAGTAAGTGCAGGAGCTTAAAGTGACCATAACATAAAGAATTCCTTTTAAAATCATCTGTTGGGATCTGACGAAGGTTCATCTCAGACCTGAAGTACTTTCTTCCATGTTGGATCGTGATGGAGAGTCGACCTGGTATCATTGTGTGTTTTATCTTTGAATGTGACTTATATAACTGGAGCTTCTTCTTACAGGCTAATGAAGCACAGTGATAACAAACATCCACCCTGAACCAGCTTTGGGTTACATTAAAGTAAAACTGTGTAGCTCAATAGACATACAAAATACAGACTGCACAGTACATATATGTAGGTACAGTACTGCTGTTTTAGTACTTCTGCTTAATAGTACTGAATACTTTCCCAGGTCTGCAGGTCTGTTCTCTAAAGAACATCAGTATCAGTTTTCTGATCCTGATTGATCAATAAGTTTTGATTTGTTTTTTTACAGTTTCCCAAAGCTACCACTAGGTGTCACTAGCTAACCAGATTAAATGTACGGGTTCCTCCTTCCATCTTGTTTAGTTTCCTGTTGTGTGTCCTCTCCCATCATGGTGTGTGCTGTATTTATAGGCGCGGCACACAAACCAGTAATAATGTTGTTACTGTAACTGTGAGCCTGCACCTTTGGAGCTGTTTTATCAAATGTAGGCTGCTGGGAACAGCTGATGTAGTTGTTTTATGAAGACTCTTCTCTACAAATAACCTTCACATCTCCTCCTACTTCCTCTTTTTTATCCATACATGTGACTGCTGTAATATCCTGTCTTCTTCTGCATTTATTTTCTTCCAGGAATAAGATTTTGATCTTTGGCCTGTTTGAGGAAACGGCTCTGGCTGCTTTCCTGTCCTACTGCCCTGGTATGGACGTGGCACTGCGGATGTACCCACTCAAGTAAGTATCGCTCATTAATAAAGAGAAACATCAAAATATCATCACAGTAACTGTGGTGTCCAGTCAAACTTCACTTTTACAGGTAATGAATTACAAAGACGGTTCTTTTTGTCCCGAATGGACTTAAATTTACCCCCATCTCCTTTACCTCCATTCTGTCACCACAATTTATTTAAATGTTATTTAAATGTTCTTTGTGCTTCACCTCCACCTGTTCTCTCTCAGGCCCAGTTGGTGGTTCTGTGCGTTCCCGTACAGTTTCCTCATCTTTGTTTACGATGAGATCCGAAAACTCATCCTTCGCCGAAACCCCGGAGGTGAGATCTCACACACACACACACACACACACACGTACTGTATATGAATGAAGCACTTCTGAATGCACCTGCAGTCTGGTGCTGATAAAGTGCAGGTAGCTGCCATCTCAGCAGACAGTAAAGAGTTTAATCTCCAAATTCAGCTGCTATAAACTGTGTAATTATACCACAGATGATATATTTGTGTAGGACAAACAGGAGAACAGTGTGAGCAGTGAATATTAAAATAACTTGATATATGTGTAACATATGTTGCATCTGTCCTTTGATGGGTAACGTTTCTCTATTGCTTGCTCTTGTCTCCCTCTTTGTCTCCATGCAGGCTGGGTGGAAAAAGAGACATACTACTAAATTATCAAGCGTCATCTACTTCTTGCCCATTTTTCCCTGAATTCATCCCTTCTTCTCTCTCTCCCACTGTCTTTCTCTTTCCTCCTTCCTTCTTTCCTTCCTTCCCTCCATCCATACCCAAAATGTACAAGAAAATGTTTACTCCTCATCTTTGTTCCCCCTTTTTCATTTCCTAAAGAAATACAAAAACAAAATGCCAAGATGACAAGAGGACCAATGACAGAGGAGGAGAGGATGGGGAAGAGGGTGCATTGGTAAATCTTCCCCGTCCTTTCTGTCCCTCTGTCCCCTTTTTTCTATCCAAAGTCTACACAGCATGAGTCTGCCAGTAACACTGTTTGTGCCGATGCTTATTACTACACTGTTCGTTACAGCCGGTCTTCATACGTGTACTCAAATTACATCGCTGTGTGGAACCCAATAAAGAACACATCTTGAGAATAAAGCTGGAAACCTGACTGTTCCACTGCGATCGCTCCTGCTGAGCAGCACAACAAAACGGCAGCTCTGGTCTAGACTGCTAACTGCCGATTTGAGCGAGTGGGTGGCATCATTTTTATCTTGGTTTTGATTTTTTTTATTTATTTATTTATTTCCTGCCAGAGAAAAGCCGCCCAGATCCAGCTCAGTAATCACTGCCATTTCCTGCCATTCGCCCACCGCGACTCTCCTTGCCTTCGTTTCTGTCTTTCTATTTACTCACTGCCAATCTTCTACTGCCCTCCTCCTCCTCCTCCTCCTCCTCTCCTATCAATAAAGGATCAGTGTCACCATAAAAACAGCCGTCTCAAGTTCACTTCCTTCCTCTGACTCCGCCCATCCCCCCCCTCCCAGTGTTGTTTTCTGTTTGTGTTGTTTTCTAATAGACGTGTTTTTTAAAAAAACAACAAAGTTCGTAACGTTTATTTTTTTTAAGTTCAGAGTGAGTCTGAGAGCTGCTTGTTTTCATTCAGACATGACAAAGCACACACTGTTCATCTCGTCTCTCACTTCCCCTCCACCACCAACCTTACCCACCCCACCCCCCCGCCTGTCTATCTGTCCCTGTCTGTCTGTTTGTGAACACCGTGCGAACCCTCCGTCCCTGTAAACCTCCACCCACCTGCCTCCTCCTATTCTCCCACCCCTGACCCACCTACAGCCTCCCAACCCCACCCAATCTCACCGCTGTTGAAAAAAAAATTACAATCTTTCTGTGTCCTCGGAAAAAGAGATTTCTCTCCAGTTTCATTCTTAAATCAGTGGAATTATGGAATAAGGCTCCTGTAGCGTACGCTGCAAACAGCAGCACAAAAAAGGAAATGAAATAAAACAGAAGGATCTCTCTTTTTCAGCTCGGTCTCGACTTTTTGTTTTTGTGTGGAGTCTTGTCAGAAAATGGAAATAAATGCTGTGACCAACGTACCTTTGGCAGGAATGTCACGTAGTCTGTGTCTTACCTTTAGAGTTTCTCTGGCTGAAGGAAACCACATGTCTGTCTGCTGCAGGGAGAAATCTCATGAATCCAGTTTGTAGGAGATGAAGTAAGCAGGACTGAAGGGCTTCAAATAGACTTAAAGCTATCAGATGACAGCGTCGTTCTGATCGATCAATGTGGTTTCATGTGGCCTCGCTCAGAAGTTTCCGTGATGCAACTGTAGCTGTTAAAGTTGTTTTCTGAGCAATGATCACTTCATCTTGAAGGTTCCTGACGGGCATCAGAAACAAGAAGACTGCAGTAAAGTGAAACTTGTGGGAAAAATACTTTTTAAAGTCTTATTTTGGTTACATTAGCAAACTTTTTACGCTGTTTTTATTAGATTTGTATGGAAGCTCGTTTCCACCATTGAAAAAAATTATTTTTGCTATCCATAACTTGAATCAGGAAGCTCCATGAAAGATGTCGTTTCCTTGTTACCTGGAAACACATGACACCAACGCATGCACGCTCACACTCAGGTAGCGACAGGCTCGGTTAGCTAGCAGTGGGTTTTTTTTCTAAAGGAATTTATTAAGTTTCACAAATACAAGTATACAATGAACAGTATACAAAACCATAACAACATACAAATGAGCCAGGAGTTATCTACATTAAAGAAAAGTTATATTGTAAGTAGAACATAAATTTAAAGTTTTGACAGCCTTTTTATTTGTTGATTCAGCAAACAATTTAAAACAATGCTCCATATCATTTCTGAATACTACAAAACAAGGGGTTTTATTACTGAATTTACTTTTATGAATAAAGAATTTAGCTAAAAACAAAATTACGTTTACTAAAGAATAGCATTTCTTTCTTAGCATACTTATGAAAACCAAAGACAACATTTTCCCAGTGTAAAACAAAATCTTTGAGGAGATGATCAATGAAGAATCTGCTGAGGTCTCCCCAAAACTCTTAGGTCTGCAAACAATGCCAAAATAAATGAACCACTGTTTCTGGATGGGAGTTACAAAAAGAACAATTTGTATTGATGTCTTTCTTGAATTTTTGCATATAATGGTTGGCAGGGTAGCATTTATGTAAAATTTTATATGCTAGCAGTGTTTAGCAAAGGTGAACGTGTCCTCAGGTTTGTGACCTTTGGTGCCCTCTAACCAATAAGAGCTGCATAAAAGGAATCAGTGTTTTCATGTTGGTCAGCTGATGCCTTCAGCCTCCTGCTTCCAGGTAACAAGGAGATGACGTACCTTCACAAAGCTTCCTGATTGGCAGAGCTAACTTGAAATTTTGAATCATGGATGGCATTTTTTTTTTGTGGCTGAAACAAGCTTCCAAAGAGTTTTTATGTCCTGGTGGCCGCTGAAATGAAAGTTATTTTTGTTAACAGGCATTTGAATATGGCCGTCAGGGGTGGGACGTCCTCCTAGAAGGACTTGCTGCCATATTAGTTTAACACTGATGTCACTGAGATGGACAAGAACCTCCAGCACAGAAATCAGTGGGTCTGGCTTTAAATGCTTAAAAGTGCTGTTTACAAGTTCAAGGATTAATTTTCATTCTGATCCATTAAAATAACATAAAGCTGGTAAATAGATGCTTTTAAAAATATTGTAGTTTGTCGTGACGATAATCTGCTAACTTGGATGGACTCGAGCAGGCAGAATATTCCAAATATTTCAGTCTAGTATGAACGGACTTATGTATGATTTATACCTGCTGTGTGCTCAGTTGTTACTGTCAGTACTATCAGCAGTACAGTGCACACTGCTGCCTCTTGCCACGGTAAATAACACACGTGCACCTCTCACACTGTTGTACAGCTTCCATTTTATTTTGTTTATTTAATGAGGAAGTCCTTTAAAATTAAAATATCTTTTTCAAAGTAGACCTGGACACAGAGTCACGCCATTACAAATTATGAAATCAAGTGGAACATGAATACACAACACAAAATAAAGCAAGTCAGAGCCAACAAGTAAGAAAATGCAAAGTTGAGCTAATGAAGAGCAGCTGCCCTTCTGTCCCAGGGAGGGAGAGGTTTCAGCTTTAGGATGCTGTGGAGGTTATTCCAGGAGCCGACGAGAGGAGCACAATCATAGCAGCAGTTTGCAGGTGTTTGGAGTTTACATGGAGAAGAATGCAGCACTGGTTTTATGCATAAAAATATAGCAGTCTTCTTAGGCTTAATGGTCAAGAAACCAGAGTATAAAGTACACAGTGATGATTTTGGTGCATTTAGCTGCGGACCATGGTTGGGCTGCAGTCATGCAAACCCACACACGAAGCTGCTCTGTGTCCCGACACTGTCCTATCAGAGCCAGCGTTAACTCTTCAGTGGGCTCAGACCACAGAGGACAGCCGGCGAGGCTCAGCGCCCGTGACCCTGTGTTCAGCTCACCTGTTGCTCTGCTGGAAACGCCCCACGATGCCTGCCACTGTGGAGAAGCACCGACCCAGTCATCTAACAATCACATTTTAGATTATTATTAATGTAGCTCATATCCAATTATTGCCCATTTCTCCAGCTTTCAACACATCAGCTTTACTTGCTGCCATATTCCACCCAGAGGCACCATTTTAATGGGATACTGTTCTTCTTGTATGTCAGTGGCTGACTGTGTGTTTAAATAGCATTAGAGCTTTCAGCCCTGATAATAACTAGAAACTAGAAGTTCATTACACTGCTGATAGTAACTATTACATAAACAAATCATTTTCCTAATATCCTCTTATACAGCGTCATACCAATGAGTGAAATATTAACCAGGTAAAGGTCTGACCCAGAGACCCAGCTTAAGATTTTTGCTTCTTAAAATATTAATGCAGTGTTCAATTAATTAGAATTAGGTTTAAAAATAGTTAAAAAAAAAAAAACTCCAAAATTTACCAAATCTATCAGCAGAAAAATGACTTCACTATGACTTCATATCAAAGTGTATGTGTGCTGCATTAAGAAGATAGCAGCTTAAGTTGATCGAAGTCTGGGCCGTACTCTTATGTAATACCAACTTCTACCACAAGAGGCTGCAGTGAGTTAAAAAGAACAGCAGCACACCCACTGCCACCTAGTGGTGAACATTTTAGATTTTGCAGTGGGTAATTATGAAGTATATATTATATTTTAATATATTTATATTATTATGATCATTTTACCACATATCTCAGCTGAAGGAATACCAGTTTGTTACTTCCACAAAGGTACAGCAAAAAAGACCTAAAACTCAGAACCACAAGACAAAACTCTTCATATATATAATTCAATTCAGTTTTATTTATATAGCACCAAATCACAACAAATAGTTGCCTCAAGGCGCTTTGTATTGTAAGGTAAAGACCCTATGATACAAAATCTAATTTCTCAGTATTTCACAGAAAGTCTTTCAGCTCTTCACTTATGGAGGCTGACCAATGTGAGGAACAGGAAAACTGCTTTTAAATCCCAAAGAGATGTTTTTTTTTTCACCTGTTTTATCTTTCAACTATAAAATGTCTGTTTAGAAGTTAGACATTAACAATCTGTTAATGTCCTAATGCTGCTAATTTATAAAACAAGGATACAAAAGAATTATGTCTTTATTATTTTGTTGGAGTCAAGTCTGTTTCTTTTTTGGCCACAGTGGCTTTTATGGGCAGTGGAGAGAGACAGGAAATGGGGGAAAGATACAGGGGAAGACACGCAGGCAAATTGGCGACGGGCCGGGACTCGAACCCGCACCGCAATGCGGTCTATGTATGTGGTCGCCGGCTTCACCACTGAGCCACCCAGGCGCCATTGAAGTTTATTTCTATAGCACATTAAAATGACCTCAGTGCTGTACAGGTTATACAACATACTGTACATGAGTCACTACCTTAACAATAAATATATACTAATAAAGGAGTGGGTAATGGTTAGTATGTATTGATTTGTAAGTAACTAATATGTAGCTCAGTGTCTTCCTCCTGACACTTTCTTTAAAAATAAAAACACATTTTTGGGTCAACTTGAAAGAAAGGCAGATTGTAAAAGTGAGGTCAGAGGTCAAAAGTGACCTAGGGGAATGTAATATTTAGAATCCTCATACATTAGCATCATTTCCTAAATGTAGCCAATACAAACAAAGGCAGCAGAATCTTAAGCAGAGTTTTAAAGATAAAAGACATTTTAGGAAAGTTTAACCATATTTGACCTTGATGAAGAGGTCAGAGGTCAGAGTAACATAACATTTAGAATCCACATATATTATTCCATATATATCTATATGCTGTTAATACAAACAATGGCAGTAAGAAACAGTTTTAAATAGATCTGTGTGGCATTATTATTATTTCACCTTCAAGTGAATCTGTTGATCTCAAAGGAAAGGTCAGAGGTCAGATGCAACATCATATTTTAAATCTTTATACGATGCTTTCTGTATGTTGACAATACACACCACACCTGTAAGGATCATCGTTTCTAAGGTATAATTTTGGACCAATAAATCATTACGCTGAGGTCGAAGCTCTCGATGGATGGAAGCCAAATTTGAATGGACTGGTCACATGACTCTGCACCCCTGCACAGTTTGATCAGAATTCATTTCAAACTTCCTGAGCAGCCGCGTTTACAAACAGAATGACACACAAACACTACCAAAACCAGTGTGTGTGTGTGTGTGTGTGTGGGGGGGGGGGGGGGGGGGGGGTGATGACCAACAACAACATAACCTAATTTATTGGTTTTTAGTCGCACTTAATTGCACACACACACACACACACACACACACACACACACACCCGCTGATTGCAGTAATGCTTATTTAGAGTGCAGGCTCTGTTTATGCTGCTCGTGTACCTGTGACCACACTGCTGCATGTGTGTGTGTGTCTGTGTCCGTACACACACACAGTGACTGAGTGTTTCATGAATACTATTACAAGGCTCACAGAGCAAATGAGCGCTCCTGCCCACTTGACACACACCCTCTTGTAACCCAAGGATATAGGTCACCTCCTTTGTTAGTTCCTTCCTCTCTGGATTTTCATGCAACCTGATACGTTACAGTCCTGTTGTTCACTGGCTACACTGATCACTTGTTTACTACTTAAAATGATACTGTTTTAATGATTAATCACCACCGTATTTAATCTATAAATTGTCTCTTTATAGCAATTTCTCTGCCTGGATAATATTGACATAATGTTTCCTACATAAAATAAAGCATTGATCAAAGTGTTGACAGTACAGCAATAAGATCATTAATACATCTGCCCATAAATATACTAAACAAAAGTCCTGCTGAGATTGTTTCAGTAGCTCGGTTCAGGGTTCAGACATGAACATGCCTCTGATGGACCCCGCACCACCTCAGAGCCAGCTCTGCAACCCTTTAACAAATTAGCAGGTGTAGCTCATGATAAAAACATTTACCATCCATCTTTGAAGTGGACTGTCGCTGTGATTATTATTATAATACTCAAGCTTTTGCTCAAAATATCTTCCTGAAAGTCCAAAATACAGAAATGTGAGAGTCCCATCTCTCAGTATTTGTGTCCTCCCATCTTCTCTGTGAATCTCAGCTCTAAGTTTAAAATAGATTACTAGTTTCCAAGATGATGCATATCATTGTGTTTAAACATGATGCCAAGAGGTCCTGTAGAGTCATCTGTGTAGGTGGGGGTGAGTGACCCAATCAGGTGTATCATAGAGCAGTTGGTTAAAGGACGCCTTGTGTCCCACTCCAGCAGTTCTGATCAAACACCACTGGTTGGTGGATCAGTGACTCACTGTCCCAAGGGTATGAGCTGGTGCTAGCTGCTTAGCGTGCTAACGTGAGTAGAAATTTTGCAACATGATGCGTACCCATCCATTATTTAAGACATCCATCCATGTTTTTAAATTTAAGGATTGTGATATGGTCTTCTGCAGCCACGCCGAAACCAGAGCTCCAAAAACTGCAGTTCCTGTAGTGGCCACTTGGGGCTGACTCCAAACTCACATCCTCTGATGTGACTCACTGAACAGGACGTCTCCACCATGTTTGTGCTGACATTTTTGGAGCATGGATATTATATGAACAACATCTGGCCTGCTGTGTGTCCAGACCGTCCAAGACTCTTGTGCTTCAGTTTTGGTGAGTGAAATTCTGTGATGTTGTTTTTCTAGTATTTTTCAATAATTAGCTGATATCTGTGTCTGTACAATGCATCCTCATAGTTTAACCAAACTTGTCAAAACATCAACATGTCAGCAGTAGAAAGAATGTGGAGTCCAGAATCAGTGGGTGGCCACCTTGATGCCATTTATACCGTCTGTGCTGAGATACACCCAAAACTTTAAGATTTGGCATCTTGGAAATGAGTGAGCACAGTGAGATGATGAATCATTATCCCATCTTGAGGTACAAAGTAATATTCCAGAGCATACTAACCACCCTTGCTCGTAGTATACTCAGGTGGGAACACTTTGGAACAGGTAACCAGACAGAAATAGATGATCATACACGCTCACATTCACACCTGCAGCCAATCTAGATTCCCCACTGTGGGAGAAAAATCCACAGAAGCACAAGAACATGAAAACTGTGTCCTGTCTCTCCCCCCTCAGCAGATGACCCCCCCTCCCTGAGCCTGGTTCTGCTGGAGGTTTCTTCCTGTTAAAGGGAGTTTTCCTTCCCACTGTCACCAAGTGCTGCTCATAGGGGGTCGTTTGGACTGTTGGGTTTTCTCTGTATTATTGTAGGGTCTTTACCCACAATACAAAGCGCTGTTTGTTGGTGCTGTATAAATGAAACTGAATTAAACAGTGTGGCAGTGATGCTGAACGTTGCAGCACCATAACCACCCATTTTCAGATCTTCATATTAAAACTTTAAGCTTCATCTGAAACTGTCTGACATGCCTGCCTGACGACAGGCAGATTAATTCTTTTCATGCTTACATATTAAAGTGCTGTGCAGACATTTGGAAACACTGGTATGGATGTTGTGCATTGTGTTTGCTTTCTTTGTATCTCCTCCTGTATGTGAGTAAAGTCTCAGAAGCCCATGAGGGCCGAGCACCCTCAGGTGTGTGACACTTGAATGAAAGTATTCTATTCATTCAGACACACAACTAGGAATACACTAACAAACATCAGTTAGAATATAAAAGAGAGGAGATGCCTTATAGCAGTGCAGCTCCACTCATTATGACTCACACACACACACTCACACTCACACATCCCTTTCTTATCCCGCATAACAGCCACACTGAAACACCTTTCCTCTGGCATACACACACACATACACACCCTCTCTCAATCTTCTACCCACTTATTCTCTCAACCCAACACACACACACACACACACACACACACACACACATACACACACTGCCTCTTTCTTCCAAATCACACATACACCATCTCTCAATCTCCTACCCGATTACACCCGCACGCTAAAATCCCTTTTTGCACACGTCCCCAATACACACATCTCCTGCCTTCCCTAAACCCTTTTCGTTTCCTCTGACTCTGACACACACACACACACACACACACACACACACACACACAGGGCTCTCTTTTTGTCAGCCACTAACCCCTCCATCCTCCCCCATCCCTCCCCCTCCTCCCAGTAATCTGGCTGGCCCGTGGCCTCCTCTCTCTCGCTCCACTGTTCTGTGTGATAGAATATCGATCGGTTTGCCTCGGCTCGGCGTGGAGCAGGAGGAGGGGGCGGCTGTAGGGCTATAGGGAGAGTGTGTGTGTGTGTGTGTGTGTGTGTGTGTGTGTGTGTGTGTGTGTGTGTGTGTGTGTGTGTGTGTGTGTGTGTGTGTTGGATGTTTTGGGGTGGAGAGGAGGCAATGGTCAGACATGCTCCAAGGTTGTTACCACAGCAACAGAGGGATGGGTCAGGGGGTTGCCATGGCGCCTAGGTCGCAGGGTCAGGGGGTGGGTCCTGGAGGGCTCTCATTCTCTGGTCGTATGTATGTGTGTTTGTGTTAATAGGAAGGGAGGGGGAGACGGAGGTGTCCAGTCCAGCTATATTGGGTGTGTTAATAATAAATGGTGTATGTGGTCGCTGTCCCCCCCCCCTCCATCTGTGTCTGTCTTCTTCCTCCGCCCGTGTGCGTTTTGTCGCAACAATATATGAAGCAGTAGATCAGCTCAGTTCAGGTATACTTTATTTTTACAAAATCAGCTTCCATAAAGAGGATTTTCTCACAGCGGGAGTATAAATCTAGATTAAAATAACCCAAACACTCATTTTTAAAGCTGCAGCAGCATAAATCAGACAGCCAACACACGTACGTCCTGGAGAACATAAAGCTGATGGAGCTCAGTGTACACTAAGAACCATGTGAGCAGCTTTCCTTAATTTCATATTTGGAAAAAAAATCAGACTTTCTTCATAAAACAGAACTGAGGCCTGACGTGAGAGTAATGATGGACTAAAATAAGTTTTACAGTTTCTTTGGCTCACATTAATATGAGCACCCTGCTGCTGCAGAGGTCATTTCATCACCTGTGTGCAGAATTATTTATAACTATTATCTTTGCACTTGCACATGGTTTTTAACCGCTGTTGCTAAAAGTCTTGGCTTAAGCTTTTTTTTGCACACATCAAGTATTATTAAACTTCAGCCTTTTACATGCAGTGCAAATGCCGCGCTGCTATCAGTGTGAGCACACATTTTTGTCATTCACTAGAAGAGAAGTGAGAGCATGCAGGGTTATCACATATAACCCCACACACACACACACATACACACACACACACACACACTGTCCTGGATTCATGACAGCACAAAGAGTTACTCAGGTTTTAATTACACCTGCTGGATGAGCCCAGAGATTGTTTTCACTTCCTCCTTCCTCGCCGTTGTGAAAGCCGTGTTCTTCATTTTCTTTTTCACGATGGCAGCAGCCACAATGGCGGCAGCCACGATGCCGACAGCGACTACAAGGCACACAAAAAAAAACAGAATGCAGGTAAAAGACTGCGATCTGACATCAACACACCAGCAAAGGTCAGACCCCGTCAGGCTGTGACCAAAACTCTGCATTAAAAAAAACATTGGAATTTATTCAGAAGCATTAACCAAATATTCCTAAAATTTCCATACCATTTGAGGACATTTTGAAACTTGATGATTGTTTTATATACACATGCCAGTTATGTGCAGCATGGCACAGAAAAACAAACTATATCCAGACAATTCTTCACAGCAGTTGTCACATTTTCATCGAAAAAAGAAAAAGGTGAAATTCATTCCTGAAATCTTGTATGTGATAATATCATACAAGTGTTGGCTGCGTCCAGGCTGCTTGTGGAGTTAAATGTAACAGAGGAGGCTCGAGTGTTAAAAGAAGTGATAATGTTGCCGGGCTGTGGTTCAGAATACTAATTCACATCCAGCTTGACTTATCTGCTCAAAAGCACCTTAGTACCGAGATTTCCTTTTTTTAGATTTTAAGCCAGTGGACCAAATAGGATCTTAAAGTCACAAGGCGTCCGTGCAAAGCCAATCTCTGAGCACTGCAGACCCTCAGCCCCTTCCCCTCCTATACGCCGCACTACCACTGCAGGGTTATCAAACAGTCCCCGTGCAGCTTGGACGACTTCATGTGTGACTGATTTCAGGCACGTTTCAGCGCTACCGCTGCCGTTTGTACGTTTAAGAAAACTCTGAGCCAAGGAATGAATATGAATCCAGGTTTAAACATCACTCACTGAGGATCACCGGCAGTTTGAATCTGCTCCACTCAAATGGATAAGTCAGCCACATTTTGTTACTATAAGAAAAACTATAGTCAGGATGGTCTGCGAGACGAGAGGAGTGCAGAGAAAATGTCACTTTTATTTATCTGTTTTTAGAGCATGGCTACATTTTAACTCAAAGCTAATTGAATACTTACAAATTGGAAAATTGTCATAGGTGCTGAGCAGGCTACTCATCTCATACTGTTCACATAATATCCTGTCGAGGAGAGAAGACAGAAAGAAATCAGATACACAATAACACACAGGTGAGTACACACAGGTAAATAACACAGGATAATTCAAGTCTGACTGCATGAATGAAGATTGACTTTGTGGGATGTCAGGATTTATTGTTGGAAGTTATTCATCACTGTAGATTATAATAAGCAAACTGAAAGATCAGTGAATTAACTGATGAGTGTAGTGACAAAAAAATCAGCAACAATTTGTTCATCTATTGTTCACTTTCTCAAATATGCTACAAAATGTCCAGTTGGTAACATGTCAGACTGATCATTAAAAAAGTGGCAGCTCAGATTAATGGCATCAAGGAGAACCAAAGATCTGTTATTGATCTGATTATCAGCCTGCTCTGCAACAGATTTTTCTGTTTTCTATCATGTGTAGTTCTCAGGTTAGTACACAATGACTTTACTTTATCACACCCAAGCTGAGCATGATGAAGAAGAAGGCCCTCAGGACCCGGTTGATGAAGTCGTCAGGTGATCTCGGGAATTTTGTTGTGTTGGGAACTTTGAAGTGAAGTAGAAGAATGTTGCAGTTCAGCCATCCGAGCACACGGTGGCGCTCCAAGCCCTTCGGCCATCTGAGCAATGACCTACAAGAATATTTTTTTAAAAAATCAAAGCAGAGTTTTAAATACAGTCAACATAATCAGATTCTTCTTATTGAAACAATGCCAGACATTAATAAGAATGTGATGTGTTCTTTTTAAAAACTAAGAACCATAATTAAGGTGCAGGTGAGGTCACCAAGCAGCTATAAACACCTCTCACCCCCCCTCCAAATGCAGAAACGTGTTTACCCACCTCAGGCTGTAATGCTGGACCACCTTCAGAGTTCCCCCCTCATTCATCAGAACCTCCACACCCCCCCATGTGCTCCTGCACAGTGTCATCGGCTGCTGATGTTTTACCAGAGTTTTTCTTTCTGTGAAGTCTCTGCTGGCTTAAACGCCTCAAAGCTGCAGTTTCGGTCAGTTTCCTGGTGTATTATTTCCTTGTTGGCGTCAATAAAGACGAGAAGTTCCTGCCCACAAAGTGAGCAGTGGGAGGAGAAAGAGGAAGATCTGAAAGAGATAAACAGCGTTCACATTGTTAGCTTTATGCTTGTTTTGGGATTATCTCTGATCTGTTCAAACTGAGGACGGCGGCTGAATCATATTCTACAGAAAATAAATACTTTATTTATCCCAGATTTTTACAATTATTTTGTTACAGGGGCAGTTTAGGGATTTCACCTTAACCCCATATGATGAGAGGGGAAAGCTTTGATGCAGATTATATTGATTATTAGAATTATTTTGTGACTCCTGATTGCCAGGATTTAGAAGAACAAATTTCTAAAACTAAAGAAAAAAAATGTTCTGACAGGGTTATGGTTACGGGTTAGGGTGCTTATCGATGCCTCAGCAGGGTCGATCAGGCCATGAATCCAGCACTCCCCCAAAAGATGCTGACAAGCCTCCAAAATCAAGTCTGTAAAATATTTTTAGTTTATTTATTTTCACATTTTTCAGCGAAGGTTCGTCCATGTTAAATATACACTGCTGATTTTTAAATGTTGATGAAAATGAATGTTATAAATAAATATGTAAGTATTTTTTACTTCTGTGGTTTTAAGTGATATAAATAAATGTGTGAGATTGGTTACAGAGAAAAAAATGAACTGGTTACATGGAGTCAGATTTTTTTCCCATCATTGTACTTTTGTTAATTATCACTGCATTCACACATCGTTACACATTAGCAATGGAAACGCTGCTCGGCTCAGGCTGCATTACTTTCATACCTCAGACCAGGTTTATTGTGTGTTAAGCATGGGCCTATTATAACAACCACATTACAAGTAACACAGTAAGTGCTGCTGTTAAGAATAAATTAGTGGTGCTTGAATTCCTTATTGCACTGTTAGAAATCTAAAGGATGCTCTTAATGCTGTTAGTAACATCTCTGCTTTTCTTGCTGTCGGGTTAAACGTCTGCTGGGATAAAGGCCTTTTCAGCGTCGGGTGAACCCTGATGGCTGAGGGGTCAAGGCTGCAACGTACAGCTCCAGCTGTGGCCCTGCGCTGCACGTCGCTCCTCTCACTTCACCTCTCAGTGCCTCTCTGTGCCTTGATGGCATTAAAGCCACTTAGGATTAATTAAGAAAATCATAATAGCCACTGAGGATAACAAAGATCTCTCAAAAATAATTCTGCCACAGAGAAATCGACACGCTGTGACTCGGGGTGCTTCATCTATGCTCTGCACAGGAGGGAACAGGGCCCAAGAGACATAAAGGCCCACACAGACTCACAACATGGTTACAGTGAACATATTATTAATTAAAAAATCATTAAAATTATTTAAATTTAAATTAGGAAACATCCTGCCACGCAGTGGTTTGCTGTACACGTCAGTGATGAGATTGCATTAATTAGCAGTAGAGACTCACTGCAGTGAGATTCCTCAGCATCTCAGCATGGTGCTGCTTCTTACTGACTTTTGTTTTTCTTTTTTTTTGGGGGGGGGGGGGGGGGGGGGGGGGGGCTGACCTGAGATATTCTACGTGCTGTTTGCCTGTTTATGATCATCTACTCGAGTCAGTGTGAGTTATGACGCCCAAAAATCAACAACTTTGTCAGAGGCCTTTAGATGATTTCTTTGATGATGTCTTTGAGTCGTAGCTCAGCATGAACGGCACATTTTAATTTCTCACATTAAACAGTAAAAATAAACAAATATAGAATATCAGTACAGGAAAAAAAAGTATCTTGTTGTTTCACCTTTGCTGACTTTGCTCCTCCCACCTGTCCAGGTCATTTCTTTTTTCCAGCTTTAATGATGCTTCCACTGTTTCTTTTTTCTTTGTCTATGACCTTAATATAACTTTTATTAGATGGGAGAGAAATCACTTTCCCAGATGCTGAAGCACCGTCTGCCATGAGCTGAGCCTCATCACCTGCTGCTGCAGCGGTCCACACACACACACACACACACACACACACACACACACACAAAAACACACGTCCCCCCACCCCCACCCCACCCTTTTCTGGTTGCAGTCTCAACTCCAGTCGCCATGGAAACAGCTAAGATGCTGAGTGAAGGAGAGGTGTGTGTGTGTGTGTGTGTGTGTGTATGTGTGTGTGTGAGAGAGATACTGTGAAGTTATAGAAAAACCCTCTGAAGGACAGGTATGGATTAAAGGTGAGTATGTTTTATTGACACACACACACGTAATTTGACACCATGCTAAGAAGATTTCTGAATGGTTTCCACAAATAGAAATCTTCTACTTTTTTCTGACTATATTTATTTTTCCGTAAACATTTGTGGTCTCCTTGATGCCCTCTGGCACCGACACCAACCCTTTCACCTCACGTTTCATTACATTTTACATTTCTACCATTAGTGAATTACAACTATTAACACCTTGTGTGTCCATTGAGCAGCACAGGACCCTTTTCTCTGCCTCGCGCTCTCACCTGCTCTTCCTCGGCCTCTCCCTCGGTCCCCTTTCTTCCCCTCTCAGAAAAGCCAGATGGGCCGGAGCTCCTTTTATTCTCGAGGCCTGGCGCACGTGCCGAGGACACAGGGCCTCACAGCGTTTAATTCACAAGCTTTAGACGCCTCCTTCTTTAAACCCCCCGTGACCGGCACCATCACCCACCTCCCTCTTTGCCCTCCCCAGCTCTCTTTCTGTTTCCTGTCCTCCCCAGCCCCTTCTATTCTACTCTATCATCTCCTCTTCAGTTACGCTCTCCTCTGTGCATGTGCCTCCGATTTAGACTGTGCTATTCATAAATTAAAATGATTTTTGTTCATCAAATTAATTTTTTTTATGGACTACGCTGGGCAACAAATGTATGAAATAAGCAGCAGCTTCTAATCAGAGCTGGTAATGAATGAACTGGATGTGAAGCAACACGTGCTAATTACTACAAATATGATGTATGTGTGTTGGATTGAACCACAAGAGCAAATCCCAGTAATTGCTGTTTTTTTTAATTTTATATGAGACACATATAAGTATAAATCTGTAGGTCATCTAAGACATGATTGTTGAGGTTGCTTTGTTTTTAATGTCTGCAGGTTAAAAGAGCAGATCCTGCAAAGATGCATGAAACAGCGCATGTTCATATTAAGTCACTCTCAGATGTCCAACTTAATACTTGCAATATATAAAGAAAATCATCTTGCATGATGACATGATGGTGAAGCCTTGAACATTATCCATAAAATATATATCTACTGCTTATAGGATGAAACATTAAGGAGGTGGCGGGAGGCAGAAGTCGATGCTGAGTGCCGGTTGAACTGCTGCCTGCAGGCTAGTTTGACCTCCTCCTCCTCCTCTCTTACAAAGCCACTGAACCTGACAGAAGGATGTTACAGCTCGACATTTCACACACTGCCCAGAGTCAAAGTGACTGATGTGTACCGCGTGCCTTTTAATTGGCTGAGCTGCTGTGAAGCGGGATTAAATCTGGTTAATTGGTCAAATGGTGGAGGAGAAGGACACTGCGGTATAAGCATGTGTGGGTCACCTGGAGGCTTCAGGTGATGTCAGGACGCATTTCCTGCTGTTTGTCTCTCTAAATCTTTTCATCGGTGCTCCTTCAAGTACAAAACCAAACTCTGAGATGTCGATATGACCCTTAGTTGAAATTTCCCGGTTTTTTTTTTTTTTTTTTACCAACTTCCAGCTCGTCTCAGCATCCGGCCTGAAAGGTAAACGGGTCACTCAAAGGTAGCCGGATTATTTAGTGCTGCCTGAGACTAATTGTTATTGAATCCGCTGAGTATTTATTCGGGGTTAACGTGGAAATAATGAGGTTGGCGATCTCGGGGCGGTGTTCAGGAAATCGATGAACACACTGAGTTAATTACGGTAAATCAATTAAAAAGAGGGAGCGGGAGCTCTGAGAGCAAACACCCCACCGGGCAGAGTGAAGGGTCACGGGAAGAGGAAAGGGATGCCCCCCCCCTTTCTTTGTCTGCTCTTTCTTTCTGCACTGGAATCAGAGGAAGAGCTTTATGAAGTATTTTCTATAGGCTATGAGCTCCCATATCAGCGTGTTTTATGATCCACGCATTTCTTTCTCTGTCTCTTTCAAACACACCCACGCACACGTGCCAACACGTGGCAGCAATTGACACCAATCAAAAGCCCATTTTCTCCTCCTTCTCTGGCTCATCCTGCAGACTCACTGACACGCGTTCGGCTTCCCTCTGAGAACTCTGAGGCTGCAGGTAAATGAATGGAAATCCTGCCGGTCAGGGGCGTGAAACACAGGCACGCGCACGTCCACGCCACACACACAGGTCAGTGAGGTTTTCATCCTGATTTGGAGACGGAGGGTAACCCCCCCTACACACACACACACACACACCAAAAAAATTACAAAAAATCTGCTGTCCATTTAAACCCCTGCACGAGGACGCGCGCTGCAGGCAGCACCGGTGCCGCTGATACACCTGCAACCGGATACCCCGATCTGTCACATCGGGCTGTAATCGTTTCATTGCCACGCACGCTTCTACAGACACCTGCTTTTTCTAACTTCTCTTTAAACTGAGCCTCAAAATTGTGATTATTATTATTATTATTGTTATTGTTATTATTATAATTATTATTGTCTAAATCAGCAACGTCCGAATTTTTTCCCTTCCCTCAAATATTTCATGATGAGACTTTTTAATCTGGCCTTTTATTGCTCTTTTTAACTCACCCGCATTTCACCCACACATGCGTCAGTTAAGGGATATTTTGAATAAGAAGCAAATATAACAACCCCCCCAAAAATAAAATAAAATTAAAATGTAGATATCAGTAATATCACATTATAACAGTTTTTAACATGACGTCACCGTGGAGACAGCTGATTATCTGCAGGAGTCTCTTTTTAAGAATAAATGTGTGAATGAATGAAAATCAGAAACTGCACTTTTAGTGTATTTATCACGCACGTGCTTCTCTGTCTTATGATAAATCAGAAAATGATGTTCAGCTGTTTGATTTTCTTAAAAAGGCCTTTTTTATTATTAAAATGTACCTAAAAATGCAAATTTTAAATTATTATTAATTTTGTTTCGGGTTGTGCGCGCGCTACTTTGTCTAATTTAAACGAAAATAAAGAAGTTCCGGGTTTTGGGGTTTTTTTTGCGCTAAACTGCGAATTATTTGCTTATATGCAAATCAGCCCCGCTCAGATAAAAAAGCTAAAGAGGCCATAATCCGTATTGATAAATCTCGAATATTAATACTGCATGGAGTATCTGTTCACTCTGCACATAAGTGCTTATATTCTGCGAGTGTTTGCTGTATGCATGGATGTAAATGGCCTGTCCGGCTCACCGGAAAAGCGCGAGCGAGCTGAATTATTTCTCATTGAAAAAAATGTTCAAAATCAAAGAGAAAAATATAAAGAATAAAAAAATATTTGTTAAAAACGGATAAGTATAAGAAAACGAAATTTATATCTAGAATAAATTATTTATTTAAAAAAACCCAAAACAGTCAGGAAGGCTCTTTTTTATTTCACAGGTGTTTTATTATTATTTTTGCATAATTTAAGACCTATTTAAATAATATGCATTAAGCCTACATGCAGACATCGCTTTGTAAACAGAGTTAAAGACAAACAGACGGATTTTTCTTTGGCTTTTATCCTTTTTGTGGACCTTTAAATGTCCATTTGTCATCGATCGATTTTCCATCCAAACCGGGACACTTTCATTTAAATTGATGAATAATAACAATTTTATATCTGGGGGGGGCCACATGTCCCCCTGGCTCTTTGTAATTCTAAGCTCAACTTATAAACATTTACTATTATTTTATAAAGAATAGCATAGAAATAAATATTTAAACTTGACATCTGATTGACTGATTCCTGATCAGGAAAGTAAGTAAAGGCTTCGGTCGGTGGCAATAAATGAATGAAAAATAATATTATTTATTAGCCTAGCTTTTATTCTTAGGGGAGGAATCACTGTACGTGAATCCCAAACAGCTGCCTGCAGATATTCTGCGGGCAGATACTCACTGAACTCCCGCTCGGAGGAAACCTGTGAGCCGTCAGTGACGGAGCCGTGATGTGATTATGTGACGGTGGTTTTATTATGAAAGCTTTTGGCTTTTTCATCAATTTGCAGGGAGCTTCTGTCACTACGCCCCCCAGAGCCACGGCCGCCCTGACCCCCGGGTCAAAGGTCAGCTGGTCACTCCACCATTACTGTAGCTCATCAGGCACCGCCAGCACCAGAGGACCCGGCTCGGTTTTAAATATGGAGGAGTGCCGTTTGGGGGGGGGTATAGTGACTGTTTCCCTCTTTAAAATAAATACTTTAAACGACGAAGAAGCGCAGAAACAAACCGGAAGACGTGGAGTTAGTAGAAAGTATCCTTCCGCCCGTAGGCACTGTGGCGGCCAAAGGACGCACCTGGCTCACAGGTGACGCACAGGTGAGTTTTCCAGCGCATTAATATTTAAAAACTTCCACCTCTCAGCGTTATCTGATAAATTAAAATAACGCACCCTGAAATCTTAACGTGTGAGTCTCTCTGTAGCTAACCCTCCGTGTGAGGAGACCAGCGGGCACAATCAGGCTAAAGGCTTCCGTAACATCGCCGGAAACAGTCCCAATATTATTATATCTAATACTCACAAGTTAAGGTTTCACGAGGAAATTTTGAGCCACAGCTAAATTGTGTTTATATATTTTTTTTAAACTTATATGTTGATTCTGCCGCACAGTGACTCCAGGCTGCAGCATCACCTACCATATGGCAGGTTTCTGCAGGTAACCTGTAGTTGTAATTGATAAAAGAACTGGTAATGAAAAGTTATTATGAAGGCAAGCTAAAAAAAATAATAATAATTTATCTGAGGTCCTTATGAGGGATTTCGTATTGTAAGTAAACCGTAGCTAATGTTGGCCTGTTGATGACTAAATGCGGATGAAATATTTGCATAATTATCCGAATCTGGTGTCCGTGAAGTGAAGCGTGGCTGAGCTGGAACTGCACGCTGCTAAATAATATTTCCTCATTTCTCCGTGAAAAATAAGGATCAGGACTGCGCAGCGACTGATAAGAAAGAAAAGCCCCTCACATATAGGACCCCCCCCACACACACACACACACACACACACTTCCACCCTCTGATTTCACTGTCATCTCTGTGAAACTCTGAAGTTTACAATGAATTTCATATTGACTGATAGAATCAATAAATACATGTATTTCTATGACTGTCTCAGAGATTCTTTAAAATGTTGCAATAAAATCAGCAGTTATCCTCGTAGGTAAAAATAAATCTAACACGCTGCTTTCTCCTGATGTCACATAATGTTCTGGGCGCTGTCTGATTTATGAACCTCAGCTATCATCACAGTCATTGCATATTGACTCTCATCACTATGTTTATTGACATCTGTGTGAACCTCGTAATAGTCGTCATTTGATCAGTGTTCCTCAGTAAATACTGCAGCTGAAGCATGGGAGGTCAGGGAAACAGTAACTCCCTCCCATTGATTTCCAATAATCTGGTCACTGCTTGTGTGATCCGCAGGATGCAGGCTACCGGGAATTGTCAGCTCCTGTCCTGACGCCTGTTTCCTTGGTGACTGGCGTGGAGATAATGGCCGTTAATGAGATATTAACCCCAAATGAGGACGAGGACGGGAAGCGATGAGTGTTTGTGGAAAACACTAAAGACAGGAGTCGTCAATGGGTAACCCTGGCCTGATCAATATTGTTTTGTTATTCGGCGACGGTAACAAGCAGCGAGACGCCGATCCCTCTGAAACTGAGGTAGGTCCGATTTCTCAGAAACATGAGAAACATTAAAGCACAGAGAAAAACACACACACACACACACACACACACACACACACACACACACACACACACACACACACACACACATATAACAGAATTATATGGCTGGCTCTTTGTCCAGCTGGTTAGGGTTGAAGCAGGCGATTGCACCCTGCAGGTCAAAGGTCAACTTCATCCCAGACACCTGACCTCATCCACCAAAGGTTGACCTCCCTGGATCAGGAGTGTGTGTGTGTGTGTGTGTGTGTGTGTGTGTGTGTGTGTGTGTGTGTGTGTGTGTGGTGTGGGGAGGGTGGACGATAACGAGAGAAACGTGAATTATTGCCAATTTGTGAACATAAGAATTGAAGTGTGTGTTTGGTTGAGTTAGAGCGGAGTGGATGAATCAAGGAAGAGAGGTCAGCAATTTTTTTCAGATATTTATGATTCGAAGATAAGAAAAAATATGATTTGGTGTTGGTTTGTGTCTGAGTATGAAATCACACCCACATCCTAAACTTGGATTTCCTCCTTCAAAGCCGAGAGGCGTGAAACGGAGACGAGACGGAGATGAAATAAGAACAGATGAAGGGACGAGCAGAGGAAACGGTTTCAGGAGAGCAGGGAGAGGATGGAGAGCTGCAGCTCCGTCCCTCCATCCCTTCATCTCACTGCAGCTTTCTGGCAAATTGTCACCTGACCTTGACTCATGTGACCCCCTGTGGAACCGCAAATGAACGCACACACACACACACACACGCACACACACACACATACACACACACACACACACACACACACACACACACACACACACACACACACACAGATACACACAGGCTTTGAGATGCTGCACTTGCAGCAAGTTGCATGTAGTTGAGTCAAATTTACAGGCCGTTTCTATTTTTTTAATCTCTGAAAACAGTCATTTAAAATGTATTTTTCTTCTAGAAATGAGCTCTGTCCATTTTACAACATGCTTCTTCTAATAAATGTATGAGCAGTTTAAATATGTCTCTATAGTAAAAATCATTTTAATAATTTATTCGTTTTTAGCTTCAGTCTGATACTTAAAATTTAAAAATGTGCTATTTTCCTGCAAAATAAAAGATTGGAAATGATCTAAAAAAATATCAGTGGAGGAAGATTCACTCCAAAATAACACGTTAGTGCTGTGGAGGTGTTCCTGTGGATGGGTCAGGTTTGAGTCCCCCTGGTTTGGAGCTCTTCAGGGAGGTGGAGCTTCACGTCTCCTTCCTGAAATCAGGAACTGGTGACTCAAAGTAATCCAACACCCTTTGGGGCAGTTTTCCTGTGCACCTGCTCACTGTGTCACTGCACAGGAGGAAGTGTGAACACGCGCCACGAGTAGCTCGTGTTCCCAACGCTGTGACGGCATCTAAACATGTGTTGCACCCCCCCGAGCACAGCTGTGATGGTGCCTGTCTGCACGCTTCCTGTAGTTCAGCATGAAACATGAAACTGTTCACGATAAGAGTTTTTTTCAGTAACCCGGTTCGTGGGTCCATCATTATCAGCAGCAGGCCTGCGTCTCTCTGCAGCTGAAATTCCCCAAACTGGGAAATTAAAAACATAGCTGTAGACGGGAGGGTGGATCTCTCAGTGGAGTATTCAGACCTTAATTTGAGTAAATAATCTGGTGACTCGGTGATCATATTTTAAGGTAAATGAAAGGAATAAAGTTTAAGGTTTTTATAAATTAGTGACACCTATTTTTCCCAAAATGCTCGTAGTGTTTGCAGCGAATAACTCCACCGAAAGGAGGGTGCCGTAAGCTGCCTCCTCCCATGTCTCCCTCCAAGTCTTTGCACACCAATCTCGTCATCCCAGAGGTTCAAAGATGAAGGTGAGTAGGTGGGAGGAGGAGGAGGAGGGGGGGTGGTGTTAGATGAGGGGATGTAGGATAAAAGCAGGGTGGAAATACGCCTGGCCGAGCACTTGTGTTTCCATCCCTCCCCTTCACCCCTCCTCTCCTGCCCAAAAAGCATTCTTTCCCTTCTTCCAGCTCTCATTCACCCTTTAATCCCTCGCTACTCCACTGCATATGTTTCCTAATCCGGAGTGTGTGGGAGGCCCACCCTCACCCCTCCGCGTGCCCCCTCCTCACCCACCTCCGCCCTTGCCTTTCTCTTGGTGGCTGTAATGCTGTAACCTGCCTCCATTCCTCTTTCTTTTAGCCCCGGACTTGCTCTCTCTTTCTTTCTGCAGCTCTTATCGTTAGACAGCAGCGTGGCTCCAGCCCCCCCCCCCCCCCCCCCCCCCCCCCCCCCCCACTCCCTCAACCAGTCCTCTGATTTTGGAGCCCTTCAACCCTTTTTTTTTTTTTTTTTTTTTTTTATCCTGCTGCTTTTTTCTGGTTGTTTTTTTTGTTCATTTCTTGCTTTTGCTCCTCATTACTTGCATGGTTATTGAGTCTGTGTTGTTTAGTTTTTTAGCCGGTTCTCCTGGGAAATACATGTGCCATGGTTAAACATGAAAAATTACTCAATATACGGTTTAACTGATTTTTTTTTTTTTTTTTACTTTAGGCAGAAACCACAACCCTTAAATTACACCACAACCCTAACACAATTAATCTGATGCGTGCTCATCTTCACCTGCACAGGTTTGAACTGTAATTATGCCTTGTATAGGCACATGCCAATTTATTTACTCACCAAATAATTTTAGAGGATGTTAAATTATTATTATTGCCTCTTCTTCTTCTCTCCTCAGCACTTTTTCCTCTTGCTAGCTGTCTGATTTTTTTCAGGTGATTTTGTTCTCCCTCATTTCAGCTGCTCTTGTAACACACAAACACACACACACACACACACACACACACACACACACACACACACACACACACACACACACACACACACACAGGCTTTTGTCCTGATTCTTCTCTTGCTTTAGCCCATTACTGAATAGTATTCCCGGAGCCTTTTGTGGAGCCTTGTATAGGCACATGCCAAGTCAAGTTATTTCAGAGCGGTTTCAATGGAATTACCCCCCAAAATAATCTCCTTTTGCTTTCAACCCCCCCCAAAAAAAGAGAAAAGGGCGGAAGAAAAGAGGAGAATAATGTAAAATGAACCAGCACCCTTGACACAGAATAAGCCTGTACTTCCACACGAGAGGAACATGAGAATATGAAAAGGCCGGAGTGTACATATTACAAAAAGCACGGAGGAATCTGGATAAAAATTGTGGATAAAAGCAGGTTGTTGCAGCTAAAGCCAGCTTACCCTGTTTTTCCTGGGAATAATGGAGCCTGCTCACCTTTACATGCTGACACAAGAGTTCAGGATTTAAACCTGGGGGCTGCTGCTGGTTAGAAAGGCTCTTTTAAAGGCTCATGGGGGCATTTATGAAAATAACATTTTTTTTTTTTTTTTATTAGGAACTGGATTTTAATAAAATGTTTAGTATGCAGAAAGCTGAGTCACGCCTTTGCGGTGCAGAGCATGTAACGACGCAGTATGTGTGAAATTTCTGGTTCACCAGCATTCATAGGCATCTGTTCCCCGGAGGTCAAGGGTCAAAGCCTCACCCCCCCCCCCTCCCACACTCGACACATGTCATAAAACTAAATGATGGCTGGTTGAAATTACCTTTAAATTAACCATGGCTGTAATAATATGTGTATCCTGAATGAAGCTTTTTAAAAGGTAGTTTATGAGAAACAGCTTAATTTTATTTTTATGAATAAAAAAGTTTTATTTTAGTTTTTAGTTTGTTCTTCTCCTCTTTAAGACGTGCTGACATGTACAGGGTTTCAATGTGATAACATAAATGTTTTTGTATAAATACCATCAGTGTAAAGGGGACAGTTTATCGCGTCCACTTTGTTAGGTACACCTGATCAGCTGCTCGTTTCCATAAATACCTAATCAGCCAATCACGTGACAACAGCTCACTGCATTTAGGCGTGTAGGCGGGGTCGAGATGACCTGCTGAAGTTCAAACTGAGCATCAGGATGGAGAAGAAAGGAGGTTTAGTGACTGTGAATGTGGCAGGGTTGTTGGTCTGAGTGTTTGAGAACCTGCTGCTCTGCTGGGATCTTCCCACACAGCCAGCTGCAGGGTTTACAGGCTGAGAAAGAAAAAAAATATCAGCATCAGTTCTCTGGGTGAAAGATGTCAGAGGAGAAGGAGACCGGGCTGATTTGAGCTGATAGGAAGGCAGCAATAACTCAAATATCATCTTGTTACAGCTGAGGTGCAGAGAAGAGCATCTCTGTATAGCACATTGAACCTTGAAGCAGACGGGCTGCAGCAGCAGAAGACCGCACTGGGTGCCACTTCTGTCTGCTCAGAACAGGAAACCGAGGCTACAGTTCACACAGACTCACAACAGAAGATTGGAAAATGTTGCCTGGTCTGCTGAGTCTCGATGTCTGTTACAGCATTTGGATGGGAGAGTCAGAATGGATCCGTGCTGCCTGGACCAACAGTTCAGGCTGCTGGTGGTCTGATGGTGCAGGAGGTATTTTCCTGGCATGCTTTGAGCCCCTCAGTACCCACTGAGTATCTCTCAAACACCACAGCTTACCTGAGTGTTGTTGCTGACCGCGTCCACCCCTTTGTGACCACAGTGTGCCCATCTTCTGATGGCTGCTTACACACCATGTCTCAAAGCTCAGATCTCCTCAAACCTGTTTCTTGAACATCACGGTGACTTCCACAGCCACCAGATCTCAGTCCAATAGGACACCTCTGGGATGTGGTGGAACACATCCTGGATGCAGCTGACAAACCTGCAGCAGCTGTGATGATGTCATGTCAACATGGACCAAAACCTCTGAGGAGTGTTTGCAGCACCTCATTAAATCTGCCGTGAAGGTCCAACTTGGTATTAGTAAGATGTACCGAACAGAGTGGCCAATGGATGTATATTGTTGTGAAGTTAATGCTGTGTGGTCAGTGGTTTGTCAGTGTTTTGTAGGTGTTGTTCAGTGGTTGTTGGCGCTGTTAGACTTTCATGTTAAAGACAGGACTCGGTCTAAACATGCAAACATGTAAAAGGCACCTTCTGGAAG
Source organism: Archocentrus centrarchus (assembly GCF_007364275.1). NCBI lineage: Eukaryota > Metazoa > Chordata > Actinopteri > Cichliformes > Cichlidae > Archocentrus > Archocentrus centrarchus. The sequence continues at coordinate 6,691,210 of NC_044356.1, forward strand.
CTGGACAGGCAGGATAAAGAGTTTTAAATCTTCCAAGTTCACAAATAAAAATATAATGTAACGTAAATGTTCATTTAGCACAATTAAATCGATCCGCCTCATCTTTAGATGTTTAAAGTGGGCCTACAGGCCTCAGCTTTGGTGAAACACCTCAGTTCATCTTCCGTCTGAAACAAGGAGTTGTTGCTCCCTTCTCTTTAAGCTAACTTCCTTCTGATTGGCTGCCCCTCGCAAACACGAGGGTAGAACAGGATGTAGTGGGGCTGCTGTGCCCACAGTTGTGTTCCTCAGGTGTTACATTAAGGATATGCGCTCTCGTTGGCATCAGGCAGAGCCGAGAGTAGAAAAAAACAGTCTGAAGCTGAGTGTTTAGAACCTGAGCGTTCAGCTAACAGGAGTTAAACTTCAGTATCTGAAGCTTTGGTCGTGTTTAATGTGAACATCTACAGCTCTGACTCTGTATATATGTGGTAGAAAATAATGAAGGCATAACAGGCTCACCTTAATAAACATTTATCAGCAGTTATAAAGTGTGCAGGAGAACAGATCTTCTTATTTCAGGGGAAAGTGCTGTTATTATACTGTCCTTTATTTACTCATTATACATCTCCCTACAGACGCCTGCTGGAAGAGTTATTTACAGGAGGTTATTGATAAGCATTTATATGTGGTACAGCAACACTGGTGTTGTAAAATATTTATTGCATGTTGATGTAAAGCTTATAAGGGGTGCTAGAGGCAAAGGTTAGTGTGTTTCTATCAGCTAGTTGGAGGTTATTGATGGCTGCTCTTAAACTCATATTTTTCCAGATTTTCTTGTTTTTTTTATGTTTATTTGTGCAGCGAGTTAACCTGTAAGAACAGCTGCATGCTTCCAGTGGTGGATCGGTGCATGAGCGCACACGTGCCGTCCATGTTGTTTACTGTAAATGTGTGAGGGACTGCGTATGCATGTGTGCTCCACGTATGTGCAGGCATGCAGACACGTGTGAGCCGCCTTCAGGCGCTCACATACGTGTTCATCAATACATATATATATCTCCATGCATGTGAGTGTGTGTCAGTGCCAAGTGTCATATCGATAGGTTAATAGCTGCGGTGTCAGATTCAGTAACTCTCTGATTAGTTGACAGTTCACTAATCCACACAGCATCCTGAGTTATTGGCCCAGCCCATTGATTTCCAGCCTGCCAGCCAAGCCAGGAGGAACTCGGGGGTCGTAAGAGAGCCTGCCGTTATTGATTGGCCCCAGATCAACCCCACCACCACCATCTCCACCTCCACATAGCGTGCACACCAAACCAATGCAGCTGCAGTCCTACAGCATGCAGCCTCACCGTGCCTTCACAGAGTCTCTCTGTTTCTGCGCCTCTCATCTCTCCACCTCTCCACTCCTTCACTCTCTCTTCCAGTGAGCTACTGGGCATAGTTGTGTCATGTTGTGGTATCATCTCCATCAATCAATTTTTTTTTGTGAAGACTGAAAATATTTTTTATTGATAGACTTCACAAGTTGTAGGAGTCATCTCACCCCTCTCTACCTGCTCTGTGTTTGCCAATACTTTCACATCCTTTCATGTGTATCAGCACATTGAAGTGATACTTCTCCCAAAAATCTCCCACCTTTCAAACCTCCCAAAAGATTTGAAAGGTGACTGTAAAGCATTTGTAGGTTTGATTTTTTTCCTGTAGTCCGTCTGAAAGCACGACAGTTACAGTGGATTCAGACTGTGGCGTGGTTCATGGAGGAAACACCAACCTTATATTTAAAAAAATTATCTTAGTTTGTCCAGTTAGATTTGAGCCTCTGAAACGGGAGCTTCATATATAAATTAATTCCTCATCGGGTGATGCACATTTTTCTAAAGCTCCTTCAATTAAAGCTGAAAGTCTGCATTTCACTCACATTTTAATGGTTTGGTTTAAAATCATGTTGCATGGTGAAAATCTGTCAGTTTAAAAATGAATAAAAAAGCATATATAGATGTGCTATAGTGGGAGCAGCTATGCACAAAAAGTGATGGAAGCTTTCATTTGTTCATTATTCAGTTGGATTAATTGTAGCATCAGCAGCGTCTCAGCTCAGTGACTGCAGACTTTTATGAATGGGCAGATCTACTCTCTCAAACATTCACAGAGACTGGATCAGCAAATCGGGGCTTCTACCACATTCAGGATCTCAGGAAATGGAACCAGATGGATGGGTTTGTATCCATCGGGCTCAGCTCAGCAACGTGGAGCTGCACACTGCCCACGAGCAACACGGTCTGGTGTCCAGAGGGCAGTGGGAACAGAGCTTTTAGTGGGTTGAACTCAAGTCATAAAAACGGGCATTTAGGGACTGGAGGTGGAGCAGTACCAAGTACACAATAACAGACTTCACCCAACTGCAGCTCCTGTTTCTGATGGGGGTGTACCTCCACTCTTCCAGGGTTAAAGACATGAGGTTGTGTCCTGTTTTGTACTTTTGCTCGTTGTACCACTCGGTGATCTGGGTGGGAGGAAGTACATTAAAGTCTCATTCATGAAGGAGATGCAGACATGTCTGCAGATGCCTGCAGTAAAGAGCATCAGCGTTCCTCTGGTTAACCCCCCCACCACAGGCTGTTATAAACAGATGGATGGAAGACAGCGTGATTCTCATGAATAACAATATGAGTTAATTCCCATCTGTACTCTTGGCTGGCTGTTTTAATTCTGTGAATTATGTCTTTATTTTGGCTCTTTCTCCCTCTTTGGTGGTACTGTGAGCAGCGCGGGCGGAAAGATGAAGCTGCTGATCTGAAATCAAACCTGCAACTTTTTGCCGGCCGTTCACGAGGTAAACACGTTTAATTCTGTTGATCCACGTCCAAACATGGCCGTGATCCCCCTCTTGACATTCTCAGCATCCCTTGTATTCCTTCAGCTCTTTCTTCTTCTCTCCTCCCTCCATCTCAGCCTGAGTGTAAGCATCAGGGCGGGGCGGGGGGGGCTGAGGGGTTGTTAAACATTTTTCTTCCTTCTTAATTGTTTTGACTTGTGCCATTGGCATCCCGATTAGGCCCCATTGATTTCCCACTGCTAAGTGCATTGATTTCTACATTTCTCATTGATCCCCACTTCTAAATCTACCCACACACACACACACACACACACACACACACACACACACACACACACACACAGTCTCAGTGTCTCTCTTTCTCTCCATGAACACCACACATGTCTGTGCATCTGTGTGTGTCTCTGAGCATGTGTGTGTGTGTAGGAGCGAGGCGTGCGGTGAGTAACTGTGAAGAAAAAGACGCAGAGAAGGGATTCAAGTTTAGTCAATGGTGTTTATGTAGTACAAGAAAAGGGATTATCAGGTTTGTGAGAATAAAACACACACCTCAGAGGAAGCCTGTGCAGTGTGGGTGTTTTTGTGAGTCAACGAGAAACACAAAATTGTAAAACAGTTTTTTGTGGATTTGTT